>NW_020175186.1:2041854-2414346 GCF_003031525.2 Neophocaena asiaeorientalis asiaeorientalis | reverse complement strand
AAAAAAAAAAAAAAAAAAAAAGTCACGGCAGCTTTAAAAATACCTGTATCTACCTATAGAGACGTTCACAACTCAGGTCCAGACATAATATCTAGGGAACAAATTGGAATCTGGATTTTTTTTTTTCCTTCTCCAAGAAAAACTGTAATCATTATTTCTCAGTCTGTCCGTCTTGTGGATAACTGGATGACATAAAGAAACTAATATTCTCCTCCCTGATAGAAGGTGAACTAAGAAAAGAGGCAGAAATGTTTTTTGGAGGGGGGAGAAGTGGAGGGCGGAAATCACCCTACAGCCATGAGGTCCCTGCCCTCTTTGGATTTCACATCACGACTGTAGGATGCCCACGTTCCCATCACCATTGTAGAAAGATTCTTTAATTTTCCGCCCCATTTCCTTTGTCATTCAACAATGCACATTGCTTTTTTTTTCTTTTTTTCTTTTAAATAAGCGATAAACAAGCTGCGGCCACAAAAGCTGATGCCCGGGCACCTGCGAGTGTTTGAGGCCAAATTGGTTGTGCGAATCCCAGCGCTCCAAAGCCCACCCCCGCCCGCCAGGTAGCAAAAGCAAGAATGAGGATAACAACCAAAATAACAGCAACAACAACCCCACAAGAACAGTAATAAACCAGATTTCAAACACAAGGTAGTAACTGGAGCTATCTTACACAACCTACATTCATTTCTAGATTCCCAGATATGTTAAAGAACCTGAGAAGTTTTTTGATCCACTCCCCACGAATAACTATTCACAAGAGTTTAATATCCATGCCCCTCCACTGGCTTGGGAACCAAAACTCACGACTAGTTTTCATTTGCTTTCTCCCAATTGAGGTTCAAATGAAAATAACTCCCAGCTGTGTTTTTTCCATCCACTTTCTCCCCTCGTGTTATCTTTCCGGGCTTTGTAAATATTCGTTCCAATAATTACTATTATACTGTAAGAATAATCGTATTACCTTCACCTCAACCACACACCTCTCGTCTAACCTTTTTTCACAAACGCACAGATCAGAACTCTTTAATCTGCACCAAATCTAAGTATCTCGGTTCTAGCCAGCATTCTTATCTCAATAGCCTCTAGGACCCACAGCGGCTCTCTTCAGTACCGGCACCTGGCTTTTCAGCACCAAGGACAGTTCCCAGAATAGCGGGGTTGGGAGACACCTCCAACCTCTCAGCTCCACAGCCTCGGAAACCTCTTTCCGACCCCAGGTGATGCTCACAAGTACAATGTGCGCTCCCTTCGCCTTCCAGAATGCACAGAACATTTCAAAAAGAAATATCCAAAACGAATCTGCCCTTCCTACCCTCGCAGCCCCCTCTCCTCGTAAAAGAACAAAAGCAAACACTCACCATGTCTGAAACAGGCAATAGATTGAAGGCAGAGAGTGAAACCAGCTATTGACAAGACTGGGTTCGGCTCCAGCAAGAGAGGCGCTTTCTATATCTCCTTGGGAAAGGCCAGGTTTGCGTCAGTGCAAAGCAAGGTGCCCTTCGTTTGACATTTTCTTGATAAGACAAGTTTGATAAATCATTACCTCCTTGGATTCGAGTTTTAAAGGGACAACAGCCGAGAGTACGCTGGCCAGTTGTCACTCGGTCGGGAGGGGGCTGCGTGTTTGGCGTGACTCATGTGGGTCTGATTACTAAACCGAAGCAGGCGGGAGGAAATGATAGAAGTTTGCCTCCTCCTAATTAAGGGAAACATGGGAGGGACACGTCCCACTGCACCCAAGCTGAGGCGCAGCCGCCAGAGGAGCGCTTTGGGCTGCTGAGGTGGGCTCAGAGGAAGGAGTTAAATCACTGTCATGTTTCCCTCTTTCTCTTCGGCTAGATCCTGTTGCCACCTCTCCAAACCTGCAGGCAGCGGATTCTGCAATATTACTATAAAGAGATCGAGGGTCTCACGAAGCGACACAGTTCTGCAATGGCTGTACGCACGGTTCCTGCGTTTATAAGGCTGTACCAACCTTGCGTGTGGGACTTCAGATTCCCACAGCCCACCCTCCCAGCCAACCAGTGTTGGAGAGATCCTACGTTTTCGCTTAAAAATTGAGGTCTAGTGTTTGCATTTCTATTTCATCTCCACTAACACAATTAAGAGAAAGCCCTGAGTAAAATTAGCACTATTCGCATTGTATGTTTTAAGCTCCTCTGAAAATATTATAAGTAAAAAGGAAATTATTTCCAACACTGACCTGCTTCTTAGGTCACTTTCAAAGTCAAAGGAATCCCATTCTTTCTTCCTAGCCCTCTCAATAAAAATTCACCAGAGCCAGGAATGATTTGGACGCACAAGGTGTTATAGACCCTCCAAATCACCATCTGCGGCAACCGGGCAGTAGGGCTGGCCCTCCGAGATGCCACCAGAGGACGTTCTACTGCTCTGTGGCTGGGGTGGAGGTGGCCGTGGCGATAGAAAGATGGACTTTCCTGCTGGTACAAAGCAATGGCTATAATCATTAGAAAGGGAAAACACCTTTACATAGGTGTAGTTTGGAGACTAATAGGGGATTCGTATCAAAACGCTTCCCTTCTCTCCTTCCTGGCCGGGCTCCTTCAGGCAACTCCAGGCCTCGGAAATGGGGAGCTACGGAAAGCACTTTGTCCCTTCTCTGCTGCCCGCAGCCTTGCCAACTGCCTCGGGGTCGGCTCCGTCACACTCGACTGGGCCGTCCCCACGCGGCGGGAGGACAATGCTGCGGCGGCAGATTGCGGTGGGCGCCCAGAGCACTACTGCCGGGCCCCTCCCGCCTCCTTCCGAGCTGCGCGAACGCACGCGGATCCCTCAGCTCACTGACTCTGCCCCCTGGCCCCTCCGGGGGCAGCCGGCTGGGGACCCACGGTCTGCATGACTATGGAAGGAGGACAGGTTCCCTGAAGAGACCTTCCTTGTGAGCTTCCTTGAGGGCTTCAAGCCGCTTTGTATTGTCGCTTTAATATTTATTAAGCTCTCAATATCGAACAATCGTGCAAGGGCTTTCCATGAATTACCCCATCTAGGCTTAACAACAACCTTTGAGAAACTCCCAGTTTGAAAGCTGGAGAAACTGAGGCTCAGAAAGTCGCGTTCGAGCCCTGAAGAATCTCCCAAACCCTCCCACAGGGCCGTCTGGGGGCCGATCGCGCCCTCCCTAGAGGACCGCTCTAAGGCAAACCCAGCGAGGTCGGGAGCGGGTAGGAAGGGAGATGGGGTGGGACTGTGGTGGGCTCTCACTGGGGGAGGTCAGGAGAGAAGGCGGGGCCAGGAATCCCACAGCGGCGCTTGCTTCGGCCCTGGTGGGCGCTCGAAAACACCCTGGACTCTGGCAGCCACGGGGAAAGCCGAGGGGCTCTGCTGGGCGCTTCTTCGGAAACAGTCCCCAGTTTCCAAGGAGCCAAACCAGGATAAGAGAACTATAAAGGGCAGGCCTGGCAGCCCCCCGACTTCCGCGCCAGGAAGCGCGCCCCTAGGTCAGAGTAGGACTCCCTCGGCGGGCCCTGGGCCCACTTCCAAGAGGGAGTCACGACTTCGAAAGTCAGTTTTCGCAATTTGCATTTGAGCCGCCCGCACCAAGTGCCCGGCGCCAGCGGAGCGTCCAGCCAGCGCACCGATGCTCCGGGGCGCACTGACGTCCCTGCCCGGGCTGGAGCGAGAAGGAGTGCGCAGAGGCGGTGGAGTACTGCTGTCCTCGCCGCCCCGCGCCCCGGGTCAGTCCCCCGGGTCTGACGTTTCTCCCGCAGGCCCTCCCTCGCCGAGTGCGCACTCGGTTCCCTCCTGGGGCCCGACGTGCGTCAGGTCCTTCAAAGGCGGTTGACGCGCAGGCTGCAGGCGGTTGGCGGAGGCACTGCTTTGGCTTCCCACCTTCCCCCCACTTGCAGCCGCAAGGTTCTGTAGAGGAGGGGCCGCGTGGAGAGGGGAGCGGAGAGACCTAGAGGGGTTGTTCTGAAGCCAACGCGGATGCGGAGTGGTGGGCACCAGCCTGGCAGCCGGGTAGGGGGCGAAGGCAAGAGAGAGCGTGCGGGGGCAGGATGCCAGGGGCGGCCTTGCGCCCCGTTGGGTGTCAACGCTCGGGAAGCGCCGAGGAGTGAGCCGCAGTATTTAGAAAAACAAGAAGAAAAGACTCAAGTCCTGCGGTTGCGGGCCTCCACCCACGCCCTACGCCGCCGCCTGTTTGGAGCGATAATCGGCCTCTGAGCGCCGCCGCCGAGCAGGCCGTAAATCCGCATCCGTCACTGAGCAGCCATTCGGTCGGAATCAGCCGGTCGCTATGGCCCTAATTACTTTGTCAAAGATGAAAAATAGTAATTGATTTTGCCCTTGATCACTCTGCTCCCCCCGCCCCGCAGTTAAGCAAATAAATAGCTATTTTTGAACCCCCCTGTCCACCCAGCAGAATGGGGGGGCAGGGGAGGGGGAGTCTACTGAAAAGGAGGCCATCCCGTGGCAGCCCTGACGCCAGTGTTTGTGCCAAGACACAGGGGGCAAACTGGAACCCAGGCAGGAGAGGGCTTGGAGCGCAGCCTTTTGCCTTCAAGATGCTGCCCTCCTCCGCACTAGAGGAGGAGAGAAATGGAGAGGTAACGGCGTTTTACAAGCCCTGGCTCTGGTGTTGGCCTGCCGCTTGTGGTGCCAGCTTCCTCTCGTCCTCAGGGCAGCAGGTGAGAAACAGCTGCCTGGCTAATTTGACAGAAAGGCGAGGAAACTTGCCTAAGGTCAGAGGGCAGAGCCAGAATTTGAGCCCACGGTCTGTGTTGACTCTGGTCCACAGTCTGTATCTGTGTTCAGATGATTTTGCTATGGGAGCCATGAACATCTAAAACTTCTATAGATGATGGGTGCGGGGTGCTCAGTGTGGGTTTCAGGTGACATTGATAAGATAGTCAAGAAGCCATGCAGTATTTTTGCCCCACTTGTCTGCTACTGCCGGGTTCCACTGCAGTGTTGTTCTGTGTTAAGAATGTGGGCTCTGCAGACAGATTACACCACCTCCTCGCTCTGTGACCTTGCGGGGAAATTCTCAATCTGAATAATATGTATTAACCTCCCTCAAGGGTTGTTTGTGGATTAAATGAGAGTATGCGTGTGAAGTACCTACACTGAGGCCGGCTGCGTGGTATTCTTGCAGTAAGCAATTGTTATTATTCAGACTGCAAGAATTATCTGTTTGAAGCCCCTTAGATTTAGCAAATAAAAGAGTTATTTCTCCCTGGTCCAGAAGCTTTACTATGGGTAGACATGCACAGAATAGAAAGCCTGACAAAGTAGATAACCATTGTGCAACTTTTTCCCTCCTCATTCAGTGGTGTGGTCACGCAATTATCAAGTATTTATCCTCATTAAAATTGGAAGCATCCTGAAAAAGTAATCAAAGAGGCTGCTAGGAGTGTGTCCTGTTTAGATGAAGGTAAATCTAAACGTACACAGCAGAACCTTAGAACTCTGCAATCAGCTTCACTGTCCAGCTCTCATTTGAACTGCAGGTGTCAAGGAGACACAAACTAATCAGGGAAATCTTCCCTCACTATAGCATTTCAGGAGAGTTTGTACTTGGAAATCAGTGGTTCAGCTAAGTAACTAGTCTGTGTGCAAAATGTAGGTCCAAAATCTTGAGACTCAGACAGGCAGGACGCTTGTTCTTGAGTCAGCAGCAGTGATGATTTTCACTTCACTGCAGCAAAACACAGAGCAGTGGGCATAGGTGCAGACGCAGAGAAGTTTAAAACAAGCTGCAAAGGACATTCAAGGTCATCTATAGTCCCACACACTTGCTTTACAGTGAGAAAACTGAGGTCCAGGAAAGAGAAGTGAGTGTTCAAGGTCACTTGCAAAATAAGAACGTCTAGCATAATCTTTTTTAAAAGGAGAGAGAAAAAAAGAGCAACTACACGATTTTTTGATGCAGTAAGCTCACTCTTAGAAATCTATCCCAAAGAAACAACACTGCAGTGCAAGAATGCTTATTATAGCACAGTTGATAAATGACGCCTAGGGGAAAAAATATCCACATTAGATCAATAGTACGTCTAAAGCATGAAATGATTTTGTAGCCTTAAAAAGAATGGTTTAGAGCCATACAGTTGGCTTGGACAGATACTCATGAGATATTGAATGAGAACAGCAGATGCACTAAAGTGTATATAATATCATTCCTGCGTGTGTGTATGTGTGTTTGTGTGTGTGTATGCGTGTTTGTGTGCGTGCGTGTTTTCCAGCATACACACTGGGTAGTATGTAGGATTACTGGTAGGCAGCATGGGCATTGATGTGAGTGGAGAGGAGAGAGGGTAAGAGGTAAACAAAAAAGGAAAAGAGAAGGAAAAGGCTGTACTGTAAAAAAAAAAAAAATGGTTTTAAATGGTTCTGAAGAACCTAGGGGCACGACAGGAATAAAGACGCAGACGTAGAGAAGGGACTTGAGGACACAGGGAGGGGGAAGGGTAAGCTGGGACGAAGTGAGAGAGTGGCATGGACATATATACACTACCAAATGTAAAATAGCTAGTGGGAAGCAGTCACATAGCAGAGGGAGATCAGCTGGTGCTTTGTGACCACCTACAGGGGTGGGATAAGGGAGGGTGGGAGGGAGACGCAAGAGGGAGGAGATATGGGGATATATGTACATGTATAGCTGATTCACTGTGTTATATAGCAGAAACTGACACACCATTGTAAAGCAATTATACTCCAATAAAGATGTCTTAAAAATGGTTTTGATTGTCATATGTATAAATTTATGTTAAAAAGTGTATAAACAATTTTTAAAAGAAAAATAAATTCAGTACTAGAACCTACTGCTTTAACTAATGAGGATGGTCACCAAACGAGCTACTTTCATTAGGAAGTATTAAGCCTACATCTATTTGACTGTCTTTCTCTGAGGAGCAGAACTCAGAGAAATGAATTCAGTTAATTAAGGATCCGAGCTACCGATATTTGGCTAATCCTCCTTCCTAAAGTCCTGCTGTTTCTGCCTCCTAGGTCTGCTGAGCTGGAACCAGGGCCTAATGAAAACCTTTAGAGAACATAGTTTTGGAAAATATGATGATGTTCTGCTCCCCCCACCCCATCCTTGCAATGTCCATTAAACTATAAAATAATTTAAACTAAAACAACACTAAACTGAAATTTTTTCTGATTTCTACTTTTTCCATAATGACAACATTGATACTTTTCTGACCAACAACATATTCACTTCTTTCCCTTGCTCCCCGCCCCCCTTTTTTTAAATCATTCTTTTGGTAGCCCTGCTTTAATGGTTGCATATGTTTGGTAAAACGACCTAGTAATCACTTCCCAAGTTTAAGTCTTCTGATCAAAGTTCCCAAACCCAAAGTTGGGGAAACCATCCTTGAAAGAGAGATCAGGTCCCAAATACATTCATTATTAGAAACAGAAGATTTCTAATACATGGGGTACAAGAGAATTGACATTTTATTAAATGTTAGTAAAGAAGAGTCTCTTTTTTGTTTCTTGAACGTCCCTGTTTCCCTTGGCCTTCTGTTGCTGTCCTAGTTAGTGGAGGAAAAAATTTGAGTTCAATGTCATGCAAACCTAGCAGGAATTCCCACAAGTAGAGCAGAATAGATGTTGGGAAGCTTTACTGTATAGGCAGCTGATGGAGTTAACTCAAGGCTACCGAGTCAAATCTGAGCAAGGTACAGAAAGACACGATGGTGAGGACAGTGGTCCAGAAAGTGGGACACTGAAAATTCGAGATCTTTTACATGAGTGGGAGCTGCCAGGCAGCATAGATAGGTTTCTGGGCCTTATGATTTTGTCATTTGGTGGTGCTCTTGTAAATTGGGCTTAGGGGGCCATGGACATTGGCACCAAATCTGGTACTGTTAGCTCTAGTAATCTACAGCATTCACTACAGCATGAGATCATATCAAACAATGACCTGGAAGAGTCCAGCTCAGTCTACTATCTTTGACAGACAACCCAGAGTTCATTGATCATGATGGTAGTTGCCCCCGGGATGTCACCATTAGAGCCATGAGAGCTTAGAAATGACCCATGATAATGTTTATAAATAATCTCTTAGGGTTTGCATTCCATTGCAGAGTGTTTCCATGTTCTATCTAAACATATTCCTAGGTGGGGGTAACATGGTATGGTGAAAATAGGGCTTTAGAATTAGACGACTCAGGGGTTTGAATCCAAGGTCAGTTACTAGCTGTGTGTTCTTGGGCAGTTACTTCTCTGAGCCTCGCTTTCTTTTTCAGTAAAATGGGGCTTCTGTCGTAATTAAATGAGATTAAGCATTTGAAAGCGTCTAGTACAGTGCTTGGCGCAGAGTAAGAGCTCTTCCTACCGTGAGACAGTGGGTTTTAGTGGGTTTGATTAACACTATTCCGCTAGCAATGTAACAAAATGACTCCTTCCTCGAGAGCTTAACATTACTGGATTTGTTGGCCAAATTTCATTCTCCCCATCTTTCCTGATGGGTCATGAGCTTTTTCTGGTGTCCTTTTGTTTTCTGAGCTTTCTCTGGTATCCTTTTTTGTTTGCTTTGCTTTTTGTTTTCTGTCTTTCTTAAAAAGGCCAGGCACAGTCATGACTCAGCCTATGCATCTGCAGTATGCTTTGCCTGAAATTCTCCTCCCTACAGAGTGAATTCCTAACTACACCTTTAGACTCATTGCCCAAATATCTCCTCTCAGAGGCTTTTTCTGAACGGAGGTAATATCTCCACGCTCCGTGCTTCTCTAGCACTACTGTACTATAACTATTTCCAAGTGTGCCTTTTCTTCTATAGAAGCCACTAGCCACATGCGGCTACATACGATTAAAGTAATTAAGATTAAATGTAAGATTCCATACCTCAGTCATACTAACTACCCAATAGCTACTTGCACTGAACATTTACATCATTCCAGAACATTCTATTGGACAGTGCTGTTCTAAATTGTGAAGCCTTCAAACGCAGAAGAGCTTGATATTTTTAAAGCCTCTGTATTTCTACCTGTACTGACATACAGTAGGCCCTTAGTATTTTGAATGAATAACCTCCTGGTTTCTTATGTCACCTTACTGCATTCTCTAAATCATATTACTCTGCCTTTTTATACTTTTTCATTTTGTTTTTCTGATTATAAAGACAATACATGCTCATTACAGAAAATTTGGAAAAGCCCAAAGAAGAACATACAATTATATATTCCCAACACCCCCAAATATATCCTATTAATATTTTGGTGTAAGACCTTCTAGACTTTCGTGTGTATAAAGGTATGGTTTTTGTTTTTATAAAATTGAGATCATGCTGTTCACAGTCTTTTTTTAAAATTTATTTTTGGCTACCTTGGGTCTTTGTTGCTGCCCACGGGCTTTCTCTAGTTGCGGAGAGTGGGGTCTACTCTTCTTTGTGGTGTGCAGGCTTCTCATTGTGGTGGCTTCTCTTGTGGAGCACAGGCTCTAGGCACACAGGCTTCAGTAGCTATGGCATGCGGGCTCAGTAGTTGTGGTGCACGGGCTTAGCTGCTCCGCGGCATGTGGGATCTTCCCAGACCAGGGCTCGAACCCATGCCCCCTGCATTGGCAGGCAGATTCTTAACCACTGCGCCACCAGGGAAGTCCCCATAGTCTTTTGTAATCTGCCTTTTTTCACTTATATTGTTGATATAGCTCTGCCCCACTGCCATGAAATCTACATTATTGCTTTTAATTGTTGCACAGATTTTCATGATATGAACACACCACCATTTAATAATTATTTTACATTTGAATTGCTTCCAATATTTATTATAAATACTACTGCATTACATATCTATCTATATATATCTTTGCTCACATCTCTAATTTGGATTCTTAGTGCAGATTCCTAAACGTGGAATTATAGTTTAAAGGAATTGCACATTTTTGAGAATTAGAGCCATCTTATTTGCACCAGTTTTGTTTTGTTGATGTTTGCCTCAAGACATAGACATGGAGCTGTGTATGAAGATGTAACCAAGCTCTGAGTACAGGGTGACAGTGTTCTGTGGTTTATTTCCATTCCTCTTCCCAGTGATACCCAGCAATCTGTGAATACCTCTGGTTATAGGAAAGCCATGGAAACATAAAGCCATAGTATGTTTCTATAAAGACTAAAACAGCTTTCTCTTTAGCATAAAGGAATTTTTAAATGGAAAGAATATTACTCGGCAAATACAAACATTTGTAATTGTCAATATACACAATATTCAAATTTTATAACTATTAGGACCAAACAAATAAGCCCATCTGTTTATACAGCATTTAACTAAATAGTTGTGAGAAATAATATAAACATTGTTAAAATGTGCAGGATTTGCGAATGCTTCCTCTGCAGTGGAAATGCGTGATTCAGGGCCCTCTCTGGTTTCGGCAGATTACATGGCTGATGATATGCTTTTCCAAGTCATTAACTTGGGCACAGCTTTGGGGCCAAATGAGAAGCCACATCCAAATCATTCTAAGAGTCGGGGCGATTGGTAGAGCTGACAAAGGAAACACCCTCTGTCATTCAGCACCGTGGGAGCATTTGGGGAGTGTGATTGCCTGTGGAAACTCATGGTTCAATGAATCCATTGTTTCAGGAAGGCCTGGTTTCACTGATACTAAGAGAGGAAGGTGAACTGTGCACCCACATGCGCTATTTATGTGACAATGTCAATGACATTTGCAGTGTTTTTTTTTTTTCCCTTTAGAATGTCATTCTGCCTTTTTCTTCCCCCCTGCACTGTACAGTTTGCAGGATCTCAGTTCCCTGACCAGGGATGGAACCCGGGCCACAGCAGTGAAAGAGCGGAATCCTAACCACTGGACCACCAGGGAGCTGCCCTATTCTGCCATATTTTTTGCATTAAAAAGTTTCTGTATATTACATTAGAGAAAAACATAAGCAAAAAAAAAGAAAAGAAACATCATCCTACCAGGACTCTTTTGCTTGCAAGGGACAGAAACCCAATTCAACACTAACTGAAGCTCAAGGTAACAAGTAATGGCTAGATCAGGGTCAGAGGGGAGCTGACCTCAAGGTGGGCTGGATCCCAGGATGCCCACAGCATGAGGACCCTCTCTCTGAGTCTTGGACTCTGTTGGTCCATCTGTCTCATGTTTTCAGACTCTCATGTTGTAGAAGTCATGCCACCAGAATTCTGGGTTTAATGCTCATGGATTATCATGGAAGCGGAAAGAGATAGCTACGTCTCTACCTGAGTTTGGGAAGTTTGGGGAAAGGGTCAGACTCTGAGACAAGGCCTTTGATGCAGATAGAGTATTTGGGAAAGGGTACCAGGGAAAACAGGTGAGGGAGCAAGGGAAGCTCAACAGATGCGAGAAGAGTCAACATAGTGTTAGTGAGTGAGATTCCACTGTGGGCAACTGGAGTTCAGGCCTGCTGTGTCCCTCAGAGGCACCACGTGGAACACAAGTCGGAATTCTCCCACCAGGGGACAGGGAAGCCAGAAGGTGATTTGTCCACAGACTCCCATCCCTAATTGGCTGAGGATGATCCCTGAGGGTGTTAATCCCCAGCTCTTGTGAGCACTCTGCACTTGGGCTGGGCAAGTTTCTACAGCACTGGGAAAAACTCTCAGATAGAGAAACAGAGAGACATGGATGTCTGAGGTGGGAAGCGGTCAGTACCCCAGAAATTCTCCAGTACTACTGCCGACAGACTCAGATGGGACAAAGCAGTGTGGATGGGGCATCATAACGGCATTTTAGCTTGTTCCCCACTGTGTGATTGTGTTCCCCAATCACACAGGACACTGACTGGTCCAGGCTTGTGTCCACTTCTTAGGCACAGTGGGGCAGCGTGCCATGAGTGGAAGCTCCATCCAAAGCACGTGGAGGGGGAAGAAATTTCCCAAAGCAAAGGGGGAGGTAGTCAATTACAGATATCAGAATATGTACAGGAGAGATGATGGACATCATCATCATCATAATTATAAAAGATATTCACTTCCAAACTTTAATTCTGTTATAGGGTTATAACCATTGAATGTTTTGGTAAATATCCTTCCAGATTATATCTATTTTTAGAATTTTATTTATTTATTTTTGGCTGCATTGGGTCTTCATTGCTGCGCACAGGGTTTCTCTAGTTGTGGTGAGCGGGGGCTACTCTTTGTTGCGGTGCGCGGGCTTCTCATTGCGGTGGCTTCTCCTGTTGCGGAGCACGGGCTCTAGGTGTGCAGGCTCAGTAGCTGTGGTGCGTGGGCTCAGTAGTTGTGGCGCATGGGCTTAGTTGCTCCGCAGCATGTGAGATCTTCCCAGACCAGGGCTCGAACCCGTGTCTCCTGCATTGGCAGGTGGATTCTTAACCACTGTGCCACCAGGAAAGCCCCAGATTATATCTATTTATACATTTTTCCTTCCAAACTGGAAACATGCCATCTATGTATACTTTCACTTTTTTCTTAATAATATGTAATCACTTCAATATATAGTGAACACTTCATATGAATATATTGTAGAAATATATCAAATATATCAGTCAATATATTTAAAATTTTTTGTGCTAAATTATTTGTGGGGGACTTCTCTAGTGGTGCAGTGGTTAAGACTCCGAGCTCCCAATTCAGGGGACCCAGGTTCAATCCCTGATCGGGGAACTAGATCCCACGTGCATGCCACAACTAAGAGTTCACATGCCGCAACTAAGGAGACCGCCGGCCGCAACTAAGGAGCACACATGCCCCAACTAAGGAGCTGGTGAGTCGCAACTAAGGAGCTCGCAAGCTGCAACTAAGGAGGCTGCTGGCAGCAACTAAGAAGCACACATGCCACAACTAAGGAGCAGGCGAGCCACAACTAAGGAGACTGCCTGCCACAACTAAGACCTGGCACAACCAAATTAAAAAAAAAAAAAAGTGGACTGGGAAGATGAATATACGAAATCCCCAGTAGCCTCTCTTCCCAGAGGAAAAAGTGTTAGTGGTAGAATTGCGGGCATCAGAGGAAGCAATGTTAAAAAGAGTACCAATTTTGGAGTCATAGGGCTTGGGGTTTGATTCTAATTCTTATTACTAGGTATTTGACCTTGGTCAATGTATTTAATCTTACAAAACCTCATATCTTAACTTACACGTAGTAAATGCTAAACAAAATAGCAGCTCTTACTCTTATCGTCTGTAAAATAAGGACCATCACACCTTACTGACAGCATTGTTATAAGACTTGAATTAGGTCATGCAGGTAATATGCCCAGGAGAGAGCCAGAGACATAGTAGTTGCTTAATTAACGATAATGTGTTGCTGTGATCCCTTAACCTTATTTTAAGGCAGACTTTCCTGCCAGGCAAAGATTTGGGGCCTTATGTCAAAAGAACCTCCCAAACTCAACCATCTTTACTTGGCCACCAACCCCCCTGAAATTCCACCAATTCTAAGTCCATTTAGTATCATAACCAAGTTTTTTTAATTTCACATGCTCCTAGAACAACTAATTACACATTTACATCCTGGTGTAAACTTTATTATATGGCTTTCCTCCTTACACCTACTTGACACATGAAGTATCCTTAAAGGAAAACCCTAGTTAGCAAAGATAGGAGTGGATAGACAGCGTTGTACCATAAGCTATCGTAGTGGAGGCCCCCAACAGTAGACAGATTTATGCTGCCAGAAGAGAACATGATGATTCTGGACCTGGGAGCTGTCAGAAGAGAGGTATCAGGAGGTGTAAAGATGCCTGAGAAAGGTAAACTTTCTCTCTTGTTTTTCAACTACTTTCAATCATCACTCCCCTAGAATCA
Organism: Neophocaena asiaeorientalis asiaeorientalis; assembly: GCF_003031525.2. NCBI lineage: Eukaryota > Metazoa > Chordata > Mammalia > Artiodactyla > Phocoenidae > Neophocaena > Neophocaena asiaeorientalis. The sequence continues at coordinate 2,400,634 of NW_020175186.1, read as the reverse complement.
CTAATAAGAATGAATGAATTTGTTCCAATTGAATTGAGTTCCAATTTCCCATCTTTTTCCCTGGCTGTAGATGGATATGCTCTAAATTAGGTATCAGATGCCCTGAGTCTAGAACCAGTGAATTGTGCAGTCTTGGATAAATTACTAGCTTCTCTGAGACTCACTTTCTGCAGTTGTAAGGAGATAATAAATCTTGCTGTGCCTAACTCTCAAAGCTGAGGTGAAGATCAAATAAGACAATGGAATGGAGAGAGCTAGGTGGTTGTAAAATACCATGCAATCATGGGAACTTGAACCTCTATATTCCAATATTCGTGGGCCTGATACCCACACATCTGGGCTGAATCATACAGGGGTGTGTGTGTGTGTGTGTGTGTGTTGCAGGAGGAGGGTGTTTCTTAAAGAGGAGCATAATCAAGGTCACTTACCTAAGGAAGGGACAGTCCCAGAATGAGAAAAAGATGCCGTGAGCCAGATCAGGCAATCTGCTAGCTGTAGTCCCCACTCTTAGTTCTCTTCTTTTCCCATAATAATTAAGTTTAGCTGGGCACATGGCAACCCAGTTAACGATGATGCATCCAAGCCTTTCTTACAGCTCCATGAGCCCTTGTCACTAACTTCTGGCCAAATAGGACATAAGTTAATGATGTGTGACCTCAGGGTCTTCTCTTAAAATCTTGAGCATATGCTCTCCCTCCCTGCTAGTTAAGAGATGAAGAGCCACCACTTTGTACCTACAAGGAAGAGCCACATGACAAGAATGGCAGGGCAGCCTATCAACCTAGCACCTCTTATCTCTCTGCTATGACATTAAGACAAATAAGTTCTTATCTGGTTTAAGCTGATGACATTTGGGGCTGTTTGTTACAGCAGCTCAGACTTTACCCTAACTAACACACTGGACATTCCACACAACATCAACCTGAGCCTGCCCCAGGTGGGAGCAAAAGTCTTTTGTCAAACTGAGGCAGTGCCCATGCAACCGACTAAAGGATTCCTTGCCTCCTTGACTTACTGGAAGACCAATGAGCCATTTTCTTGAAAGCCATATCTTTCAGCCCAGCCTGCCAAAGTCACGTACACGAGGCAAGCATGGTCTGTCTCAGATTGAAAGCACAGCGTGAGTCACCACCACTACTCCTTTATTCTGTGCTGCTGTTGAGCTAGGCTTCCAGAGACAGAGTAGCATATTTGTTCATTAGTTGTACCCCACCCATAATGATAACGGGTCTTTGCATGTTTGCTAGGATCCAGACTCTGAGTTTGGTACTTTATATCCATAGCCTTAGGGTACATGGTATTCTTTAGACCAAGAAACAGTCTCAGAGAGGTTGAGTGAGTTCCCTGAAGAAACACAGCCTAGGTGATGTCAAGGCAGATTGGACTCATTCTACAGCCTGTGCTTCCTCCACTCCATGCACTGCCTTCAAATAAACTGCCTACTTCAAAACATGGTTTAATGTTGCTTAGCAAAGCTGGCATCTGCCTACTGAGATGAGAATCCAAGGGCCTGGAAGCCTTTCCCCACCACCATTCACTACCTGCTGTCCACTCTCTGGGCTTTCATCCTTTCTGAGGGTTTTAATCTTTGTGAGCATGTGTGCCTGTGCAAGCATGAATGTGTGTACTGGATGCTTTGAGATCTGATGAAAGCTCTGGAAACATCCACATCGTTACGCTCCCCACCCCACCAAATATGTTGGTCTCCTAAGCCTCAGTACCTCAGAATGCGGTCTTACTTGGAGACAGAGTCTTTAACAGAGACGATCAAGTTAAAATGAGGGTGGCCCTAGTCCAATATGACCTGTGTCCTTATAAAAAGGAGAAATTGGGGACTTCCCTGGTGGTCCAGGGGTAAAGAATCCACTTTGCAATGCAGGGGGCACGGGTTTGATCCCTGGTCAGGAAACTAAGATCCCACATGCCGTGGGGCAACTAAGCCTGTGCGCCACAACTACTGAGCTTGCGTGCCTCAACTAGAGCCCGCGTGCCTCAAACTACAGAGCCCTCGCGCTCTGGAACCCATGTGTCACAACTACAGAGCCCACGCACCCTGGAGCCCGCATGCCACAACTAGAGAAGAGAAAACTCGCCCATTACAACTAGAGAGAAGCCCGCTCACCTCAACGAAAGATCCTGCGTGCCGCAACTAAGACCCCACACAGCCAAAAATAAAATAAATAATAAATGAATCTTTGTTTTAAAAAAAGGAGAAATTGGACACGTAGACAGACACGCATAGAGGGACAGTGTTGTGAGAGACGTAGAGAAGACAGCCATCCATAGGCCAGAGGGAGGCTTAGAACAGATTCTTCCACCCAGCCTGCGATACTGTGTTACTGCTGTCCTGGGAAACGAATAAACAACTAACTAGATGCACATACATACCAAATTTCACACACAAATTCTGGGAATTTATAATTTACCCCAGAACACCCATAGACCCCTGCTGAAGGACCCTTGCAAAGTTCTATTTCCTGAAAGCCTTCCAATGCCCATAATAATGATAATACTAACAAAAACAAACAAACAAAAGGCATTTAGGTCCCACCTGGATAGTCCAGGATAATCTCACCATCTCAAAATTCTTAACCACATGGCAAAGCTCTCTCTTTCTCTTTCTCTCTCATCATATGATAACATTCATAGGTTACAGGAACTGGGACAGGGATATCTTTTGTAGGGGAGCATTACTCAGCCTATTGTTACCTGTCCTCTGGGCCCCAAAGATTTATTTCTCTCCCACAGGCAAAATACATTCACCCCATCCCTACATTCCCCCAAATTTCAACCCATTAAAGCATCAACCTGTCCAAAAATCTCATCTAAATCTCATCAGCTCAAAAATCCCAAATCTCATCACTTAAATCATCTAAATCAAGTAGGGGTGAGACTCTGTAGGATAACATCGTAGGCCAAAATTCCCCTCTACCTGTGAACCTATGAAATTAGAAAACCAGTTATCTGCTTCCAGAATACAATGGTGGGATGGGCAGTTACAGACATTCCCATTCCAAAGGGAGAAAATGTAAAGAACAAAGAGGTCACCCTTGCAAAATTTCAAAACCCAAGGGGCAAATTCCATTAGGTTTCAAGGCTTGTGGATGATTCTCTAGATTGGAGGACTTGAGGCAGATGCTATTATTATATTCACTTTACAGATAAGAAAAAGGAGGTGAAGAACCTGCAGAAGATCCTACAGCTAGTGAGAGGCAGATGAGGGTGATGTTCCCGGCAGCCTGACTGCACCGTCTACCTCCACAGAGGTTCTCTGCATTTACAGGGGCTCCTGGAAAGGTATGGGGGATTTGGTGGTTTTTGCAAATTAAAAATACCTGCCTAATTACGTAGTCTTTAAAAATACTTCTGGAGCAAGCAAAGCATATGTGCCAGCTGTACTTTTTACCCCCTGCCTACGCTCTTTGGTTATCCTTTTGATCAAAACCAGGCTTCTCAAATCATAAGAACTTGAATGGGAGACCCCTGACAAAACGTAGGTAGTTGCGCGGTGGGTCCAGAAAACCTTCCCATACTGGTCATGCATGCTATGTAAATTCTCAGGCTGGTTGAGGTTGTAGGCTTTGGAATCAGACCTAGTTTGAGGTCTTAGCCTCTCCATGTATTAGCTCCATGACCTAACCTCTCTTAACTTTAGTTTCCGTTTTTGAAAATGAGGTAATAATGGAACCCACCTCTGGGTTTGCTGGGAGTGAATGAAGTATGATATATAAAGTACTTAGCACAATCCTTAATCAAGGTGAGCTGTTGTTAATATTATTATTGTCATTGTTGTTGCTATTTCTCTGTTACGGAGTGATCTCTGGAGCTGACATCCTCCCACAAAGGTAGTTTAAAGTCTTTGATCCAGAGGCTACAAATATTTTTAAATACATTAAAAAATATATCCCTTGTGTGGCTTTAGCATTGTGTTATCCAAAGTATCAAATTCCTGTGTCCTTTTCCCATTTTTCCTGGAAAATAATATGTGGGAATAGTAAATAAATTCAATTTTCATCCTTTTAGATCTCACTAAAGTGTGTTCTTTCCCCCCTTTCTCTTCTCTTTCCCTTGGTTCTATGTGTGATGAGGAAAAAATCCTTTAGTGAAGAAAAAGCAGATCTGTAAACCAGTTTTCCAATTACTGAGCTGCAAAGAAAGAAGCCATAATGGCTCAAGGTGAATGGAAAAGAAAGAGATAAAGTAAATTATCATGAAGGGCAATAAAAGAAGCTTTCTGGAGACCCAGCAAGTATTTCCCCTGTCACTTGTCAGCAGACATGAGGGAATAAAACTGCACACGCACCAGAAAATACTTGTATGCAATCATTCTTGTGCTAGGTTTCCCTTCTCTACTTTTACACAAATACACACGCTTGCACATGTAGCACGCACACACGCTGCAAAGAATAGCTTTGTCATGAGGTTCCAGCCCAAGTGAAGAATAAGGATGAGCCGGAAGTCCAGAGAGCAGAAGTTGCCCTGCTAACAGTGTGAGTGGCAAGAGAAAAAGCGTTGTAATTCAAACTGAAACAAGAAAGATACTGGGGAAATGATTATCTGGAATCAGGGTGCTTTGATTCATTGCTATTTCCTACGTTCTACCTTTGATCACAGGCTTCATCTTAAGAAGGCCAGATTTGGACAAGGACAAGGCAAAATGCTACAGCCCAACACTGACTGTTGAATATCTCTTGGCTGATCTAGTGATTTCTTTTCTTGATTGAGTGAAGCTGGATACCCAGGGGCTTTATGAGCACATGGGTATTTGTCCTTTGAGCCAACTATGGGAATTTTTCCTGCAGTAGCCTTCTAGAACTCACTAAGTTGCTGATTTGTAACTCCTTCCCTGGCTTCATGTGAAAAAAGCCATCCCAACTGGGTTAACGTTTGACTTGGTTTACTCTTCATATACTGTTCACATTGCGTGACATATGTTTATCTATTCAGTAAATATTTACTGGGCAGTATCTCTAGGCCAGGTATCCCTGGGAACGCAATAAACTTGACAGACGCACCTCTGCACTCATTAACTTTATTCATACAATGAATGAAATTCATTCATTAATCTATCAGGGACAGGACTATTAGGCTATTGTAACAGAGAATGATGAAGCTTGTATTAATAACAGCAAATATTAATTGAATGATTATCAGGAGCCAGATACAAAGTACATTACATACATTAACTCAATAAACCCTTACGACAATTAGATGAGGTTAGTAATAGCCTCACCCCCACTTAATAGATAGGAAACTAAGGCACAGAGAGGGTAAATAACTTGTCCAAGGTTACCAACTAGTAGGTAGTAGAGCTAGGCTATGAACCTAGACAGTCTGGCTTCAGAGCTGGTGTTTTTTGCCATTACGTTAATACTTAAAGAAGCTCTAGGTACATAGGGTTAGGGAACAGAGTTTTAAAATCTGGTCCAGGCAGTGACTTTGCTGAGTCCTGTAGGGTGAGAAGGCTTTAGTTTGGGAAGGTAGATAATGTCCAGCATAAATGCTTTCAGCTTCAAGAAATGCCCAGTGAACAGTGGCACAAACAAAGAGGGAGTTATTTCTTGACATAACAAAATGTCTGGTGGTAAGTGTTTTCTAGCATTGGTGTAGAGGCTCTATGAAGTCTGGGTTCCAGTCAGCATCCCTTTCCTTTCTCCTACTGGTCTATAGCAGGTCCAAGTTCTGGGGAAGAAAGCTAGGGGACCATGGGGTTGAGAGTTTTGACTGGCATACCTGCCTCTTATCAGGAAGGGAAAAACTTTCCATATGTTCCATAGTGACTTCCTCTTACAAATAATTAGCCAGAACTAGGGTATATGTCTACCTCTAGACTAGGGCTAAGGCTCACCTTCCCTGAGACCAAGGGATTTCTAGGATTCTGCAGGCAAAAATAAAAGAGTGAGTTTTGAGTAGGCAGCCAACAGAGTATGCCAGAGGGAATCCAATGTGCAAAAACTTGGCAGAAAAGCAGAGCATGACAAAAATGAGGGGTGGGAAGAGGCTCAGTAAGGCTGGAGACAAGCTTGACAGTTGGCAAGAGGTGAATCTGGAAAGGCAAGAGTCCAGAGCAAGAAGGGCCATGTATGCCATCCTAAGGAGTTTACACTTTGTCCTGTAGACAAAGGGGAATCAATAAAGGATTTTAGACAGGGCCATGGGCTGAGATGACATTCTGGAAGCTCAGTGAAGACTATTTGAAGGAAACAAGAAAGAAGAGAGGCGCTTCCCTGGTGGTGCAGTGGTTGAGAGTCTGCCTGCCGATGCAGGGGATGCGGGTTCGTGCCCTGGTCCGGGAAGATCCCACGTGCCGCCGAGCGGCTGAGCCCGTGAGCCATGGCCACTGGGCCTGCGCGTCCGGAGCCTGTGCTCCGCAACAGGAGAGGCCACAGCAGTGAGAGGCCCGTGTACTGCAAAAAAAAAAAAAAAAAAAAAAAGAAAGAAGAGAGGCAGGGACACTAGTTCAGAAGATGCTGTAATGGTCCAAGTGAGAGATAGTGTCCTGAGCTCTTGCAGAGGCATGGCAATGGAGAGAGGTGGACCGCAATATTTAGGAGGTAGAATCAAAGGTGATGATTGGGTTTGGGAGTGAGGGCCCAAGCAGCACAATGAGTACTACTGATGAATATTGCCTGCATGTCCACTAGTGAAAACAGCAGTCATGAAAAGACAAGATTGCTGAAACCACGCCTTGGGATTCAAGTCCACGATCGTGAGTTGACATTCACTACAGAAGGAAATCCACAAAGTCCGTTCATTTTTGTAAATTTGAATTTTATTTCTATCTATTATACATATACATAGGTCACACTGAATATTTCTACAGGACTTACGAGAAGAAGCTGCAAGCCTTTACTCCAACTCACCCCATTGCCCTCCAGATAACATATTAGCTTCCCTAATGATATCACTTTTTCTTCTTGAATTCATCCATCTGTGAGCCTTCAATCCTCCTGGTCCAGTGTGGACTGGTTATTCTCTAAGTCTGTGGATCAGTTAGCTGTTTCTGCATAATAAATCGCCCAAACATTTAGTGGTTAAAAACAACAATCATTTATTTAGCTCACAATTCTGCAGGTTGGCATTTGGGGCTGAATTCAGCTGGATGGTCCTCCTGGTCTCGGCAGGACTTCCTCAGGCATCTGCAGTTAACTGCATCTCTGCCTGGGGAGGGGATGGGTAGCTGGCTACTGGATGGCATGCCTCATGGTCTCTTATCCTCCAGCAGGTTAGACAAGACTTCATGATGGAAATAAGGATCCAAGAGAGAGAAAAGAAATATGCAAGGCTTCTTGAGGCTAGGATTGGAGCTGGCTCACCATGACTCCCATCATATTTTATTGGCCAAACAAGTCACAAGGCCAGAATCAAGGAGAACAGAAATAGACTCCACATCTTGATGGAAGAATCTGAAAAGTCACTTTGCAAAGAACATGGATACAGGAAGGTCGCGAACTGGGGCTATCAGTTCAAGCACCCCACCAGTCTGACGCATAGCTATTGCCCTGGAATCTCCTCTCACTATCATCCTTGCAGTTTTTACTTTTTATCCTGTGTTGGATCCCCTGTATATCAGTCAGGCTTTAGAAACCATGCCAGTTATTTTAACTGCATGTGCTGGGGGTGAAGGAGGTGACATAGCTGGTGCTGGTATCTCTAAAGGGCCCAGAAAAGTTGCTTCTGCAAGTGTTGAGAAAACTGCAGACTGGACTCAACTGTTGCTACAGGAAGGAACTGTTTCCGTGGGGTGAAGGGTTGCCAGTGTGATGCTCTCAGGAACCACAAGTAGACAGGAATCCAACAGGAAGGAGCAAGTCCCTTCTCCCTTCTCCAGCCCTCCAGTCACCCTCTAGTAATCTCTCCCCATTAGAGAGCTTAACAGGGGGCCAGCTGGCCAAGGTGAAAGGGATTTTTAGAGTCTTGGCCTCAGCATCACACAGCAGAGTATAGAAGTGTAGGTTTGCAGCGAACGGGCAATTAGCTAGTAACTGGCACACCTTTTCTCTGATTTCTGTGTCTTCCTCATTTCTCCCAAAGGAAGAATGCATGTAAGGTATATTTCTTCAGATCTTTAATGTCTAAAATATCCTTAGCCTACCATCACAATTATAGTTTGGCTGAGTGTGGCACTCTGGTATGAAATTCATTTCCACTCATTTTTTTTTTTACCCTCTTAACATTTATTGAAGTGCATAACACAGCATTGTTAACTATAGTCATTATGTTGTACAGTAGATGTCTAGAACTTACGCATCTTGTATAACAAACACTTTATGTAACAGTTTTTTTTAATGTCTTTATTGGAGTATAATTGCTTTACAATGTTGTGTTAGTTTCTGCTGTAAAACAAAGCGAATCAGCTATATGTATACATACATCCCCATATCCCCTCCCTCTTGTCTCCCTCCCACCCTCCCTAACCCACCACTCTAGGTGGTCACAAAGCAACAAGCTGATCTCCATGTCCTATGCAGCTGCTTCCCACTAGCTACCTATTTTACATTTGGTAGTGTATATATGTCAATGTTACTCTCTCACTTCGTCCCAGCTTACCCTTCCCCACACCCCGTGTCCTCAAGTCCATTCTCTACGTCTGCGTCTTTATTCCTGTCCTGCCCCAAGGTTCATCAGAACCATTATTTTTTAGATTCCATATATATGTGTTAGCATACGGTATTTTTCTCTTTCTGACTTACGTCACTCTGTATGACAGACTCTAGGTCCATCCACCTCACTACAAATAACTCAATTTCGTTTCTTTTTATGTCTGAGTAGTATTCCATTGTATATATGTGTCACATCTTCTCTATCCATTCAACTGTAGATGGACACTTAGGTTGCTTCCATGTCCTGGCTATTGTAAACAGTGCTGCAATGAACACTGTGGTACACGCTTCTTTTCGAATTATGGTTTTCTTAGGGTATATGCCCAGTAGTGGGAATGTTGGGTCATATGGTAGTTCGATTTTTAGTTTTTTAAGGAAACTCCATACTGTTCTCCATAGTGGCTGTATCAATTTACATTCCCACCAACAGTGCAAGAGGGTTCCGTTTTCTCCACACTCTCTCCAGCATTTACTATTAGTAGATTTTTTGATGATGGCCATTCTGATCGGTGTTAGGTGATACCTCATTGTAGTTTTGATCTGCAATTCTCTAATGATTAGTGATGTTGAGCATCCTTTCATGTGTTTGTTGGCAATCTGTATATCTTCTTTGGAGAAATGTCTATTTAGGTCTTCTGCCCATTTTTGGATTGGGTTGTTTGTTTTTTGATATTGAGCTGCATGAGCTGCTTGTATATTTTGGAGATTAATTCTTTGTCAGTTGCTTCATTTGCAAAAACTTTCTCCCATTCTGGGGGTTGTCTTTTCACCTTGTTTATGGTTCCCTTTGCTGTGCAAAAGCTTTGAAGTTTCATTAGGTCCCATTTGTTTATTTTTGTTTTTATTTCCATGTCTCTAGGAGGTGGGTCAAAATGGATCTTGCTGTGATTTATGTCATAGAGTGTTCTGCCTATGTTTTCCTCTAAGAGTTTTATAGTGTCTGGCCTTACATTTAGGTCTTTAATCCATTTTGAGTTTATTTTTGTGTATGGTGTTAGGGAGTGCTCTAATTTCATTCTTTTACATGTAGCTGTCCAGATTTCCCAGCACCACTTATTGAAGAGGCTGTCTTTCCTCCGTTTTATATTCTTGCCTCCTTTATCAAAAATAAGGTGACCATATGTGCATGGGTTTATCTCTGGGCTTTGAATCCTGTTCCATTGATCTATATTTCTGTTTTCATGCCAGTGCCATACGGTCTTCATTACTGTAGCTTTGTAGTATAGTCTAAAGTCCAGGAGCCTGATTCCTCCAGCTCCGTTTTTCTTTCTCAAGATTGCTTTGGCTATTCGCGGTCTTTTGTGTTTCCATATAACTCAATTATACTCTAATAAAGATGTAAAAAAAAAAAAAGAGAGAGCAACAAAACCAATAAGCAAATCTGCCAATGATAACAAGCCGTAAACACTAAACTAAGATAAACATAAAAATCAGAAACAAATCAGTTGCAGACAGTAAACCCCAAGTCTACAGTTGCTCCCAAAGTCTACTGCCTAAATTTTGGGAAAATTTGTTGTCTAATCAGGTATTCCATAGATGCAGGGTACATCAAGTTGATTGTGGGGATTTAATCTGCTGCTCCTGAGGCTGCATGGAGAAATTTCCCTTTCTCTTCTTTGTTCGCACAGCTCCTGGGGTTCAGCTTTCGTTTTGGCCTCACCTCTCAGTGTAGGTCACCCTCAGGCCGTTGCTCCCCACCCAGACATGAGCAGCCGCTGAGTAGGGCCGCTCTTACTCATTCAGGACTGGGGGAGGGAGGGGTACGGTAGTCATAATTGGAATACAGGGCGAGCCTGTGGCGGCAGAGGCTAGCATGACGTTTCAACAGCCTGAGGCGCACCGTGCGTTGTCCCGGGGAATTTGTCCCTGGATCACAGGACCCTGGCAGTGGCGGGCTGCACAGGTTCCCGGGAGAGAGGTGTGGATAGTGACCTGTGCTTGCACGCAGGATTCTTGGTGGCTGCAGCACACTGTTAGCGTTTCATGCCCGTCCCTGGGGTCCGAGCTGATAGCCATGGCTCGTGCCCATCTCTAGAGCTCACTTAGGTGGTGCTCTGCCTTCTGTGGGCAGACGGGGAAGGAATCCTCTTCCTCGTGCACCCCGAAACATTGGTCTCTTGCCTCTTGGCAGGTCAGACTTTTTCCTGGACTCCCTCCCGGCTAGTTGTGGCACACTAGCCCCTTTCAGGCTGTGTTCACGCAGCCAACCCCAGTCCTCTCCCTGAGCTCTGACCTCCGAAGGCGGAGCCTCAGCTCCCAGCCCCCACCCACCCTGGTGGGTGAGCAGACAAGCGTCTCCGGCTGGTGAGTGCTGGTTGGTCCCGATCCTCTGTGCTGGAATCTCTCCGCTTTGCTCTCTGCACCCCTGTTGCTGCGCTCTCCTCCATGGCTCTGAAGCTTGCCCCCCCCCCCCCCCCCACCCCCCCCCCCCTGGGGGGTGAGCAGACAAGCCTCTCCGGCTGGTGAGTGCTGGTTGGTCCCGATCCTCTGTGCTGGAATCTCTCCGCTTTGCTCTCTGCACCCCTGTTGCTGCGCTCTCCTCCATGGCTCTGAAGCTTCCCCCCCCCCCCACCCCCCTGTCTCCGCCAGTGATGGGGCTTCCTAGTGTGTGGAAACGTTTCCTCCTTCACAGCTCCTTCCCAGAGGTGGAGGTCCCATCCCTATTCTTTTGTCTCTGTTTTTTTCTTTTTTCTTTTGCCCTACCCAGGTACGTGGGGATTTTCTTGCCTTTTGGGGAGTCTGAGGTCTTCTGCCCGTGTTCACTGGGTGTTCTGTAGGAATTGTTCCACATGTAGATGTATTTTTGATGTATTTGTTGGGGGGAAGGTGATCTCCATGGCTTAGTTCTCCGCCATCTTGAAGGTCCCCTCTCCACTCATTATTCTGAACGCATTGCTCCATTATCTTCTAGCATCTCCTGTGGCCATTAAGTCTGATGCCATGTAGATTTCTGAACTTTTGTATGTCACCTGTTTTCATTGTTGTTGTTTATTTGATCTTTTCTCTGTGGACGCCATTAGGATTTTTTCTTTATCCCTGATATCCTGAATTTCACAATGATTCGCCTTAGTTGTTTTTTCTTTTTAAATTCATTCCACAAAGTACTCAGTGGGTCTTTTCCGACTCATTTACTTAAGTTCTAGGAAATTTTATTGAAATGTATTGAAGTCTTTGATAACTTTCACTTCTCTTTTTCTGTGGATTCTTGCTCTTTGGAATTCCTACTAATCAATTGTGGAATTAATTAATTTTCTCATTAATGTTCTTTTACTGTCAATTGGGTAATCTCCCTGTTTTCAGTATGGTGTCCCCACCTTTAGCAATGCCTGGTATCCCAAGATAAGAATCTTTCCATTTTTACCTCTCCACAGAGCATACCTCAATCCTGGGATATAGAAAGGTATTCACTTGGTTGTGTGGGGCAGGAACAAAGATGCAGAGGGTCGAGATAGTGCCTCTTACACAGACTTTTAGCCTATTCTTCTGTTTGTAGCCCCACCTGTACTCTGAATTTCAGATGTATTGATACTTGGTAGCTTCAATTTCTGAATCTCTAGGGTTCTATAGAATGAACCAGCTTCCTTCAGTCCCCCACTTCAGGCTTTGGTTTCCATTTTCTCTGGTCTGCTAAGTTGGTCTTTCTTGTCCACCTGCTTTTTATCTCTTTTGATCTAGCTTTGACTCTGTCAGCACCATTGAATAGCATCTCTGTTAATAAGAGGCAACACAGACATGATCATCTTAATTGGCAAAGATGGTAAATGTGCTTCAGAGGTTGTCGTAGACCGTTGCAGGAATGAACCAAGGTATCTGTGACCTTGTGTAGATCTCTCCCACATTGAGTCTGGGCTTGGCCACTGAATCTGTGACTCGCCAATGAGGTATTAGTAAATTTGAGGCATGCAGAGGCTAGTGCATTGGGTCTTATCCTCTGGCTGCTGGGAACCCGGAGCCCACCAAGTGGAGAAGCAAAGGCCAGCCTCCTGGATGGTGAGACCACATGCAGGGAGAAGATAAACCATCCCAGCAGAGCCCAGCCCTAAGTCATACCAGCTCCCAGCTTACTGCAAATGAGTGAGCTAGTTAATTCTAGCAGAAGATCCACCTGTATGAGCCCAGCCCAAATCACTAACAACTGTGAGCAAATAAAATGGTATTTGTTTTAACCATTAAGTTTTGGAATGGTTTGTTATGCAAGTGTGATAACTGATACAGAGGTGTTACAATGAAGCTTTCTTTTTTGTTCCCTTTGAATTATAGGTCACACAGATCAAGGCTATGCTGTTTTCGTTCTCTGTGTCCTTATACGTTTACACTTGTTTTTAGCCCTGTGTTACCATTTTATTGTGGTTTGGGGAAGCAGTAAAATTGCACATACATGTCAGTTCCACCACATTTAACTGGAAGTCTCCATTCACTTCTACTTCAGCAGCCTGACAGGTATTTTTTGAACATCTAGCAGGTACCAGCAGCACTGGGCACTTGTAATGCGACTCTCACTTTTACAATAATGTTGCATTCAGCTTTGGTTTCCTCCTTTAACCGTTGCGACCAAGACTCAGCAAAGTTAAGTGGCTTCCTGGAGGTCAACAATTGTTAGAATTTGCGCCCTTAGCTGAGTGTCAACAAAGTCCCAATAGTTCCAATACACGCTGTTGAACCAGGAAATACACATTAGCAATGCACAAGGTGGGATGGATGGAAGACCCATAACTGAACAGACCTGACCCATAGCTGATTAGACATGAGAGGTGAAAGAACAACGTCTGGGAATTCCACCTCCTACTGATCTGCCTTTAACCCCCCGAGTGCTATGGAATAGTGCCACCAACAAAAAGGAACAACAGAGGCATGGACATCTTAATTGAGGAAGATGGAAAATTTGCTTCCAAGGGGCTAGCTTGGGTCTTTCTCTTTCTTCTCCTCGGCATTTTCAGATCAAGGCTCTGCTGAGCACTGCTGTCAGCATGGCTTGTGGCCTGCTCTTATTGGGGGAAGATTTGTTGGTGCTACTTATAGGACATTTTCCCAGGGCAAATGGTAGTTTCTGCTGGTGCTCTTCACTGGTGGGTGGGGAGCTAAGCCCCATGAGGTTCAACATGGTTAACGGCTGTCAAATGGTTAAAACTCCAAGCATTGCTTGGGAAGTATTCCCAGGAGACCACCAAAATGCCTTTTGCGCTCTGCGTAAGGGAAATTAAGTGCCAGGAAAAGCGTGTTCAATTTAGATCCATCCGGTTTATCTTGTTTCCCTTCCTTCTCTCCAGGAAAGAGATCTATTCCAAGATACTTGTGATCACTTTAACCTGCTGGGAAGCCACAGTATTGCCAGTCCAGCATGTTGAAGAGGAGAGAGAAAAACTGCTCTAATTCTAATTGGTAGCAATTTAAGCTCAGAGCAGAGCTCATCATCCAGGGTGCTGGTTACCCCGGACACAGAACTTGGGAGGAAGGAAAGGATGTCTGGTTTGAGAACATTAGGTCTAGAAGAATGAAGAAGTGACCCCAGCTAGAAAATGGTTTCTTACACTATCTTCAGGCCAGCAGGTGAACCCCTGCAAGCTCTGATGTCACTGGGTTCCAAGTTAGAAAACCATAACCACACATTCTTGATGTTCCATGTGGCCCCAACTTCTCAGTATTGGATCTTGAGTTTGCAGAAACTAGTTAGTGAATCTATAAACCACATGGGTTATAATAAAAGACATTCACACCACAGAACCCTAATAACTGTTATTTAAAAAGAGGCAGATAACAATTCACTTTGATTAAGCACTTAACCATGTGCCAATCACTATTCTAAGTGCTTTACTGAAATTAAAAAATATTTTCCCCCAGTAACCTCAAAAGCAAGTCCTGTTATTATCCTAGTTTTATAGATAAGTATACCAAGGCACAGGGAGGTTAGCTGAATTGTTCAACGTCTATGGCTAATAAATGATGGAGCTGGGTTTGAATATAGGCAACCTGCCTTTGGAGCCCAGGGACCACCTTGGGTCTGGGCAACACACCCAACTGGTAGCATGGCTGCCTCTGGGGTAAGGGACTAAGGGCCAGTGGAGGAAAGGCTTTCACTTTCCACTTTACCAAATGCTATACTGTTTGAGTTTTCCCCCTAAGCATGTGCTACTTTTTTGCTTTAAAAATATATTGATATCATAAAAGGAAAAGCAGTGCTGGGGAAGATGGGATAGCAGTGTAGCATTTCCCCCCTCACCTTTTTACAATGTAACTTTTGAGTTAGGACCAGGCACTAGTTCCTTAGTTAATGGTAGGAATTTATTCAGGCACCAGGCAAGTCAAGGCCAGGAGCCAGGAACTAGAAGTCAGGAATTTAGGTACAAAAACATAGGAATTGAGGGGACTTCCCTGGCAGTCCAGTGGTTAAGACTTTGCCTTCCAATGCAGGGGGTGAGGGTTCGATCCCTGGTCAGGGAGCTAAGATCCCACATACCTCCCCGCCAAGAAACCAAAACATAAAACAGAAGCAATATTGTAACAAATTCAATAAAGACTTAAAAAAAAATGGTCCAGGGGCTTCCCTGGTGGCGCAGTGGTTAAGAATCCACCTGCCAATGCAGGGGACACGGGTTTGAGCCCTGGCCCGGGAAGATCCCACATGCTGCGGAGCAACTAAGCCCATGTGCCACAACTAATGAGCCCGTGTGCCACAACTACTGAAGCCCGTGTGCCGAGAGTCCATGCTCTGCAATAAGAGAAGCCACCGCAATGAGAAGCCTGTGCACCGCAACGAAGAGTAGCCCCCACTTGCTGTAACTAGAGAAAGCCCACGCGCAGCAACAAAGACCCAACGCAGCCAAAAAAAAAAAAAAAGGTCCACATCAAAAAATCTTAAACAAACAAACAAACATAGGAATTGAATTATCTTCAGATAAATCACCTCTAAACCACCTATAAACACCTCTGGGCAAGTGGGACTATCAGCAGGTTTACAGCAGGCCCTTGGGAAAGAGCAGTAGGTTGGAAATCATGGTGGTAAACGCAAACTAAGAGTTCAGGGCCTGGAGGGCAAGGCAAGGTGACGATCACCTAGAAGAGTGGGCAGCTGGCAGCTAGGAGACCCGGAGTGACTACAAGAGCAGAGCAGGGTGAGATGTAAAGAGAAACAGATGTGAGGTCCCAGGAGGAGGAAAGCAAGCATCTACATCAGCCAGGAAGCCTCTTATAGAGTTTCCGGTGGGGTCTTGAAGGCAGAGGAAGGTGAGGAGGGTGTACCTGGCTGAAGTGGAGTGTGTGAAGGCAGGAAGAGATAAGAGTAAATTCTGCCATCTTCATGCTGAGAACCACTTGACTTTGATGTAGAGCTTCTACGTGTGTGACCATTTTGCAAGGCTTTCCTTTTAAATATGCACACGTTTGTGAACAAGCAGCCTCCCTTCCAGCTCAGCAAGAAGGAGACCTCTCCGAGGGGTGGGGATGGGATCTGAGCATTTGGCAGTACCAAGCCTGTCTTGCTCATCACTCTAACCTCGCACCTAGCACCAGGCGGGACACATAGTAGGAACTCAATCATTATTTGTTGAATTAATTTGTTTGATGAATTTGTGAAATAAATGAATACCACTGGGAAAATTGTACTGTATCTTGTAATGAAAATGTCAAACCCTTTTTTTGGCTTTACTTAGTAATCCTTTTGATCATAATACTAATAGTATTGACTGCTACCATTTGTTGAGCACTTAAATGTAACAGGAATTCCAACCCAAATTTTGCTTTAAAAGTTCAGGGACAGGGCTTCTCTTGTGGCGCAGTGGTTGAGAGTCCGCCTGCCGATGCAGGGGACACGGGTTCGTGCCCCGGTCCGGGAAGATCCCACATGCCGCGGAGTGGCTGGGCCCGTGAGCCATAGCCGCTGAGCCTGCATGTCCGGAGCCTGTGCTCCGCAATGTGAGAGGCCACAACAGTGAGAGGCCCGCGTACCGCAAAAAAAAAAAAAAAGTTCAGGGACAGATCAGACTGGGTCAGGTAAAGTTTGATCAGGGGTCTGGCTTGGTTTCTCTGTGATTCGGCTCTGCCCTATTCCATGTGTTTGCTTTCCTCAGGCTGGACTGCGAAATGACTTGGATGTGAAATGACTTCCGGCAGAAGCTGAGGACACACAATCCCTCACTCATATCCAGGAGGAGAAAGAGAGAAAGAGAGAGAAGGAGAGAGACCTCCTCCTACCATCAAACAACACTTCTGGATTTATTCTAACAGAACTAAACTGAACTAACCAAGAGAAAACCACATGTTGGTTGGCATAGCCTAAGTAACTCATCCCTGAACCAATCAGTGTAGCAACAGGGCTGGTATTATCCTGAGTGGGTAGATCAGTGATGGTCTATCCCTGGAACCTAGGATGCAGGCCATCCTAACTAAACTGCATGGCTACTTTTAAACAGTGAGAGAGATGAATGGATATTGAAAAGCCAAATGAATGTCTATTCATTTAACCCTCACAAAACTCTGTGAATTAGATCCCACGGAGAGAAGAGAAAAATGACCTCCAAGAAGTCAAGCAATTTGAGATCCCAAAGCTAGTAATTGGCAACACTGGGATCCAAACCCAGGTCTGTCTGACTCCAAAGCCCATGCACTTGGCTACTAGACTCTACTCTCCAAATTTTAGACATTGCGTGAGTCTCTCTGGTTGCCTTTAAGAGGAACCTGTTCTTGTGATCACCTCCAGCTGTGCTGCGGAACTCCTTGGGCCCCGATGAATTACATCTAATAAGGGGCAAAGACCCTCCAGAGAGTCTAGCCCATGAGATCAGCTTCAGAGGCCTCCGGATTCCAGCCTCACTTTGGGGAGCAGCACACACCTCCTTGGGCTCTGACCAAGAGGTTGCTATGAAGCCAGGGCAGACAGTCCCTGTTCCTCTCTCAGTGGTCATTCGTCAAGCAGTTACTGAGCATCTGTTCTCTTAGGACCCATCTGTCTCAACCAAAGCCTGAAGCGCTGTTTCCAGTGCCCTTGCCTGGTCTCTCAGTTTGGTCTGTTCCTTTGTTTATCACGCCCAGAAGCCTTCTCCTCCTCCCCTGCATTGAACTTCTTGGATTAATGGTGGCTCTTTGTTTCAGGTCTGCACCCAGCCTGTTTCCTTTCTTTAGACACAGCACCCCTAGGACAGTAACTTGATTTATCTCTTCTGCAAGTTTCAGGTAATTGACAATGGCTGCCTTGAGAAAGAGGCAGAGTCTGCATTCAATCTCAGAGAGCAAGCGCATCATCAGTGATTAGCAATATCTACCATGGGAGGGGATGGGAACAGCAGTCTGTACAGTGGATGTTTGATATTCCTGGGCTCACACACTCACCGAGGCTTCATGTTCGGGACTCAGAACCAGCTGTTCCCATTGCTTGGATTCCCTGTGGGTGAATTTCATGAGCTAGCATAATAGTGACAAGCTCTGCCCCCCTGTCTGCCTTTTCCATAGCTCTGAATGAGATGAAGCTGTTTACATGTTAGGTACCAGAATGACAGCGAAGTTGGGAGAGAAAGACAAGCAAGAGTGAAAAGGCCTGGTATAGGCCAAAGAGCTCTGAAGTCTGATTTAGGACGTCTGGGTTGACTTCAGCTAAGCACCAGCTCACTCTCTGCCCCCAGGCAAGTCTCTGCCCCTCACTTGGCCTCAGTCTCCCCATGTGATGCTGGACAACATCGGGGATTCTCAGCGGGGGTGAAGCCACTTCCTAGGGGGTGATCTGGACTTCTATAGGGGCATTTTTCAGTGTTACAATGATTAGAGGCTGCTTCTGGAATTTAGTAGGCAGGGGACAAGAGTGTTAGATATCCTACAGTATCCAGGACAATCCCTCACAGTGAAGAATTATCCCATACCCTACACAACTGTCATGTGTCCTACTGGATACTCATGTAGACGAAGAACTTGTTCATAGTTCTCTGACTCTGGAATCTAGCTCTGCTTTAAATATGAACACAATTTGTTTTTTTCACAACCAGTATACACACACTGAATTTTTTAAAAATTGAGTTACCATGTAAATCAAGGATAAAGTACATTTAAAAAAATAGTTGTGATTTCCAAAACTAACACAATATTATAAATCATCTATATTTCAATAAGAAAGAAAAAAATAGTTGTGATTTACATAATATAAAATTCACTCACTTTAAAAGTGTTCAATTCAGATAGGGTTTTAATCAATTCAGTGATTTGGTAAAATTGACAAGTTGGGTGACCATCACCACAATGCAATTTCAGAATATTTCCACCCTCCTTAAATGTTCCCTCAGGTCTGTTTGCAGTCAATTCTCATGCCCACCCCCAGCTCCAGGCAACCACTGATATGTTTACCGTCTCTGCAGATTTGTCTTTTCTAGAAATTTCACATAAATAGGATCATACAATATATATAGCCTTTTGTGTTTCTCTTCTTTCACTTAGCATGTTTCTTGAGGTTCATCCACATTGTGCCATGGATCATTATTATATAATATAATAAGGATATAATAATGATTTTTAAAAATTATGTATACAGGTGGCTTATATTATTTATGAGTTTCACTTCAGGTTAGCAAAGAGGGTATTATAAAATTTTTTTTTTTTTTTATAGAAAGGGAGTCACAGAACCAATTGGGAAGGACTGGTGATTTTTAAGGACCTTGACACCTGTGAGTTTTTAAATCCTGTGCTCAGGGAGGCTTACTTAGAAGGGCAACTGTAATCCAGATTCGAAGCAAACAGCAAATCTAAGCAATTGTCTTGCACCATTTGCTTTGATCATCACACCGTGGCCTAGATTCAGATTCAGGCCAGAATCAGGGAGACTGAGACGGATAAACAAACCCAAGGGAACCATCATGAAAATTACAGGAAGAGCTTCAGATTCTATTACTCAACCTGGGTTTCAGAGTGAATCACAGCACAGACTCAGGCTGACCCCGCAGGCCCGACCCTGAGAGACGCATGTGGTCCAGCCCCACCTTCTCCACATGCAGAAAGGGAGGCCTGGAAAAGGGCTGGGAGCAGGGGGTGGGGACCAGCCACACAGCCAGACCAGGCCTGGGGGATCCTGGGAGCCTGATAATTAGACACCTCTTCAATCAGACATTCTTTAGTCGTTTAGAGAAGAGCCTGAGCCGTGCAGGAAATGGCTGAGACGGAGAGCACGGAGAGCAGGGGTCCATCTCTCTCCTTCCTGACCCAAGCAGCTCTGGCCCAGACTTTTCTTCCCACCAACGCTTCCAGCTCAGAAGGCAGCACTTACCTGTTGTTACTCAGGCACTGCTTTGGGAAGGTCTCACCACCTGCACCCACTTTAGGCGGTTTATCAGAGCATGCCTGTTACCTTACCTCCATGGAGTCCTGGAAAATAGAATGATCGCCATCCCCTTACGTTTATCGCTGCTTTCTTGGCCCTCCTTGCAGGAACTGGAGACAGTAGATTGGTCCTTGGATTTGGCTCTGTGCCCAGTCAGGCTCTACTTACTCTTCAGGCTGTCTTGCTAAAGAAGAAAGGAACATTCATTGGAGAAGTAAATCTGACCCTGGGAGATCAGGCCATGCAGGAAGGTAGCCCAAGCATGGCCCTGGGACTCTCTACCACCCCTAGATCTGTGGTAGACAGGGAATCCCAGGGTTGGGCTCAGCACCCCCAGGGGGCCCTCACTGGAAGTGGGGTATGTGGAGGGGCAGGGATCCAGCGCTCCGGGCAGTTTTGATACTCCAGGTGAGGTCATCATACAACTCTGGTTTTCAGGTTTGGGAATTTTTAGAAAACACAGACCTTGGCAATTCGTTCACACAAGCACTAGTTATCTGAAAAGGAAGCGTCATTCCGAAGGGGCCTCTGGTGCCCACAGCAGTCCACTGAGCCCCAGCAACCGGCGAGCGCTCCTAGCTCGCAGCTGCGCAGGGGTGAGGGCGGGGATCTGGGTAGGATGGCAGCCTCGCCTCACCTGTGGGGCTGTCCACGTGGTAGAGGCCCAAATGCTTGTATGGAGCCTGGCAGTTCTTTCCGAGACCTGGGCACCAGCCTTCCATATATCCATGGCAAGCTCCAAAGCTGGACTGAGAGGTGTTTCTCAGTTATAAGCAGACTTTCAGGTCTTTCTGTGCAGCCTCTGTTGGGTTTGAGCTTTGGCCTGGGCCCCGCTTGATAGCAGCATAAGAGCTGGGCCACCTGTGTAAGCAGGGAGAGTCGGGCTAGAGGCAAGCGCCCTGCAGCCAGGCTCTGATGTCAGGATAGCTGGGGCAAAGGCCGGCAGCACAACTCACGTCTCCTACTGCTCTCCTCATTCCCACTCATTTTCTTGTTTATGATGGAGGAATCGCTGGCTGTGGTACAATCACTAGGGTGCAAATAAAGCGTTATGGCTGGAGGTGAGAGGAAAAACAAATAGCAGGCGCTTCAAAATCTGGCTCCTTTAAGGCTTCCGTAGCAAACTTCCCAGGTGTAGAGCAATCCGGAGCTCCTGGAGCCTGCCAGGAAGCTGCTGGATTACAGACATTTGCAAAGGAAAAAGAAGAGAGAACAGTCAGCTTGGTTTAGATAAGCGGTGCACATCTAGCCTTGGGAAGCCAGGAGTGTGTGTCTTGCAAAGCAAACAGCAGTACCTGCGAGAGCAGCGAGAAAGCTGAATTCAGGGCTTTTAAAAAATGAAATGATCATAACCCCTGCTTTTAAGAACTGTAGCAAGAAATGATAAGGTTATTTTAAACTCAGTTATTTGCTCACTGCTGATGAAGCACACGTTTTCCTTACACCCAGGGGGATGTAGAGAGAAAGCTGGGCGGGATGGAGAGAGGTTAGGACCACAGGCCTTGGGCCACTGGTCAAACTGTATTTGCTTCTGATCCCTCAACTTCCTGTGTTTGTAACCCTCCAATCCTCAGTTTCTCATCTGAAGCTTAATAGGGCTGTTGTGAGGATGAAATGAGATCCATGGACCGCGCTTAGGACCAGGCCTATGGCAAGTACCCTATCAAGCATTAGTGGGTACTGAGCATGTGACCACCGGTTTGCATATGCAGCAGATAACTGGTGAATTAGCTAATGTTTATGGTCCAGGGATGGGATCCTGTCAGCGTGCACAGGCGGAGTTATCCACCTCTTCTCCCTTCTTGGTGCACTTACATGGGCAGGGTCATTCTTTTCCAGTAGGGCCTGGCTCCATTCCAAGATGTGCTTCTCGTCCAGAAAATGTTAAATCGGGCAAGATCCAAACAAATCATCTTGTCCAGACCATTTAGTTTTTAAAGTGTATAATTCAACGGTTTTTAGTGTATTTTCAGAGTTGACCAACCATCACCATAATCTAATTCTGAATCATTTTCATCACCCCACCCCACAAAAATGTTACCCAGGAGTAGTCATTTCCCAGTTCCTCCCTGCCCACCCCCCCAGCACCCCCAGCCTTAGGCAACTACTAATCTACTTGTCTCTATAGATTTGCCTATTCTAAACATTTGATAAAAATAGAATCACATAATATGTAGTCTTTTATGACTGACTTTCACTTAGCCTAATGTTTTCAAGATTCATCATCAGTCAATGGGCATTTTGTTGTCTCCACTTTTTGGCTATTATGAATATTGCTGCTGTGAATATCCATGTACAAGTTTTTGTGTGGACATACTTTTTCATTTCTCTTAGGTACCAGGATTGGAACTGCTGGGTCTTACGGTAACTCTATGTTTATCCTTTGAGGAACTGCCAGACTTTTCCAAAAGTGTCTGTACCATTTTACATTAACACTAGCAATGTACGAAGGTTCCAATTTCTCCACATCTTCACCAACACTTGTTATTGTCTTTTTTATTATGGTCATTCTGGTGGGTATAAAGTGCTGTCTCATATGGTTTTCATTTGTATTTCCCTGATGGCTAATGATGTTGAGCATCTTTTCATTTGCTTTTGTATTGGCCATCTGTACACTTCTCTGGAGAAATGTTGTTGGGCTGCACTCCACAGGCCTTCACGCCTTAGTAGTTGCTGAGCCTTGAGACCAAATAAAGAGCCTGGAGACAGCAACAGAAACATCAGTGGTTCATAGGACAGGGGATCTTCCACAAATGGTCCTGGAGGGACACCCCACTGTGTGTGGCAGACCATGGGCAGGAATGGCAGCAGTCTTCGCTACTGGGGGAGAAGGAGGCTACCATTTACGGGGGGGAATTGACATCAGGTGGGCTCATCATTAGTTACCAGGGACTAATTAAGCTCTATAATTAAGAGAATTGGATAGTCATGTGAGTGAAGCGGGACTGGTCAAGCAGGGGATGTACAGAGAGCAAGAGAACAGCCATCTTGAATGGCCTGACCATACAAATGTCTTCTGCCCATTTTTAAATTGGGTTGTCCATCTTTTTGTTGTTGAATTGTAAGTGTTCTTTATATATTCTGGATTCACACCTCTTATCTGATATATATAATTTGCAAATATTTTCTACCATTCTGTGGGTTGTCCTTTCACTTTCTTGATGGTGTCCTTTGAAGCACAAAATTTTCAATTCAGATATAGTCCAACTTGTCAACTTTCTCCTTTATCGCTTGTACACTTTTGGTCATATCTCAGAAATCACTGCCTAATCCTAGGTCATGAAAATTCACTCCTTCGTTTTCTTCTAAGAGCTTTATAGTTTTAGCTTCAATTATTTCATTTAAACCAACAAGGAAACTAAGACCCAGTGAAGGTAGGATTTGCTCCAAGTTACATTGCTAATAAGTGTCAGATAATTTTTAAAAAAACAGTTTAATTTTGTACAACCTGAAATACATCTAACTTCAAGACCAAAAGGGTCTCAAGTTATGTTAAAAAGTCAGAGTCTAAAACCCAATTTATATTCATCCTGAAATGGAATCAACCTTTCATTTGAGGCGAATAATGATAAGAACAGATCCCATTTCTTGAGCAATCAGTCTGGGTCAGGCACTGTGCAACATGCATTCTCTAATTCTCAAATCCACATCATAAATAGGTGCTATTAGGGAGGGAGATGCAAGAGGGAAGAGATATGGGAACATATGTATAACTGATTCACTTTGTTATAAAGCAGAAACTAACACACCATTGTAAAGCAATTATACTCCAATAAAGATGTAAAATAAATAAATAAAAATAAATAGGTGCTATTATTACCCTTACCTTAAAGATGAGGAAATGGATGCTCAGAAAGATTTTTGCGTAACATGTCCCAAATCCCACAGTTAGTAAGAGGAGGAGCTGGGTTTTAAACCCAGGGCTTTTACTCTTCTTGTAGGTTGTCCTATTAGAAAAACTAACAATTATGCCTAAAACCCTAATAAGGGGCTTCTAACGAGATAGGAATCTGCTGATGACTTGAACTGGACCCCAGCTGTCATGCCCATTCCTTGTCACACCTGTTGGTAATTTCTCTTGGTGGGTGGTGTTGATTTGTGGTGGCGAGAACCCAGACACCACAAGCATCTGAGTTGTCATGAAGTCCTGATTCTTCTTTAAATCCAGTGTTCCACTTGGTTTGGCTAGGGCAGGAGGATGTCACATTCCATGGCAGAGGTCAGTCCTATAAGGTGTTTGTCTCTATTTACACAATTCATTAGAATATTTCACGAGGGGAAAATCCATCTTCACTGACATTAGCCTTGGGATGGAGAGAAGCAATCCCAGGCTTCCAGTTCAGTGTTAGCCACGCACAGAGGTCTGGGTTTGCAGTTCCAATCAGGCATATTTATTTACATGTGAAAATTCCTGGTGGGAAGCTGAAGAACACAACTTAGGAAATTTTCCAAGTGGGAAATTGAACAGTACACTGAGCTCCTTTTACTTCCATTTAATTTACCATCGGTACCATTACCATTTTTTGTTAATCATTTCACTAGCAATGATGTAACTTGGGACTGAGGTAATTGTAGCCAAATGAGGAAGATGCTCATCTGCAGTATTTAGTTAGCAAAGGCTTTCATTCACCTTTTTGGGGATGGGTATTTGTTCTTTCCTTTATTCCTGGAGCAGAGAGCTGCCTTGAAATATCTGAAGATAGTAAGAGCTCCCTGCAGCTTAATGAACTCTACAATTGGTTGAAGAGAGGTTTCTGTAATTTTCAGCTCACTGCTGCCTGAAAATGTATCACACTGCACAGGGAAGTGGCTTCCTGAGACTCTAAGAAGCTGGTGTGAAGCAGGCCATGCCTGCCTCATGGTCACAGCAACATAGAGTCAATAATCATGACTTTGCCTTCAGAAACCTGACTCTACTATTTGATAGCTGTGTGACTTTGGACAAGTTACTTACGCTGAGTCTCTGTTTTCGTGGTAATACTACTTATCTCGCAGATTTTGGGGCAGTAAATGAGGTAAGATGGGTAAAAGGCTCAGGGCATTCCTTGGCCCATAATAGGTGTTCATTAAATGCTCTTTTTTTTTTCCTGAAAAAGT
Source organism: Neophocaena asiaeorientalis asiaeorientalis (assembly GCF_003031525.2). NCBI lineage: Eukaryota > Metazoa > Chordata > Mammalia > Artiodactyla > Phocoenidae > Neophocaena > Neophocaena asiaeorientalis. The sequence goes on along the minus strand of NW_020175186.1, from coordinate 2,375,644 downwards.
GCTGGTGTGGAGAACTTTTCTGCTGAGTCTCAGGATTCTTTGGGAGCCAAAGGCAAGAAAAGTTTTGAGGAACTACTGGACAGGAGGTACCTTCCAGCTGGCAGGAATTAAGACCTTGGAGGGGCTACAAACTTGTTCGTGAGGGGACTCAGCCTCCATACTCACCGTTAGAGTCCAGGGATCGCCTCTGTCTGAGAGCTGGAGACCCCATGTGAGCCAGCCCTGCTTACTTCTGCACTTCACCCTTGACCTCTCCCCCCACTCGCTCTGCCCATTACCCTCACTCCCTCCACCCCACCCTCCCCCTATAAATAATTATAATAATTATTATAAATAATTATAATAATTATTTATAATAATTATTATAAATTATTTATAATTTTAATAATAATAAATTACTTATTTCCTCTGATGTGCTAGACATCCCTCCTCAAGGTCTTTCCATAAGCTCTCCCTCTGCCTGGTCTATTCTCTCCCCTCACCCCTCCACTTGGCTGAAGCCTCCCCAACCCCCTGGTCTTAGTTTCTTTGTCATTTTGTCACGTCCTCACTGGCAAAGCCCCTGACAGGCTCTTACAGATCACCCCGTGCTTCTTGAAACAGCACAGATTGCTTTGTACCTAACTGGGCTTCTGTTTGTATGGGATTTTTCATTTAAAATATCTTCACCACCAAACAGTTTGTTCCTTGAAGCCTGTGTCTGGGAGTATTTTGCTTATACCATCTCCCTTAGAGGTGTTCAGTAATATTTGTTGAATGGATGAGTTCAACATTGGGGAAAATGAAGAGGGGGCTTTGGTGCTGACTGTTGGAACTCTCACAGTCTTGGGTTAAGACTTTTAAGCAAAGGTGGGATGAAAGTATTAATAATAATGGACACAGTGTGCTTTCTATCAGCCAGGAGATATTCTAAGTACTTCTGTGCATTACTTATTCAATCTTCATAACCACCCTACTATTACTATCATCTCTATTGTAAAGATGAGGAAACTGAGGCATAGAGGTCTTTCTCAGGTGATAAGTGGCTGAGCCATGACTTGGACCAAGACACTCTAGCTGTAGAATGCATGCTTTTCACTTCTACATTATACTGTTCAACCCACATTCCTTCTCCACTAGAACATGCTCTCCTTCTCCAATAGAACATGCTCTCCTTCTCCAATTCTCCCCTTCCCACCACACCCACACATGTTTTGGGCCTCAGGTTCAAGGTGAAATAGCACTTCCCTAGGGAGACCTTCTCAAGCCCTGGGTCACCAGCACTCGTAGCATCCTGAATTTCCTATCCACAAATCCTGATTGGTTACTTCCTTGCTGATGGCAGGGCATGCTTTATTTATCTCTGGGCTCTCTGTAGCAACTAGCAAAAGGCTCAGCATGTAGTAGGTGCTCAAAAACTTGTGGTCAAAATGGAATACTCCAGTGTCCTCAGAAATCACCTGTTAATGATACCCACATTTGGCGATATGTCAATACATTTAAAATATGCGTTAAGTTCGACCCATCTATCCCACATCTAGGAATTTACTTTAAGGAGATATTCATGCAAGTACAAAATGATGTGGATCCAAGAATTGTTGATAAAGGCAAAAAATTAAGAACAACCTAAGATGGTGATCAATGAGGGACTAGTTAAATAAATTATGTTCTTGCCACATAATGAAATCCTGTGCAACTACTGAAAAGGATAATATAAGGAGATTTACAAGTGATGACACAGAACCTTATCCATATTATATTGGTGAGCGTTAAAAAGAAAAAGCAGGAGATTAATTAATAACTCGTGCTGAGAGCTTACTGTCAGGTACCATGCTCAGCCCTTTTACATACATTAGCTCATTCAATCCTCACATTGGTCCTATGAAATAGGTTTATTCTGTTATGATCCCTAATTTATAAACAAGTAAACTGAAAAGTAAGCGGTGAAGCCAGATTTCAGCCCACAGTCATCTTCAGAGCCTGTAATCTATATTCTACCGTCTCTGTGATCCTGTTAAGTAATGTTGCATAAACATTATGACAGAGACTGCCAGATACCCCTGGATATCCATTTCTCCATTCTTTCATGGTAACAGGATTTCTAGTTGGGCACATGGCTGCTATAACAAGGACTACATTTCCCAAAGTCCCCTGCAGCTGGGTATGGCCATGTACCTTAGTTCCGGCCAACTGGATATAAGCAGAAATATTGTGTATTCCTTTGGCATTTCTCTCTCTCTCTCTCAACCTCTCTCTCTTTTGTTCCTTCCTCCTTCTGCTTTCTAGAATGCAGATGCTGTCCTTTGGGCCATGAGGTGGAGGCCATATACAACATAATGACAAGATAGCATAAGACTGGATGACTGACACCAGGGAGAACCTTGCCAGTCCCCAATCACCCACCCAGACTTGCAGGTGAGAGAGAAATGAGCTGCTATCACGTTTCCATCATCGTTATTTTGGTTGCCCGTCATTTGTAGCTAAACACAACCTAACACACGCACACACACGGGCGTGCATGTGCCTAGACACATTCCTGCAAGGATGTTCATCATCATGTTAACCGTGGCTGCCTTAGGAGTGCAGGATCTGTAGTGATTTTTACATTATCTTCATCATTCTCTGGGTACATGGGCCACTTCTTACAAAAGCACTACATCAAAAAAAAAATATATATATATATAGCATAATACCCTCTACCTTCTGCCCTACAGTTTCAGTTCAGTGACCAAATTCTCATCTGCCCTCAGCCCATCTGTAGCACTGTGACTCTGGGTTACAGCTCACTGTGACTCTGGGTGATGGCTCACTGTGACTCTGGGTGACGGCTCACTGTGACTCTGGGTGACGGCTCACTGTGACTCTGGTTGATAGCTCTCTGGGGTGTACTTCTGGTTTACCTACATTGCGGTTCAAGCTTACATCTGCAAAAATGCATCTGCAATACACCATCATGTTAGGATGGGGCAAGAAATATTAGCTCCATGCCCTCCTACCCAGGAGGGGAAGAAAACCAGAAAATCAAGCTAGTTAGTGTCTCTAAAGAGAAGACAGATGGAAATATACCTGGAGTTCGTTCACTTGTTCAATAAACACGGATGGAGGGCCTATCTGTCCCAAGCTCTGTTCTAGGTATGGGGATACAGCAGTAAGCAGGGAGGAGTCTTTGTTGTCATGAGCACACAGCCTCCAGAAAGGGACAAACATCACCCAGCGCGCGCGTTGAGAGGCCTCCGTGTTAACCTGCCTTGCCAAGCCGGTTTGTGCTTGAACCCATCTGCTAGTGATAGTTCCGCTTTCCAGAAGGTCTCAATGTCTCATTGCCTCATTCAATCACTGGACAAACATTTTCTGTGTGCCTAAAAGCGCCAGGCAGTGAACTGGGAATTTAAAGGCAGGCAGGATCATCTGTTCTCAAGATTCAGCCAGTCTGATGGGCATGGCTGCAACCGAATCAGACAGGAGTCAGATCCCCCGCAGGCCTCTGTCTGAAGATCAAAAAGAGCTCTCGACTTGCCTGGAAGAGGGATGCCGGGAAGTCTTTGGGGCCGCAAGGGCTAAGTCCTGAGAATGAATGAGAACCGCTGGGCTATCTCTCAGGCCCAGTGAAAATGATTCTTTCTGAAGTGCAGGCTCAGCAATAGTGAAATTCCTGGGGCACCTTTATCTGTCACATACACCAGAGGTCTCAGCTAAAGTCTAAAAATGGGATTCAGCTATCCATGTGATGAATGGATGAGCTGGGCTTCCTACTCCTGAAATGTGGCTGGAGTTGAAGGGGAAAAACGGGGTTGGGGAGGTGAGGGTGTGTGTGTCTGCTCAGCTCTGGATCCTCAGCCTGGTCCCACAGACTCGGGTTTGAGCCCTCCAGGACAGGCAGAAGCTAGAAAAGCTGCTTTCATGGGACTGTGTGAGACCTGGTGACATGAGCAGCCTGCTGAAGGGAAAAGCAGTGACCCTGTTAGTGGGAGGGGGAGGCAGTTTGGCAGTATCTGTTAAAAGGTTAAAAAAAATCCTTCAAATACTGGGACTCAGTGGTTCTCTTTCCCAATCTGTCCCTTAGAGGAACACCCACACCTGCCTATAGGGAGGCACATAAAGAATGGTGCCTCAGGCACTGTTTGTCATCATTGAAAAACAAGACAAAACAACAACAAAAAATGGAAGGAGAGGAAGCCACTTCAATGCTGGTCTATAAGTAAACCTCATTTGTTCTGTTACGCAGTAATATGCAAAAATTAAGAAGAGTCTGGTGGAGATATGTACTGACATGGAAAAATCCATAGCACATACCCATGGGTGAAAAAAGGATAAGTTGTGAAACAAGAGAGTATGATACCATCACAGGAAACAGTAATCAATTGTTCCCATAGAAACTGTATAGAAGAGAGCCTGGCAACATAAATGCCAAATTGACAATATAAATTAGTTCTGGGGAAAGGGAGAGAAGGATCAGTGTTGGAGAGGCCTTATCTTTACTGCTCTGGTTTCTTTAGAAAGGTGACATAGTTGTGCATGACTTGTGTAATCTTAAAGACTGGTTTTTTTTTGTTAAGTATTAAAATATATTAGTAGCTGGTGGCTGGCAGGCTCCCCTTTTCCCAACCTCCAAGAAACACAATTCCTATGCCATCAATTACAGGATCATCCCAAACCAGCCCACTCCCCCCAGCATGTGCCTTGTCTGGCTCTGCACTCAAGCAGCCCTCTGCCTCTCAGGACGGTCTCAGAGGCCAGGCACTCATCTTCTCCCTTCAAAGATTCCATTAGAGTTGTTTGCAGGGCTTTGACATTTGTTCACCCAGAGCTAACTGCAGGGTGATTCTATGACTACAGCCATATTTGTTTATTTTTTTTTCAGTAAAGAGAAAGGTTGAACATGTAATGTTAACGCTCAACCTGGTGTAAAAACATTTCAACCCAAAGACTTTGGAAATTGATTTTTGTGGTGAGCAACCTGGGAAACATTTGTTAGAAGTTGCTCATGTTTTGAACTATGAATTGGCAAGAGGTGGTGTGGCTGTTCACTTAGCATCGCGGTTCTCAAAGGGTGGCCCCCAGATCAGCAGCATCACCATCACCTGGGAATTTGTTAGATACGCACACGTGTTCAGGCCCCACCCAGACCCACGGAATCAGAAACTTTGAGGGCAAGGCGCAGAAGCTGGTGTATTAAGAAGCCCTCAGCATGATTCAAGTGCACACTCAAGTTTGAGAACCTCTGATTTACATGGCAAGATATAAATGGCCTCTGGGACAGCTCATCTGCACATCTACAAAGTAACAGCCTGAGCTAAACTCTGTTCAGGTTTCTAGTCTCCTTCAGATCTCAGCTGAATCATCACTTTCTCAGGAAACATTTTCCAGCTCTGTGCTTCCATCACCCCCTGTATCAGAGGCATATTTTACACTGATTTGTGTGCTTGTTTGATTAATATTTGTCCCCCGCCGCCCTTACCACACACCGTAATCTGCTTGAGTAGACTACAGTGCCGGGCACATGGCAACTGCTCCATACGTATTTGTGAATGAATGAATGAGTGAACAAATCCTTCACAGAGTTTTTCCCTGACTTTTTAAACATTTCCCACAAACTGAGAATGAAGCTTTCTTCATCAAGATCATCACTATTTTTCCAGGTCTGAAACCTTGGCAGCCTTTTAAACTTGTCACATTCATGCATCTTCAGTTACCGGCCAGTTGCCAATTCTTGTGGATTCTTCCACTGGAATGTCTCCCCTGCCTGACAGGCATCCCCACTGCCAGCCCGTCGCCGAGTCCATCAGGACACTCACAGGTCAGGCGAGCCGTCTCTCAGGCAACTCCAATCTCGCCTCAGCCGACTTGATCAATTTCCTTTAACTATTGTGATCATTCAAATTACAGATAGCAACTATTAGTATCTGACTGGCATTTTATAGTTTCCAAAGTGCCTTTACTTATGTTAAAATATTAGCAATCACTTATTGGTGTCTTCTATGCCAGGCACTGAAGTAATTCCTGTGAGCAGGAAGAAGGCATTTATTATTTATTCTATGTTTTCATGGAAGGATAGAGCCAGAGCTGGAGGGGCCTAAGTAACTGGTGCACAATTACTCAGCTCCTAACTGCAGTGGTAGGATCTGACCTCTCATTCTGGCTGATTCTGTGACCTATCCTCTAACACTCTCTACTTATCCTTTACCCACAGTCCCTCGGGTATTTGGATTCCATACCTGGCGCTTCCTGGTCACTCCTCCATGTCCTCCTTCCACTCAAAGCCATGCAGTGAGAATAAGCGTGTATACTGGAGAGAAGATGAGCTCTGGACACAGACTTGGGTTCAGATCCAAGCTGTGTGAGCCACAGCAAAGTATTTACCCTCTCTGAACCTCAGTTTCTTTTTCTGTAAAGTAAGAAAAGTTAAAACTCTGACCTCGTAAGATTGCTATGAGGACCAAGTGAGACAGTACACTTACCGTCATACTTAGCATAAGCAATAATCAATGCTAACTATTATTACGTCTACTTCTAATTCTTTATACATCAAATCTGAACTCTAGCCACCTTTCAAGGCTGCATGTAATCTGGGCTCCTCTTTTCCTAACTGCATTTCTCTTTATTCTACAAAGGCTCATCTTCTTGTTCTCTCAGTACGTATGATAATTATTGCCATTACCCTATTTCCGATTACAAAACAGGTGGATGCTCTTTGAAAAATAAAATCAAACAATAAACAAAACTATAGAGAAAAGAAAAACAATTTTTTCCTGATTCCTGACTGCCGCCCTGAGAAGTCAGCACTGCAAAACATCCTTTCTTACATCTATGTATGTTTGTGCGTGTAATTGTGCCTAGTGTTCTGAAATCTTATTTCTTTCACTTAACAATATTGAATAGACATCTTTTCATGTCAGTAAATATAGATCATATCACCATTTATAACAGTTTTGTAGTATGGTTTACCATATAATAACATATTACGGTCTATTGATGGTCTGTATTGGTTAATTACTGCTACATAACAAATCATCCCCAAACTCAGTGGCTTAAAAAATTTTAAGCAATATACATATTCTATATAAATTATACATATTCTATATAAATTCCATACATATATCACACGTCTGCAGGTTGGCTGGAGCTTGGCTGAGCTAGCCTGGCCTCAGCTGGGCTGTTCTGCTTCAGTCTATAGCTGCTCTATCTATAGGCTGGCAAAGATGGCTCTTCTCCATGTGTCTCTCATCCTCTTTCTGGGGCCAAAGAGCCAACTGAGGCATGCTAGGGAGAATACAAAAACAAAGGAGGGAAAGCAGAAACACTTGAAGTCTCTTAAAGTTTAGGCTTAATGTCACTTCTGCCCACGTACCATTGACCAAAGCTTACCACATGGCCAAGTCTAAACTTTGCTTACAATGAAGACATGTGCAGATTAGGGTGAAGAAGACCAACCATTCAATCTATCACATAGATAATTAGTATGCTTTCCAGTTTTTTATTATTATGAGCCATTTTGAACCTCTTTGAACATACACTTTTGTTTACATGTCCAATTCCTTCTTGTCATAAATTTCTAAAGTCAAATTGCTATGGCAAAGTGCATATGCATTTCGAATCTTGAGGCATATTATCTAATATTATTCCAAAAAGATTGTATACTCCGAATAACAGCGCAATCAAGTGCTTATTTCCTCACTTTTGCCGCTACTAGGTTTTAACAATTAAAAAAAAAATCTTTGCTCTGATAGAAGAAATATGACATCTTAACTTTATTACATTTCTTTGATTACTAGTGAGGTTAGAAATATTTTTGTTTGTTGGTCTTTTAGATATATATTTTTTGAATGACTTCTTCATGCTCTTAACCTCAACACACTCTTTTTCAAATAAAATCAGATTTTCACAAAACTAGGATGAAGTCACTGCTAGCTTCTCTTAAGCCAACTCTTATGGAATTCTGTATGCTGTTACCTCACCACCATCCCCTTTACTGAGCAGAATAAAATCAGCTAAGTTGGCAAGAAGGCAAAAAAATGGAAGGGTTCATGTCCTTCACCTGACTGGGAAGAAGCTACGGATGTGAGATAGCTACGGAAGGTCGGAACCTGGAACCAGTCTTCTGTGAAGGGGGACAATTCCTGCTCCTAATGATGCTGACTCAGAAGGAAGAGGCCTAGTACAAACTCACTAGTATTCTTTTTAATGCAAGGGAAAAGTTCTCTGTAACCAATGTCATGGGATATCTAAATGGTTTCTAGTTAAGGGCATTTTTATTTAAATACATGTACATCTAAAATCACAGTCCCAGTTGGCAGGTTCTGGGAAGAAAATGGCAAATCATATATCCCTCTAGTGTGGCTAGAGATGCTTTGATGTCAGAAAAGAATGTCAAGAGACCCTTCCTTCCCATCCCTTTGCCTTCTTCCAGATTGCTTGACAGGAAACCTGACAGTTGGGGAGACTGGAATGATTGGGCTGGAAGCCTAGTGGTATGAGAATAACATGACACTAAAAGCTTTTATCTACATATCGCTTTTTAGATGCCTGGCATTGCCCTAAGCACTTTACATGTGCGTTCACTCACTCTTTGCAACGACCACATGAAATAGGTATTACAGGTAGACCTTATGTTAGTGCACTTCACTTTAGTGCACTTCGAAGAGATTGCATTTTTTTTTACAAATTGAAGGTCCGGGGTAACCTGTGTTGAGGAAGTCTATCGGCACCATTTTACCAAGAGCATTTGTTTCCTTTGTGTCTCTGTGTCACATTTTGGTAATTCTCACAACATTTCAAGCTTTTTCATTATTATAATATTTGTTATAGTGATCTGTGAGCACTGATTTTTGCTATTACCCCTATAACTTACTGAAGGCTCAGAGAATGGTTAGCATTTTTTAGCAATAAAGTATTTTTAAATCAAGGTATATACATTTTTTAAGACATAATACTATTGCACACTTAATAGACTACAGTATGGTGTAAACATAACTTTTTTATGCACTAGGAAACCAAAATATTCATATGACTTAATTTATTGCAGTGGTATGGAACCAAGCCCACAATATCTCCAAGGCAAGGTGTGCTTGTATTATTATACCTATTTTATGTCTGAGGAAGCCGAGACAAGAAGGTTATATTTGCCCAAGGACCCACAACTAGTTAATGGTGGAGTCAGGATTCAAACTCAAGTGGTCTGTCTCCAGAGTCTGTGCTTTAATCAATTTGCTAGAATTTCCCCAAATGCACAGCTTGTCCCCAAGTGGATTCTAAGGAACACTGATTCTGCAGGATCAGCTGAATGCTGTTTAACAAAAAAGGAAACTTTGGGTCAGGGTTATCAGGTCTCTTTCCCTCAGCACTTCTTAGGGCCTACACTATACCAATCTCAACAGTAGGGAGGGATGGATTGGGAGTTTGGGATTACCATGTACATACTGCTATATTTAAAATAGATAAATACATTTTTTACAGTAGGTCCTTGATGTTAAGGTTGTGTCTACATGGTGAAAATATCTAGGATCTCTTAAGCATCTCTTCCCACCTCCAAGTTCAGTGACATCATGTTGGTAGCTTGAAGTCAGCCATGGGAAGAGTATTTACACCACCAAAATTTGTCAAGGACTCCAAATCAGAGCTCTTTTGAAGGGGAGGAGGTCTGTTTTTGTAGAACTGGCTGTTAGACATTTACCAGCACACCACAGCAGACACATATGCTTAAAATACTAACTTCACTGTAAGTGCAATTTTGAGAAAATGACTCAATGTCTTTGAACTTTGATCTTCTATTTCTCCAGGTGGTTTGTGAGGGTTACATAACTAGACTGGATTAAAGCAGTTGTTCTCACACCTGGCTGCACATCAGAATCACTACAGATTTCCAAGTGCTCCTCAAGACCTACAGCATGAGAATCTCCAGGGTGATGTCCAGGGATCTGCATTTTAAATAAAGCTCCCCAGGACACGTGGACCTGCATTTGGGAACAAGTGGTTAAAACCACCAGCAGGAAAAAATAAGGAAATTTCTGGACTAACGAGCTCTGAAGAGTTATGTTTCTCTTCCACCTCCAGCATAAGCAGCAAGCATAAAATCAAGATTTCTCTTTCCCAAGTGGGACTTGATACAGAGCTGAGGCCGAGAAAGGGTCTCCCTGCTCCGCAGAGCTACTTTGTGTCCATAATTCTCTGTAGGTAACCAAACTAGGATAGGACGATTTCTCTAGGCCATCCGAAGGATGTGCAAATAACTCAGTTTTTTGAGATTGCACTTAGTAATGCTCTTTATTATCATGAGCCTTTTTTACTTGTCTTTCATCCAAATCTCAACATCAAGGCTGAGACACCAGGATCAGTGCAGGCCGTTCTAAGCCTCTGTGCATCATTTACATCTGAACAAGGCTAACAGCCGAAGCCGATGTACTGAATCAGACCCGAGCCGGACATCCCAGACACTGCTCCACCTCTCCATGGACTACCAGAGAAGTCACTAGTTTTGGCTCAATTTCAAATGTTTTACCTTTATTACCTAGCAGACATGTATGTATATGTATGTATTTACACATACACACTTGGTTATCAAATCAAAGACTGTAAGAGATCATAATAATAAAACAAGATTCCCTTTTCCCAGTCCTCTTCAACCCCACTCCTCCTCCCCAGAACCAACCTCTTTTAATTTGTTAAACAATTTGTTTTAAATATTTCTTGCCGTCACCTTTAAATCCTTAAATAATGTATTTATAACTCTATTTTTGATACATCCATTTTAGGCAGTATCTGTTATTACCTTTCTCTACAGCAGAAGAGGGTTTTACTTACTTATACTACCCTAACCTTCCCAGCATCTATTACCCTTCCAATTTTCATAATTGGTTACTTCAGACATCTTACACATAGATTTTATTGCTTATCCCATCGACACTAGATTGTATTTCAAGTTGTTACTTCATCAGAAAAATTTTAGTGTTCCTACTTTCTCCTCTGCTTTTCTGCACCCACCCCTTTCCACTCCCAGGTAGTGTCTTCTGTCTTTCCACATTATGAAGGCTAGATGGAGCCTATTCTGTGACATGCAACCTGCCCAGCCATGGCTGAGACCTGAGATTAAGTGACTACTGTCATCTTCCTGGTTCAGCATACTCAGGTCTGTCATCAAATGTTGGGTCACATATAATGGTAAGAAACACAGAACATAATTTTGAATTCCCTCAGCTATCCTTGTATCTATTTAAGGAAAAAGGCTCCCCCCCCACCCCCCTAATCACAGGAGTTGCCTCATTAAACCAAACACCATAGAACAGTGTGAGAAGCCAGGGCAGACAAAGGTGTAAGGGGAAGAAATCCTATTAGGGTTCCCAGCAGGAGGGTCATTGGAGACACACACACACTAATGAAAGAATGACCTGGGGCTACATTCACGTTCATGTGGTCTCTGCTCCAGTCACCGACGGGGAAAAATGTGCTGTTTGCTTTCAGAAAACATTCCAAAGGCACTGCTTAAACCACACAAGACATTTTGTTCTTTCAACATCCTTTAGGATAGAGATGGAGACAAAAACATGACTTGAAAAAATCCTTGCTGTCACTGTTGTTATAAAACTCTGTAAGATTTTGAAAATTTATGGTCAAGATTTCTCATTAGCTAAAATATTCCTATTATGAATGTTATTAGTTTACGTAGCCATGCATTGAAGAGATTTTGAGAGTGACTTATAATTTTGTCCTTGTTTCCGTATCTACTAATTCATAAATAAGGAAAACAGCATTGTTTTAGAAATAATTTGATCTTTTAAAAGAAGTTTAAACTATATCTCTGCAGTTTCCACACACTTACCAAACAGCAGAATTAGTCTTTGACAATTCTGAAATATACAAAATTATGTACTTTTTGCAAAGGATGAACATGCAAGTCAATTAAAAACTATGTAAATGTGTGTATGTCAACTAAATGACTCATCCCTATGCAAACCCAGGGCTCTTCTGCGGGCTCAAAACCATATGAGTCTTAGGCTCTGAAATTTTAAAACATCAGGGTGGGTGAAAAAACAGAAACATTTAAATATGTACAACTGATATGCAAGAAGTTTCCTAACTCAGAAAGGCAAAAATAATTCATAGATAATTAGGATAAACCAGCATTGTATCATTGGTTAATTGTAGCAAACCACCAGTCTTGGATGACTGGCCAGTAAATGCTGCATTTTTCTTTTTTTTCTTGGCCGTGTGGCTCGCAGGATCTTTGTTCCCTGACCAGGAATTGAACCTGGGCCTCAGCAGTGAAAGCGCCAAGTCTTAACCATTGGACCACCAGGGAATTCCCTGCATTCATTTTTTAATCCAACAGATAATTATTGAGGTCCTACTATGTGCCAGGGCACAATACAGCAGTTAATAAAACGGACAAAAATCCCTGTCCTCCTGGAGCTTACATTCTAGTGGAGGGAGAAAGAAAATAAAAAAGATAAATTGGTAAAATAGTATATTAGATGGCAATAAGAGCCAAGAGAAAAATAAAAGAGGGGGAGGGGATTGGGAGCGTGAGTGTGGGTTGTACAACTTTAAATTCGCTGGCCAGAGAAGTCTCATTGAGAAACTGACTTTTGAGGCCAGACCTGAAGGAAACAAGGGAATAAGTCAGGGGACCAACTGGAGAGAAGAGCTTTTTAGGCAGAAGGAAGAGCCTCAGCCGGAAGTGTGCCTTCCAGCATGAGAACTAGGGTGAGGAAGGAGGGCAAGGCCAGGGTGGCTGGAGGTGGGTCCATGCGGGAGCAGTAGGGAATGCTTCAGAGAAGTAAGTGATGGGATGTGAGGCTGTGTAAGGCTTTGCAGGTGAATGTAAGGACTTATGCTTTTATTCTGAGGGAGATGAGAAGCTTCTTGGGAGTGTTTCGAGTAAAGGAATAACAATCTGATTTACGTCTTGAGAGAATTACTTCAGCTGATGTATTGAGAACAGATAGGGGCAGGGTGCGGTGGGTCAAAATCAGAGTAAAACAGGAGGGTCTTACATTCTTAAAAATTATTAAGGACCCCAGAGAGCTTCTGTTTATGTGGATTACATCTACTGCTAGCTATTATATTAGAAATTAAAACTGAGAAACATTTATAGTCCTGGATTAATTCACTGAATAATAAACCCACACACAGAAATAACATTTTTTAATGAAAATAACTATATTTTTTCAAAACAATATTTAGTGACAAGAGTGGTGGTGTTTAGCATGTTTACAAATCTCTATTATCTGGTTTAGAATAACATAGCTGGATTATCATAGTGGCTTCTGCATTCAGCCTGCTATGAAATGTTGTTTTGGTTGAGGTATATGAAGAAAATATGGCCTCACATAGATAATCTTCAATACTAAACCCAAACATGACAAGTAGTTTATCTTGCCCCTTGAATGGATATTATTAGCATTATGCAATTTGGTGAGTGGGGAATATCAGTTCACTGAATTATGCAGATCTTCCAAATGTTGACACATTTCATTACACAGTGTCAAAAATCAGTCATTATACCACTGTCCAGGTTCAGAACATGCTACCTCCAGATATGGCACCATGGCATAGTGAATATTTCAAGCTGAAAAAATCTGAGAAATGGCAGGTGAAGGAAGATTCTTTCTTTTCTTTTCTATTTTGTTAGTCTGCTTATGACCTGTTGCTTCTCAGCAAACAGGTGAACCCACAGTGCTCAACAGAGGCTATGAGAATAAACATCGATTTGTTCTTATTTCTTCCACCTTCAGGAAGGACCTCCTGACCTTCCCCTGAAGCAGGTCATAAAACCATCATGTGATAGGTGCCCTCCCTGTACCCAGAGGAAAGGCACATCCTTATCTCCGAAGGCACAGGGCTGCCCGGAAGAATCCAACAATCGGGCCTTGCTGTTTCCCGGTTTACTAAATTCAGCTCACCTTTGTCCTACTACATCTTCCCAAGGCTTCCCACTCTTCATCAAACCTAACATAAAAACACTCAGGTTTAATTGTTTCTTAAGGTCTTCATTTACTTCCTTATGAAGGCTTGTGTGTCTCATAAAAACTTGTATTAAATACATTCATATGCTTTCCTCTTGTTAATCTGTCTTTTGTTACAGAAGTCTCAGTTGAGAACTTAAAATGGTAGAGGAAAAAAGAGGTTTTCCTCCCTATACCATTTATCTCAGTCTGGAAGAACTGGGAAGCCTTCAAGCTCATGGTGGTAGATAAATGTTTTCCAAAATTCTAATTTTAGCTTAAAAACTTGAAACTAGCAACAAATTCTATCAGTTGTCTTATTTGAAGTGGTAAGTTCACTTTTTTCTTTTGCAGGACAATGTCATAGTTTGTTAGTCATTCTTTCAAGTAAAAATGATGTTCTATGAAAAAGGTGACTGGTTCAGCTCACAACTCAATCACACAACTGCTTTTCCTGCGGACAAATATTGTTACTGTAGTATGCAATAAAAGTGCTTGATTAGTATCATATAGAATTTAAAAAGACATGTACTCAAGGGTCAAGAGTTAATGAAATTAATATTTTTTACAGCTTCATGAGGACATTTTAATGAGAGCACGTGGTAGTGAAGAATACAGTGACTACTAGGATAGTCTGGTACTCTGATTTGTGCTAGGGGCCCAGCAATTTTACCCACGATTGCTTTCGTGCCATTAGTGTAAATATTAATACAGTGACAAGGGCAAACACTGTCTTAATACTATTGCAAAAACAGTTTTGATCTCCTGGACTTCCTGTAAGAGGTTTTTTTGGCGTCACTAGGGGTGTGTTGACCACATTTTGAGAACCAGTGATCGAGATGAAAGATGATAGCAGTTTGGACCAGCGTGGCAGGAGTGGAAGTAGTGAGATCTATTTTGGTTCTGGCTGTAGCTTGAAGGAAGATTCTATAAGATTTGCTGCCCAGCTTGGATGTGGAGTGAAAGAAAGGGGTCAAGTTTTCTGGCCTGAGCTACTGCTGAAAGATGAAGTTCCATTACTGAGATGGAGGAAGACAGCAGGGTTTGGGGAAGATCAGAAATTCAGTTTTGAATGTTAATTTTGAGATGCCCATGAGACACCTAGAGACGTCATCTGAGCAGCTGGATACAGACTGCAGTGGAAGAAAGATGGCTGGAGATACACATTTAGATATTGGTATTTAAAACCATAAGACTTGATGAAATCACCAAAAGAGGGAAGATGGACAGAAGAGAGATCCCAGGACCAAGGTGCCAACATGTCAAAGGTGAAGAGAAAGCCAACAAAAGAAACTGAAGAGTGGCCAAGGAGGAAGGAGGGAAAGCCAAGCCCAGCATTTCCAGGAGAGGGATCATCGGCATTGAGTACTGCTAGTAAGGCAAGTAAAATGAGGGCTGAGAACTGGTCACTGGAATCAGCAACATGTAGTTCACTGGTGACCTTGGAGTAGTTTCAATGGAGTTGTGGAGGCAGAAGTTCTGGTGAGAGTGGGCTCAAGAAAGATTTTTATACAAATGCTCACAGCAGCTTTATTTGTAACAGCTTCAACCTGGAAACAGTCTAAGTGTTCGACAACAGGTGAATGGATAAACAAATGAGCAGAATCCCATTTATACAGTGGAATAGTATCCAGTAATAAAAAAATAGACTACTGACACATATCAACATGGATGAATCTCAAAAAACACTGTGCTGAAAGAAGCTGGAAATGAAAGAGTACATACTACATGATTCCATTTATATGAAGTTCTAAACCAGGCAAAACAAATTTATATTGATAGAAGTCTGATTAGTGTTTGCCCAGGGAGGAGAGTAGGGCTAAGTATTGACTGCAAAGTGGCACACGGAAACTTTCTGCTGTGAAGGAAACGTTCTAAATATTAATAGAATGCTGATTATATGCATACATTTGTCAAAACTCATTACACTGTATACTTAAAAATAATGGGAAGAGACAAAACAGTGAACATCAACAAGTCTTTCTGAGTGGTCTCAATGTAAAGGGGAAGCTACAATAGTGACACAACAGCAGGAGGGAGAAGTGGAGTTGAAATGTTTTTTAACGTAGGATAAATAATAGCCTATTTGTATGTTGATCACAGAGCAGTAAAGGGAAAACCTGATGACACAGGGGAGACATGCAGAAACAGTGCTTATAATGATGGATTATGGATTTTAAGGTGGGCAAAGTGGGAAATGTACACATGAAGAGGTGAGGGACAGTGAAAATGTGATCTGTATCAGTGGATTTTGGTCTTGGTGCAGTTGCAGGATTACTGGAATTAGGATACTAAAGAGAGTGAGCATAAAAGATAGGTAGTGAGAATGATAATGACACAACAGCAGGAGGGAGAAGTGGAGTTGAAATGTTTTTTAACGTAGGATAAATAATAGCCTATTTGTATGTTGATCACAGAGCAGTAAAGGGAAAACCTGATGACACAGGGGAGACATGCAGAAACAGTGCTTATAATGATGGATTATGGATTTTAAGGTGGGCAAAGTGGGAAATGTACACATGAAGAGGTGAGGGACAGTGAAAATGTGATCTGTATCAGTGGATTTTGGTCTTGGTGCAGTTGCAGGATTACTGGAATTAGGATACTAAAGAGAGTGAGCATAAAAGATAGGTAGTGAGAATGGTACTTAATATTGAGATTGAAGCTGTAGTTTACCGACCCTGAGGTAGACAATGCTTGACTTCAGCTATCTTACTTACCCTGCCTTTCATAACGGATTGAAACTCTATGACAGTACTGCATACTTGATATATATTTTTGAGATATTCCACTACACAGGAAAATCTGAACACCTGGACGTTTTGGGTATGTTATGGCCTAGAAGCTTACCAAATGGCCAGTGGAAGCCAAGTGGCGCCTCATCCTGTTTTAATTTTTCCTGTTGAATGATCTTAGCTGTACTGTTACCCTGCTTCCTCCACTTGATAGCCTGATTGGTGAGATTAGTCTAGACTGATCTCAAATCAGCAATGTCACACAATACATTCTAAATATTCCTTTTTAAGGAGTGATAGAGGTAGGGACTTCCTTGGTGGTCCAGTGGTAAAGAATCAGCCTTACAATGCAGGGGAGGCGGGTTCCATCCCTGGTCAGAGAACTAAGATCCCACATGCTGCAGGGCAACTAAGCCCGCATGCCACAACTACCGAGCTTGCGCGCCTCAACTAGACAGCCTGTGTGCTGCCAACTACAGAGCCCATGCACTCTGGACCCCGCGCACCACAACTACAGAGCTCACACACCCTGGAGCCTGTGTGCCACAACTAGAGAAGAGAAAACCTGCTTGTCACAACTACAGAGAAGCCCGCACACTGCAACAAAGAGCCCACGTGCCGCAACGAAGGATCCGGCACACCTCAACTAAGATCCCGCGTGCCACAACTAAGACCCGATGCAGCCAAAAAATAAGTAAAATAAATAAATAATAAACAAATCTTTAAAAAAAAAAAAGAAAAGAAGTGACAGGTAGAATGCTGCGAGACACAGGTGAACCAGACTGTTACTCTAGACTAAGTGATAAGAAAGCAAATAATTCTGTGGAGCCTTGCCCTCCTCCCCAAACAGAAATTATTTCAGTTTTCTGACAGCTCTCTGATTCATTCTGAAGTGTGTTCCTAGCAGTTGAGGCTACGTATTAACCACCTTCACTGTGCCACCACTGTACATTCTCAGTTGTTTTCTTGGAACATTCCTTTCAAACTGCTCTTTTTAGAAAATACTGCTCTACTAAACAGAGATGACTAATCGTGTGAACCCCACACATTACAAAATTACAATGTTAGTTTTCACAAAGGAAAATAGGAGAAAAATGTATTTTCTTAATGGGAATAAGATCCTTGGGACAGAGCAAACTGCTAACCATAAATGCCCATCTGCCACAGCATGAAAGAAAATTGCATTTATCACTGTAAGGGCTATAAAGTACTTAATTTCTACAACAGTTTAATGGCTGAAATTCTAATCAAAGAGTTAATATTTGGACTCTCACATCTCATAAGATGTTTAGTTACACAAATTAGAATGTTCCAGCCTGGAAAGGCTAACTGAAAAGAACAGAGATCCACTAACTATGGTTAGACTACTTATAACCAATAGAAGAAAATCAGTAGAGCCACTGGGTGAAAATCCCCTAAAAATCAAACAAGAGTTTTAATAAGAAATCATTTTTGAGAAGTACTCTTTTAAATAGTAGAAAGTATCTGTTATGCACTTATAAAAAAGAAAAAAGTAAATTTTGGTTACTTTAAAAATTTAATGGTAAATCTTACGGGCTTATTTTTGTTTTATCATCCCACCCTACTCAAATTTGTATGTGAAGCCATTCCAGACAAAAATTTAAAGTACTCTGTGCTATGTTATCAGCACTACACATTTCCAGTAATGGTCTGAATTCAAATCATGGTGAAAACAAGCTAACTAGTTTAGCCCAGTGACAAGAGAAATCATGCTTATGAAGGAAGACTTAGACTAAGATCTGAAATATCATAATTTGAAGGGGTTATTCTTCCCATTGCTATAAGTCCAATTTTCTAATAAAGACCAAAAGACAATTTCTTTTTGATACAGTTTTTCCTACATTAAATATTAATTTCTGTTGTAATCTTCCCACACACGTACTAGTGTAGTATCTGATAAGGTTGACAATTCACAAACTGATCTAATGTCGATGTCATATATTCTTTGGAAGGGGTCCCTGTCTGTATGATGATGATAATTAATATCACCTAGCATGTATTGACTGTTTGCTATGTGCCAGGCACTGATCTAAGTATCAACAGTTGAAATGTATCAGTTTATGAATTGGCAACATTCACGGAGGGGGAGAGAGGTTAAGGAACCTAAGATTACACAGGAAGTAAGAGCTGCAGCCAAGGCCTGAACTGGCTCCAGAGCTCATGCTTCTCAACACTTAACTATGCTGCCTTGTGTGTGTCTTGTTTTGAAAAAGAACCAGCTGGTGAACTGCAAAGAAGCATGTGACCCACTTCTCCTTAAAATTTCCGTTATCTTAAAAATGATTCCTTTGTTAAGACTTGTTTTAAATGCTTCTGATTTTATAAAAGGCTTTAATATATTGAAATGTCACTTTATAATGCTAATAGTTGTTGTATACATTTAATTGAATGTTTTCTGTTCTGCGCTTCAAACTGAGTCAATAATTGTAAATGACACAATTGTATAGAGTGATATAAGTATATTAACTGTTACATGTTTAAATTGCATATAAATCTAGTTTGAAAAAAGTATTAGTAAATAAGTACATATTTATCCCAATCTTTAAAAACTTTTATGAAACCTAGGGTAAATGCATTGAAACTAGATTTCCTGGGCAATACTAGAAAACTATATGACTCAAGAATATTTGCAAAGAGAGAAGAAGCTAAAAAATGAGAACAGAATTATGTGGCAATCAACTAAGCTGTCCTCAAATACAATTCGTGTGGTCTTGTTTCCATATTTTAGTCCCTTATGCTTGCTCTTTTAATGTATTATAGCCTGATATTCTAGCAAATACAATTAAAACGACTCCTCAGAAAGGAAATCTGCAATAAAATATGTAATACCTTGTACACAGTTACTAGTTTAATAAAACAACATCCAAATAACTATTCAATTACCAGTATTTAAAATTTATAGTAAGAAACTTATTTAAAACAACAAAAGACTATCTCTGTTCCAAATTTAGGCCAATTTAAATGACTTTCAATACAGGGAAACTCAATGTAGGGGTTACATTTGGTTAAATCTCACTGACCAGACTTCCAAGAATGTGATTATGGCGGTGGATCACCAGGATCAGGCAGTGCCCTCCTTAGCTGCATCCTCAGATTCCTGCCATGCTGCTTCTCTCCTACTGAGGAGGCTCAGGAAAGGACCCATCATCCATGCGCTCACATAAAACCCTCCCTCCCCTCCCTCTCCACCCCTCCCCTACAACAAAAACTGCAGAGTAGTGCTTTTGTGGCCTTTTCACTGGAGACCGTAAGTTTGAGTTGAATTATCCAATGTGAGGGTCACAATGAGAGACCGTGGATCTTTCTTATTCTTGTGCACTGTGATCTTTCCTTTCAAGGCTTCACCTAGAGAAGAAAGGCAAAAAGTGTGTTTCAGAATTCAAGGAATACAGTGTAGCAGAAAAGTAAGAGTAGACCTGGTATTGCTCTTTTTTGGTGTGAAATGTTTCACTAATTTTTTTTTAACTTAAAATTGTTTTAGGGCAATTTTACGTTTAATTTTTGAACAAAACAGATCTAACTTACGCAGCACAAGTGTCAAATGCTTGTGAAAGAGTAAGCAAAACTACAGTGGTCACTGCAGGGTTGGGGGCTGTGTTATTGGACTCCTCAATATGAGCCCTTATGGTGCGTCCTGGGCATAAAAAAAAAGACATGGCCCCTGCCCTCAAAGAGTTCATGGTCAAGGGTGAAGCGAAATAGCTACATTAACAATTATACAACAGGTATGTGTCTAAAGTGTGCTGGAGGTGAGGATTGGGGATCGTCAGAAGGCAGTAAAAGGCAAAGCTTCACAAGAATTAATGGATGAATTATCTGAGGACTAAAGTCAAGGTTACCTTAACGAGTGTACATGGAGCAGCTTTTAAGGAAGAGAAAACACATACAGAGAGCCCTTGGTGAATGGCATTTTGGGGAAATGAAAATTACAGCTGCGAAAATTTACATGTGTATTTTATAGAGGCAAATGACAAGGTTGTTGGCCTTTAAGGTACTCACACCGTAAACGTATAACAGAGCTTACACAGGTAAAAGAATGAACACAAAAAATACAAGGCAAAGAATGATTCCCTAAAAACTTATCCTGTATGCTCCAAATTTTGTTTCACTCCAAAATGGAATTATATCTATGTGCTTTTCTGATTATAGATACTTCTCATTTTAAGGTTTTTCATTTATTTACCAACAGCCATTTAAAAATAAAAACAAGACTGTTAAGTTGTAACTGATCACCATTCCTTGCTTTAATAAGAGTAAAATCACAGCAAATACTATCAGGTATAGCTTTGAAAATCTGGATGGATACAGTGAGGCTTCATATAAAATGATTGTGGAATCTATATAAAACCATCGAAATACTGAATCAATATCTTATTTTAAAAAAACGCTGCAAATCAAATCCCCCACATTAAGGGCTAAAGAATCTGAACGCTTTTCAATATGATAGTGAAATAACACAGTAAAACACAGCAGAACCACCTCATAGTTATACTTCAGAGTATAAAGATTCCATTACTGATACATTCTGCACAGCCTGTAAAAAAGGCAAGGCTTATATAGTTTAATACAGAATTAAGGAATTAAGAGTAATGGAAAAAATAATGTGGCCCAAGATGCAGTCTATGTAACCTAATATAACAGTGATTTTACGTGTGGGTGTTATGTTAATACGTACATCTGGCTTTCTTTGGCTTCTGTATCTGACCTATTCCTCTATATTACTAAGAAAATGAAAAAAAAAACTACATCACACGCCAAGCTCATCAATAGCCTGACAAAGATTACCTGTGAGGTAGTTCTACAAACTTTGTAGAAAGTTCAGGTTGATTATTAGACAATAATTGCTAATATTTATTTAACATTTATTTTGTGCTAGCCCTATTCTAAAGCCTTTATGTGATTTATCTCACTTAATGATTACAAAGTATCTCTGTGAGGTTAAGTACGTTTCCCTCACTTTACAGATGAGAAACAAGGTTCAGGAAGGCTAAGCAATTTGCCCAAGGTCATACCACCAGTTAGGGAAGAACCAGGATGTTAAGCAGGGCAGTTTTGATTCCAGAGCCCATGTTCGTCAACTAGAGTCTAGTACCGCCCTATCTCTACCTGAAAATTGATTATTATCGTTTTAATACACTTTAATGGACATGAGACAGTCAAAATTTTACTATTCTATGACATTATTTGTAAAAACACTTAGCCACTTTATAAAAATTTTACTAATATTAAATTTTATATAATAATTTTTATTCTATAACTTTAATAAGCTATAATACATGTTTTCTTGACCATTAAGACATTAACCTAGGGAAGAAGTCATAAGTATCTTCAACAAATCTAAGAGATTTTCCATTTTTGAATATATAGGCAATATTTTCTTGTTTCTATTTTTTACCAACATTTAAAAATTGTTATTTTATACCAACAGTCATATCCTGAACTTATCATTTACTGATACTAAAATTGGAAATGAGTGGCTGCTCTATGATAAACTGCTATTGGTTTTATAAGTATATGACAGAAAAGAGTAATTACCAACTTGGTTATTAGGTTTAAATTACTGTTACTGAATTATCAACACAAGTTAACAAGTGTTGAATTTTACAAATTAGTGGCTTGTTAATTCCTTCCTATTTATAAGCAATGTGTCTTAGTGTAAATTACTTAATTTAGTTGCTTCTCTACAGTAGTTCCTATGTATGAAAAGACAGATAATGTATACTTGAGATATAAAAATAATGAAATGATCTCCACAGACCCAACATCAGGCTGGAATCTTACACAAACCACTGAAACCCCGTATTATGTCCCTCCAATCCAATCACATCACTTCTCCAACCTCCAGTGGTAACCATGATTCTAATTTCTTGTTACCATTACCTATTCAAAATAGTTCCACTTCACAGAGATGTATCCTGTATTAATAGACTGCTATTTATTTGTTCTTCCATTAAATTATTTCTAGTTTTTTTTATTACAAATAATGCTGCTATGATTACTGTTATATATGTCTGTTGTGTCCATAAGACAATAGTTTCTCTAGGATGGAAACTGCAGGATTTTAGGACATACACATGCTCAAATTACCATATAATGATAAATGGGCCTTTACTAATAAACTTCATCTAGTCATAGAAAAAGTCTCTTATCTACATAAGAAGTGTAACTTTCTTCATTGAGAGAATATTTATCAAAATCTGAGAGCAAATATGATAAAAAGCAAACACAGCAGCATTTAGATTAAAGTGAGAACACAGCAAAAATACCACTATCACTACATTATTTAACATTATTCTTGAATGTTCTACACAATGCAATATGACATAAAACAGAAATTAAGAATACAGATGTACTACTATTACGGGGGAAAAAAGAGATACAACTAATTTCAAATGTTATTTTCAGGGAAAGAGTTCCATAAATCTTTACTGAGTTCTCTTGAGACTTTAACTAAATACTGATCTCTGTTTGTGTATGGTAAAATTTCATGATTTTGAGCAAAGAACAACTCCTAGGGAGCAATGAGCCGAACAATTTCCAGAGCTCACAAAGGCTGGGAGGTCTGAGTTCCAAGCAGCCAGAATAGAAGGAACCTGCTGAACACTTATGATGATTCACTAGAGACACCACATTACGCTTTAGCATTACACCACCCAAAGAGTAAAGGCCACACCACTGCTCTCTAACAAAGCTTTAAAACATTTTTTGTAAAGATCAAGGTAATCTTTAAATAACTTAATTGCCTGCCAAAGCAAACTTCACATACTTTTTAAAAGAAAGTAACCAAAATCCAAACATTCAGCAAAATAATGCTTCCAGTGTTTGACATCCATTTTAAAATGGATAGATTTTTAAAGCGCTGCAAATTGAGGCCTATAAGCAGGAAAAAAAAAGTTACAACAATAACAAAAACACATCAAGGCACATCTTAACTTCCTGAAAACCAGTGATAAAAAGAATAATCTGTAAAATATTCAGAGAAAAAAAGACATATTACATATAAGGGAAGATAGAAAAGAGTGATCTCAAAATTTTCATCAGCTGGACACATTTTTGAAGTGATGAAAGAAAACCTGTTAAAAATTCTATATCCAGCAAAAATCCTTAATAAGTGAAAAATAAGAAAAAAATTCTTTTTTCAAAGAAACAAAAGCAAGAAATTCTTTTCCAGGAGGCCTGCACTACAAGAAATGTTAAAGGAAGTTCTTCAGACAGCAGGAAAATGACACCAAAAAGAAACCTGGATCTACACAAAGGAATACAGTGCTAGAAAATAGTAAGTACGTGGTAAATATGTTTTTACCTTTTTAAAATTTATTTAATAGATAATTGACTGTTTAAAGCAAAAATAGTAACACTGTATTGTGGGATTTAAAACATTTGGGGAAGTGAAATGTTTTTATAAAAATAGCACAAAGGGACTTCCCTGATGGCGCAGTGGTTGGGAGTCCGCCTGCCGATGCAGGGGACGCGGGTTCGTGTCCCGGTCCGGGAAGATCCCACATGCCGTGGAGCGGCTGGGCCCGTGAGCTGCGGCCGCTGGGCCTGCACATCCGGAGCCTGTGCTCTGCAACGGGAGGGGCCACGGCAGTGCGAGGCCCGAGTACCGCAAAAAAAAAAAAAATATATATATAGCACAAAGGATCTAAGAGGGTAAACAGAAGAGTATTGCTTTAAGAGTCAAAACTACAAATGTAGTGGTATGACATCATTTGATGCTAGTCTGTGATAAGCTTCAGGTGCATGTTTGAAACTCTAGAGCAACCATTATAGAAACAAACCCAAGTGTATAGCTAATTAGTCAAGGGAGGAGATAAAATGAAATAATAAAATATAAAGTCACAGGTTAAAAGTAATAGTAAGGAGAGGGATAGTCTACATAAACATTAATCAAAAAGAGGCTGGAGGGCTTCCCTGGTGGCGCAGTGGTTGAGAGTCCGCCTGCCGATGCAGGGGACACGGCTTCGTACCCCGGTCTGGGAAGATCCACATGTCGTGGAGCGGCTGGGCCCGTGAGCCATGGCCGCTGAGCCTGCGCATCCGGAGCCTGTGCTCCGCAACGGGAGAGGCCACAACAGTGAGAGGCCCGCGTATCACAAAAAAAAAGAGGCTGGAATGGCTATATTACTTTCACACAAAGTTGACCAAAGGGAAAAAAAATAACCAGAGATAAAGACATTTCGAATTGATAAGTTGTTCAATTCATAAATGAGACATCATAAACTTCTGTGTGCATATAATTACAGAGCTTCAAAATGCATGACGCAAACCTGACAGAACCATAAGAAGAAACAGACATATCCACAATCATCATTGCAAAGTTCGCCTCTCCTTTGTTGATAATAATAACAACTAGACAGAAAATCAGAAAGAATATGGAAGACCTGAACATTATTAACCAACCTGACCTGGCTGACATCTATAGAACCAAGATGGATCGTATACTGGTTCATAAAACAAATCTTAATACATTTAAACATATAGACATCATACAGAATATGTTCTGACGAAAACTGAATGAAATAAAAAATCAGTAACAGAAAGATACTTGAAAAAGCCCAAAATATTTAGAAATTAAACAGACTTCTAAATATTCCATAAATCAAAATAAAAATCTGAAAGAAAATTAGACAGCATTTCGATTTGAATGATTATGAAACACAACATGTAAAAACAGGTGGCCGATAGCTAAAACAGTGCCTAGAGGAAAAACTGATAACTTGAAATGCTTATATTAGAAAACAAAGAAGACAGACCCAAAGGTCTTCGTTGGGGAATTCTATCAAATATTTAAGGAAAAGTAATACCAAATGTACAAAAAATAAAGGAGGGAATACTCCATAACTCATCTTTTGAGGGCAGCATTATCCCGATACTAAAATAACTTTTTTTGTTTTGAATTTTAGAATTTTATTTATTTTTTTATATAGCAGGTTCTTATTAGTTATCCATTTTATACATATTAGTGTAAAAGAAGATAAATTTATTAGAAGAAAACTACAGGTAAATATCACTTATGAAGAAAGATTCAAAAATCCTTTGAACATACACTAATATGTATAAAATAGATAACTAATAAAAACCTGCTGCATAAGAAATAAAAAAAATCCTTTGAACAACAGAGAAAAATCATGATTGTCTCACGCAAATGTAGAAAAAGCATCTGACAAAATTAATTTCTTTTTTTATTTGAGTAAAATTGTGACAAAATTAATTTCTAACAACTTTCAGCAAGCTAGGAATAGAAGGAATCTTCTTCAACCCGATAAAGAAAATCTATGAGAAACTATAGATAACATCATTATTAATGGTGAAAAACTGAATGCTTTCTTCCTAAGACTGGGACTGAGGTAAGGATGCTCATTCTGACCACCTCTAATTAGTATTCTGTTGGATGTCCAAGTCACAGCATTAAGATGTGGGGGAAGAAAAAAATATACAGACTGGGGGAAAAAAGGTAAAACAGTCTTTATTTGCAGACTGTATGGTCTTAACAAATAGAAAATCCTTAAGCAATATTAAAAAAAAAAAAAGCTACTAGAACTGAAAGGATTAGCAATCTCAGGATATAAGATCAATATAAAAAATTGCATTTTTACATGTGAGCAATGAAGAATTACAAATTGTAATAAAAAAACCACAATAGCATTTACAATAGCATTGAAAAAGCATGCAATACTTGAGATAAATATAACAACATATATGTAACATTTAGTTACATCAAACTATGAAACACTGCTAAGGATGATCTAAGTAAATGGGGAGATACATTTTGCTTGTGGATGAGAGTACTGTTAAGAAGTCAGTTCTCCCCAGAGCAATCTATGGATTCAACACAATCCCTATCAAAATCCTAGTAGGATTTTTTTTTGCCAGAAATTAATAAGTTGATTTTTAAATTTATATGGAATTTAAGGGATCTAGAATAGTGAAAACAATTTTGAAAAAGAATAAAGTAGGACTTATATCACCTTACAAAGAAGGTGTCTTACTGGCATAAGAAAAGACACAGATTAATGGAACAAATAAAGCTCAGAAATGGACTTACACATATATGGTCAATTAATTTTTGACAAAAGAGCCAGGATAATTAAATGAGAAAAGCATAGCCTTTTCAAGAAATGATGATGAGACAACCTAATACACATTTGGGAAAAGATGAACTATTATTTTTAAAATCAACGTGAAATAGATTATAGGCCTAGATGTACTGACAAAATTATAAAATTTTTAGAGGAACCATAAAGGAAAAACTTTGATGTTAAGATAGCAAAGATTTCTTAATTAGGACACAAAAGCACAGACTTCAAAAGACCTTAAGAAAATGAAAAGACAAACTAGGAATTGGAATAAAAATATTAGCACCACATACATCTGACAAAGAACTTGTATGCATATATATAAAGATCCTTATGACTCAATAAGATGACAACCCAATCAAAAATTGAGCAAAATATTTTAAAAGAAACCTCACCAAAAAAAGATGTACAAATGATCAATAAACATATGAGAAGATGCTCAACATCATTAGTCATAAGGCAAATGCAAATTAAAAACACAGCTGTCACTACATATACATGTAATAGAATGACTTAAAATGACTGCCCTTTTATATAAGTGCTGACAAAGATGTGGAGCAAATGAACCGTCAACAGTGGTAGGAATGTTGAATAAGCACAGTCACTGTGAAGAAGTATGCCAGTTTCCTGTAAAGTTAAGTATATATTTACCATAAGACTCAATAATCCCACTCCTAGGTATCTGCCCAGGAGAAATGAAAACATATGCCCACACAAAAACTTTTACATGAATGTCCATAGCTATTTTATCCATAATGGCGCCTAACTGAAAACGATCTAAAAGTCTAGCAGCAAGTGGATGCATATGTAAATTACAATAAGTCCATACAAAGGAATACTACTTGGCAATAAAAAGGAACAAACTACTGATACACAGATGAATTTTTAAAATATGCTAAAAGCAAAGAAACTGGAGTATATTCTGTATAGTAACTTTGATATAAAATTCTAAAAGGATACTAATGCCTTAACTATTAGTAATACTAATACACAGTGATAGAGAGCAGATCAGTGGTTCTCCTGGTCTGGAAATTGAAGCTGGGGATGACCAACTCTAGTGGGGATGACTGCCTGCAGAGGGGATCAACAAGGAAACTTTTTAGAGTGATATAAGTATTCTATGTCTTAACTAGTGTGGGGTATACATTTGTCAAAATTCATTAAACTGTACAATTAAAATGTGTGAATTTTTTTTTTTTCTAAGAGACTGCAAGTTCTAGAAGGAGGACATTTTTTTGGGGGGGCGCTGCGTTGGATCTTTGTTGCCACGTGGGCTTTCTTTAGTTGCGATGAGGGGGCTACTCTTCGTTGTGGTGCATGGGCTTCTCATTGAAGTGGCTTCTCTTGTTGCAGAGCGCAGGCTCTAGAGCGCAGGCTCAGTAGTTGTGGCACACAGGCTTAGCTGCTCCGCGGCATGTGGGATCTTCCCGGACCAGGGCTCGAACCCGTGTCCCCTGCATTGGCAGGCGGATTCTTAACCACTGCGCCACCAGGGAAGCCCTAAAATGTGTGAATTTTTTCTGTATGTAGATATAAAATAAAGCTGTTTTTAAAATGTGGTGGCTTAGGAATAAATTCATAGATAAACAGAATATAGTAGAGAAACCAAAAGATCCATTATGGAGATTCAGTACACGGTAAACGGGGCATTTTAACTCACTGAGGAGAGGAGTCAAGAGAAATGTGTAAATATAGGAATATAAAAATTTTTTAGTATGGAACCAAAGTCAGAAACCAAAAGGAAAAGGTTGAAGATTTGTTTATACAAAAATGAAAAAATTCTATAAAGATACTTTAAAGAAAAGCAAATTACAACGTTACTTTCACTGCTTAGAATAGCAAAGATTTTTTAAAAAAGTAAATTTTCACTCGATTCCTTAGGATGGATTATGAGAAGTGGAATACTTTTTAAAAAAAGGAATAAAGTGTGTTCCAGTTTTACACTCCTGCCGTCTTCATGAATGTTGAGCGTTATTAGAAACCAAGCAACAACAGAAAAAGAATGAAAGAAAATGATAAAAACATCTTTGTTATTTAGATAAACAACAACCTGAATCTGCTTTGATTTGCAATTCAGTGATTATCAGTAGTGATGGGTATTATTAATATTTCAAATGTTTAACCACCATCTAAAAAGAAATCCTCTGAGCATTTACCTTTAGTGATTTTCTTGTTGATGTATATGAGGTTTTGTTGCAAATATTTCTTTTTAGTGTATGTGCCCTAATGGTTGCTGCTCCTTAAATTGCTTTAGACATGTTAAAAAAAATGTTAAGTTGGCTAGTTTGTAACTATCCTATTCAATCCTTAGTGTAGGGTCAAAATGTTCCCTGGTGCCTATAAAGCAGGTTATCTAATCCTGCATTTCAACTTTAAAGAATATATTTAAGTGGTCTTTGTACCCCTTAATTTAAAATACAGCCCAACTCAAGATGAACTGGCAGTGGATAATTTTGTTAAATTTTCACAAAAGAAAAAATTTTAAGCACCAATGTTAAATTAAAATACCTGAATAATTAAAAAGTTGTAACATTAAGGGACTTCCCTGGTGGCGCAGTGGTTGGGAATCCGCCTGCCAATGCAGGGGACACAGGTTCGATCCATGGTCCGGGAAGATCCCACATGCTGCGGAGCAACTAAGCCCGTGTGCCACAACTACTGAGCATGCGCTCTAGAGCCCGCGAGCCACAACTACTGAAGCCCAAGTGCCTAGAGTCCGTGCTTCGCAACAAGAGAAGTCACCACAATGAGAAGCCCGTGCACCCCAACAAAGAGTAGCCCCTGCTCGCCGCAACTAGAGATAGCCTGCGCACAGCAATGAAGACCCAACGCAGCCAAAAATAAACAAATAAATTTATTTTTTAAAAAAGTTATAACATTGTCTTATAAGCTGATGCTGTAATTTTCATGTCTTAAAATGAAATACCAGTAAAATAACTATTTCTGTAATAACCTTAATTTCAAAACGGGGGTGCAAACAGCACTTATTTATGTTAATTAAATAGCACGAAGGGTCACAGTAATAAATACATAGTTCACACTGCTGCACTCACTTCAATTGTTCAAGCCTGACTAAAGTACCAAGTCAGTGGCTATAATACTAGAATAGATCAGAGTAATTAATCAGTGTCAAATAGATATAAAATGACTGATGCTGTTAAGTGTGTATACTGTGGTGAGAGCTGAATAGGACACTCTCTATGGAACTGTGCTATATCACTTTGTTTTTATCATCGGCAGATGGCTATTAGTATACCACAAAGCAGCGGTGCAGTTCAATCAAGAACAAAATTGATTTCATTTCAATTCTGTCCTAGTCGTTTTTTAACATTAAGTTTCTTCCAGACCAATAAAATTTCATTTCCCCACAAGGGGGATAAATTAAAAAAATTATTATCACTATTAAAGCTTAGAGTTAAAAAGTGAAAGAAAAAAAAAAAAAGAAATGGATTCTCCATCACATAAGACCTTACTAATAACAGAGAAAGAGAACTAAACAGCCTGATTTTAATAATATTTTTCAAAGCCAAATCACAAGAAAAAGATCTGAATTTTTAAAATAAATACTGCCACATAAGCTTTTACAATAAAATTGTACATTATTTTGAAAGGAAAACAAATTTTAAAAAATCCTGAATTTAAAGTAAGTGTTTTTTAAATCCTTTAAAAGTATTCATCCTGGAAGTCTGGTCTCTTAACTCCCACAATGCAGGAAGTTCTCAAATGTTGTAGAGTACTTCTTTTGGAACTATTGTTAGAACTAGGCTGTGAAAACAGCAACAACAACAAAAACCCAAAATGAAGCAAAAACAAACTAGGCTCATCATTTTATAGTTCCCTTGTGCTTTTGGCCAAATGTAAAATTCTTAGTCTGAGAAATTCCGTATTCACACTGTCTTTTCTTGCTTTCCAAAAATCCAGTCTACCCCCAACGGTAGATTTACCATTCCCAAAAAAAGATTTATCATTACTGAAGATATTAACATACACACACACACACACACGGAAGAATAACTGTACAGCTATGTATACAATATTTTGTTAAAAAAATCTTGTCATTACTTTCTGGACAGTAAAATAAGTGGTACATACACAGCAAATTGTCCTGATTATACTTCTGGCTTTATTTAATTTTATCTAAAAATTTTACATGCCATACAGAGTCAAAAACTACTTTTTAACTCAACAACAGAGAACTCTCTTTAGCCATGCCGAAACTTCTGAGAACATCAGAGCTGACAAAATGGGGCAACCAAATACAGGAGCTAGATAAATGCCCTTGGCGTGTGTCACCCACAGTGATGAGAGGAAATTAATTTCAATGACAACACATATTACTGTACTTATTCATTCGTTCAGCAGGATATTTCTAATAGGCCAAATACTACATCAGATAAAAAAGAAGTGAGAGAGGCAAACAACTCATCTTCTATTAGAACCCTTTACCACAGCACACTGGTATGTTCTAACACAGATGTATGCATGAATTGATCTGGAAGAACAAAGAACAGAGCAGTTAACCTTCTAAGGACAAAGAGGAAAGATTTACAGAAATAAGCTGGGTCATAAAGGGAAAAGTGGAATTCATCAAGTGAAAGAGGTAAAAACAGTTTCCTAGGTAGAAGAATACCTTAGATAAAAGCAAGGAAGAAAAGACAGGAAAGTTAGCTAAAAAATGAGCAGTAGAGCTGGAGCATATGATGGGCTTATGTGGGGCTGTGACAGGGTGGGGTTGGAAATGATGAAAAATGGTCTGACTGTAAAGGGCCAAGGTAAGGTCTGGATTTTATCCTGGATATCCTGACAGTCCAGTGTGGGTTTTAAAAAAATTAACTTTATTAAGGTATAATTTATATACAAGAAAACTGTAACATGTAAAATGTGCAGTTCAATGAGTTTTAGTAATATCTCACTCTCATAAACTTTTGCCTACCTCAAGTCTCAAGATTCTTATGTTATCGTCTAGAAGTTTTACAGTTTCAAGCTTTTATATTTAGGTCTATCATCCATTTAAAATTGGTTTTTATATATTTGGTGTCAGATAAAAACTGAGATTCACTCTCTTCCTTTATGAATATTCAGTCATTCTAACACCATTTTTTGAAAAGACTATCCTTTTCCCATTGAATTTACATTGGCCCTTTGGAAAAATTTAATTGACTATACAAAACTGAGACTCTGGATTTCCTATTGTTATATTAATCTATATATCTACTTTTTATATGCCAGTATTATACTGCCTGGGCTAATGTAATTTTTAAGTAGGTTTAGAATTCACATAGTATAGTAATTCCAATATGCTTCTTATTGCATTTGGTATAAATTTTAGAATCAGCCTGTCAATTTCAACCTTGCTAAATTCACTTACTAGTTCTGTAGTTTTTTGGGGTAGATTTCTTAGAATTTTCTACGTACACATTATCTATAAATAACAACAGCTTTATTTCTTCCTTTCCAATGGCTTTTAATTCTTTTTCATTTCTTATTGCAGTGGCTAAGACTTCCAATATAGAAGTGTAGGAGGGGTGAGACTGGACATCCTTGCCTTATCTCAAACTTAGGGAAAAAGCATTTAGTCCTTCTCTATTCAGTATGATGCTAGCTACAGACTGTATGGATGCCTATTGTCAGGTAGAGGAAGTTCTCTTTTATTTCTACTTTGCTGTACTTGTCATGAAGGAATATTGAATTTTGTCAAATGTTTTTTCTGCATCCACTGATATGATCATGTGGCT
The DNA here is from genome assembly GCF_003031525.2 of Neophocaena asiaeorientalis asiaeorientalis. NCBI lineage: Eukaryota > Metazoa > Chordata > Mammalia > Artiodactyla > Phocoenidae > Neophocaena > Neophocaena asiaeorientalis. The sequence continues at coordinate 2,343,158 of NW_020175186.1, read as the reverse complement.
TTTCTTCTTTAGACTGTTAGCATGGCGGACTGTATTATAAGATTTTAAAATATTGAATTAGCCTTGCATTCCTGGAATAAAACGCACTTGGTCATGGTGTGTTTTCTTCTTATACATGTATGCTGGATTCAATTTGCTACTATTTTGTTGAGGATTTCTACATCTGTATTCATGAGGGACACTGGTCTGCAGTTTAATTTTCTTGTACTACCTTTGTCTAATTTTTGGTATCAAGATAATACTGCCCTCATAAAATTAGCTCTCTTCTATTTTCTGGAAGAGACTATGTAGAACTGGTGTTATTTCTCCCTTCAAGTCGTTGGGAGAATTTGCAATGAAGCAACCTGTGCCTGGAGATTTGTTTTATGGAAGGCTTTTGAGTCCGGCTGCTGATTTTGTAAATAAAATTTAATTGGAACACAGCCACACCCACTCATTTACCTATGGGTATGCAGGTCCCCACTGCTGCCACTGTTACTGCTGCCACCATTGTAGGATTACTTGCGGGCTGAGATATGGGAGAACAGAGAAGAAACATAGAAAAGAAAAATGGGGATTTCCCCCCACTCTCTCTAAGCATTAGGAGACCCTTTCCCCACTCCTCAAGCTAGAATCAGAGGGCTCCTTTGGGAGCTCTTCCTGTCTGTGCTGAGGCCCTCTTCTGAGTTTCAGGCTGTCTGGAGTCCAGGCTAGGGGATACTGAAGGAAAACTAATCACAAATTTACCACCAGTTCAGTGGTAATTCAAATTCTGGTCATCTTCTCCAATTTATCTGCTATTATGTACTTTTCAGAGATTTCAAAGAGCTGTTCCATGCGTTCTGGTTTTAAAGCTGCATTCAGTGAGACAGATGGGATGAATGCACTTACGTCACTGGCAACCGGAATTACTGTCTTTATATTAAGTGTGTTTCCCGTAAACAGCATTTAGTTAGTTCTTGCTTTTATTCTGTTTATTTCTGCCTTTTAATTGGCATGTTTAGGCTATTAACATTTTTTAAAAGACTTAACTTTTTAAAGCAGGTTTATGTTTACAACAAAACTGAGAGGAAGGTACAGAGACTTCTCATATCCCCCGGCCCCCACACATGCACAGCCTCCCCCACTATCAGAAAAACTCATTGGAATGGTACTTTTTTTTTTCTTTTTTTTTAAACCAAGGATGCGCCCACATTGATGATACATCATAATCACCAAAATTCTGTAGTTTACCTTAGGGTTCACTCTTGGTGTTACATATTCTACGAGTTTAGACACATGTAAATGACATATATCCTAATTATAATATCATAAAGAGTATCTTCACTGCCCTAAAACCTTCTGTGTTCTGCTTATTTGTATCCCCTGCCCCTGGCAACCACTGATCTTTTTATTATCTCCATAGTTTTGCTTTTTCTAGAATGTCATTACCACATATCACACAGTGTATAGCCTTTTCAGATTGGCTTCTTTCACTTAGTAAGATGTGTTTAAGATTCCTCCATGTCTTTTCACGGGCTCATAACTCATTTCTTTTTAGCACTGAATGAAATTCCATCATCTGGATGTACACACCATTCATATTTAATATAATTATCAATATGTTTGAATTTAAGTCTACCATCATACCTTTTGTTTTCTATTTATCCATCTGTTTATGTTCCTATCTTCTCTTGAATTGAATAGTCTTTTCAAGATTCTATTTTATTTCCACTACTAGCTTATTAGCTATATTTTGTGGTTTAATTTAAAAATTTTTAGCTGTTGCTCTGGGGTTTACAATGTACATACTTAATTCATCAGTTCACCATTAAATTGCTTCATCTAAGTGTAAGGACTTTACAATATATTTCCAGTTTCTAATTTATTTCTTTTTTAAATCATTGCCATATATTTTATGTCTCCATATGTTTTAAAACACACAATGCATTATTATTTTTGCTTTAAATAGTCAATTATCTTTTAAGAAATTAAAAAGTGAGAAAATAAAGGCTTTTCTTTGTACTCACACACATTTACCATTTCTGGCATTTTCCACTCCTTTGTTTAGAGTGGAATTTTCTAAATATTGAAAATTTTGGTGATATTTTCTTTCCACTTGAAGAGCTTACTTGAATATATTTTGTATTGTTGGTCTGCTCCTCTCTATATGTTTTCTTTTTCTCTGGTTAAAGTTTTTTTTTTTTAATTATCACTGCATACCAGCAATTTGTTTATGATGTGTCTTGGGGTTGTTTTCTTTGTGTTGATCCTTCTTGGAGCTCACTCAATTTCTTGGAGTTCACTCAATTTCTTCAATCTGTGAGTTATAGTTTTTATCAAATATAAGAAAATTTTATCCATTATGTTTTCTGCCCGATTCTTCCATGGACTTCTACTATTATATTTAAGGTTGAATGCTGCATATTTTCCCACAGGTTACTGAGGATACATTAATTTTTTTAAAAAAATCTTCTTCCCCCCTCTCTGTGCTTCTTTTTGGATACATTTTATTGCTGTATCTTTACGTTCTCTGATCTCTCCTGCCGTTAACTCCATCAAATGACATTTTCACTTCAGATGTTGTAATTTCCATCTCTAGAAGTCCTATTTGGATTGCAAATATCTTCTCATATTTTCCTATGTTCATATAAAAGTAGTTATAATATATTTCAACATGCTTGTGTGCTAATTCTATCATTTCTGGGTTTGTTTCTACTGCCTGGTATTTTCCTGCATTCAATGTTTGATTGAATGCTGGCCCATGTTGAATTTTATGTCATTGAACATCTGATATTATTGTTCTCCTTTGTTGCTATTAAGGTTACATGCAGTTCAGTTTTTCCTCTTAAGACTTGTTTTTAAGCTTTGTTAAGGAGCATCCAGAGTTGCCTTTACTCAAGTGACAGTTTATTCCCGCTACTATGGTCCTTCTGGGATCTCCACTGAATAGAGTCCAGAAAGACGCCCCACTCTAGCTTGATGAAATTTGAATACCCCAGCCCTGTGTAAATGCTGGGAAATATCTGGTTCACAACTACTCCAACTGCTTTGCCTGACCTCAGGCATTTCATCCCACATACACACCATCTTAGCACTCATCTAAAACTCAAGGGCGTATCGGAGATCTCCAGAGCTCTTTTTCTGACTAATGTGTACCCCAATACTCTGCCCCAGAGCTTCTGGCTTCTATTCATCAGTACTACCACCAAAGGCTTACTACAGCAGGGTTAAAAAAAAAAAATTCTTGTAACTGAGAATGACCACATTTTCCTTACTTTGAAATTTCTCTTTCAAACTCTCCGCAGGTTGTGCTATTTTAGGGGAGCCTATTGGCCTTACCATTTAAATATGAGTACACACAATGGCAATGAAAGAAAAAGAGAATGTACATGGTGCCAGAGGGCAGCATTAGAATCATATACCTTCTTCACAGTATTCTGAAAAAGCTGAATCAATTACTGTAAGGATTACTGGGTAAAGAATATTTAGGATTTCAAAATTTCACTAGGCATCAAATAACACTTTGTTGTAATTAGGCAGGAGAAAATTCGAATGCTATCTTAAATCCCCCTCAAGATTAAAACATGAAAGAATTAGTATTGCCTTTAGAATTTTAGCATTAAGACAACAAAATGGTTACAGTGAGGGAAAAAAGCAGTATTTTCAATTTTCCCAAAATCAATCCAAATACCAGAGCTAAACAAAAAACAAAACAAAGAAACAGAAATGAGGATGTGTTGGCTTCATTTCAGTTTTGCTGTGCTCAAGCTTTCTAGAGAAAGAGAAAATCACGCCATCAAGGTTTTATTTCCATAGCACTGCAACCTCAAAGTGAAAAAAATGACAAGGTGCTGCTTTACTCTAACAGTGTTTATTTGCATCTACTAAATTCCTTTATGTCTCAACAGTGAAATCAAAACCACATTAGAATTTTATGAAATATTTTAAACACAAAGAGAATGATTTAATGACCTCTACTCAGCTTTGTCAAATCTTAACATTCTGCCACAGTTCCTTCAGTTTTTAAAAGAAATAGTTCAGATACATGGCACTAAACCCCCTTTGTAGCCTTCCCTGATCCTACTTCCATCCTTCCCTAAAGTGAACCACTACCATGAATTCAGTGGTTACCATTCTTAAGTGTTGCTTCTTACTTTTACTATGTGTGTGTGTACATACAGCTGTTTTACATGTTTTCAAACTTCATATAAATCATATATTGTAGGAATCATTCTGCAAATTTTTGCTCAGTGTTGCTTTTGAGAGACACAAATAATTTGATGTTGAATATCTTTACAATGAAGTCTGTTGTACATTCAGTTTTCCTACAGTCAGAAGGCTTTCAGTAAAGATGGGACAAGAAGACTTATATGTAATAAGCAGTTAAAAAAAAATTCCATAATCAAATTCTAACTTTTGGAGTTAAATGTGTAGGTATGTAAGAACTATAGGTGCTCGTGTAAGTGAACAATCAATGAGATGAATGTAGAATTGGATCAGTCTTCAAACACTATGTAAGATTTGAGGAGGTGGACACAGTGGAGAGCATTCTAGACAAATAAAAATATATTTTGAATATAATAACTACTGAATGACATTCTCTTTAATTTACACTTTACTTCTTCTGGTGATATTTCTCTTTGGTCACTTGGGAAATGAGAACATTTTCTTTTATTTATATTTGCTACTTAATACGTATTAGCTATTGCTTAAAGAAAAATTTTCTGATTTTGTGGTACTCAAAATAAGAGCTACATAATGTCACATATATTTTAACTGGCAGAAATAAAATTTAAATAAGAGTTTTCTTTAACTTACTTCTTTAATGAAACGATATGCCACCTAAAATTTATGTACATGGTAAACTCTAAGAACTTATCTTAGTATGTCATATTGCTTCAAATACAGTGGGCATAGAAAAAGTGGTTGTAGAATGAATGAATATTGTTTACTTCAGAATGGATAAGACATTTTCCCCCTTTTTCTTTCTTACCTGCTTTAACTGAAAATGGCTTTTCCAATAGGAATACTGTTTGTTTCCAGTGTGTTTCGGTACTCTGGGGGCCCGTAGAGAATACGACCTGCATTGGTAGAGTTCAAAAGTACCCGATGAAGTACAAGATTTTTAGTATCATGGTACATTAATCTACTACATCTAATACAAGCTCCAACTGCTTACAACAGCAAAATGCTTATGATCAAACACCTTGGGGCACAAAAATAAAATACAATGTATTTCACATAATTAATTCTTATGAGACAACTCGTGATACTTACCTTGTTGTGGCAATTCTTCTCAAAATATATATCGAAGTAGCCAGCAAATGCCTGTTTAAAAATAAAGGAATATAAATAATTATTAAACTAATTACATAACAACTGATTATACAGTCTTAAGCCATGGCAAATAAGAAACCATTTCCAATATCAGACACTCTTAAACTTATGGTAGGTCACTATTTTTCCTGGAAAACACGATACTAGTAAAAATAAAGTAATATAATTTGGCTTTTCCCCACAGAAACAACATAATAATAAGGGCAACAAGGCTAATCAAATACTCAGTATGTGTTAAATTAGAGAAATGACCGTGGTGGACCACTGAAAGGTGAGAATCTACATGGAGAAAGGCTCATGAGGCCCCTCGCCCAACCAGACTCTTCCACTGAGATGCTGCCATGTGAGTCAAGCCTCTACACAACTGCAGCAGCATGAAAAACCCTAGGAGCAGAACTAGTATGTAAGTCCAGTCCAGACTGCAGAAACACAGACAAGTAAACCTACATGATTTTTGACTTCAAGGTGCTAAATTTTGGAGTGGTTTGCTAACACAGCAATAAATAACTAAAACGTACTCTTTTATATGAAGCCAGCTCATTTAATTTCTTCTGATCTTGTTCATCCAGTTTTAAAGCAAAGTACTATGATTATTTTTGTGATGAGATAAATGAAATTTTAAAATATTACGTATTTTTTTTCCTGAAAATAAAAACAAGACTATTCAAATTAAACGTATGTGTAGGCAAATACCCAAAGAGGAAACTCCAACGTAACTCTCAGGTTTACTGTTAACAGTTTACAAAAAGGCCTCTAGAAGAAATTAACATGTTCAAACAAATAAATAATTTTCACTTATTTTTGTTTAAAATTTGAACGATACCATTCCCGTTTCTTTCACTAGTGGGACAGGCTTGACTTAATCTATTTTAAAACTGGCATTAAATAAAGCTTATAAAGTCTTAAAAACTGGAAACTGATTACTGAAAAATCACTATAAAGCTAATTACTGTACTTTCCTGCTTTTGTTAAGAATGTGGAGTTTTACTGATCCGTAGGGTTAATGTGGATTGGGCCCAAACCAAATTCAATATTTCATTTATTGTGCTGTTCATCGTTGCTTGTTTCCTCTTTAGTTCTTCTAGGTCCTTGTTAAATGTTTCTTGCATTTTCTCTATTCATTTCCAAGATTTTGGATCATCTTTACTATCATTATTCTGAATTCTTTTTCAGGTAGACTGCCTATTTGTTGATTGTGGAGATTTAATCCGCTGCTCCTGAGGCTGCTGGGAGAGATTTCCCTTTCTCTTCTTCGTTCGCACAGCTTCCGGGGCTCAGCTTCGGATTTGGACCCGCCTCTGCGTGTAGGTCGCCTGAGGGCGTCTGTTCTTTGCTCAGACAGGACGGGGTTAAAGGAGCAGCTGATTCGGGGGATCTGGCTCACTAAGGCCGGGCGAAGGGAGGGGTACGGATGCAGGGCGAGCCTGCGGCGGCAGCGGCCGCCATGACGTTGCACCCTTCTGCCAGCGTTGTGGGTGTTCTATAGGAGCAGTTCCACGTGTAGATGTATTTCTGATGTATCTGTGGGGAGGAACGTGATCTCTGCGTCTTACTCTTCTGCCATCTTCCTCAACTCCTCTCCAAATTCAATATTTAACCTTGAGGTTCATTATACTTTAGATACCAAGAGAGAATCAAAATACTATATAATTCTGTCAAACTGAAAAACCTGTATAAGTCTCAGACCAATCCCTAAACTGTGTATGTGCAGGAGAGACCCAAAACAGTATACCAAACTCTTAAGAGAATGGAAATGAGATTTGAACCATTGTCTGCCAAGACACTGCTGACAGAACTTATATCTTGACTTTGGATGGACTGCCTGTTAACAACGAACATCAACACTGTCCAGATGATTATAACCCAACTAAGAGTCCAAAATATCCAGGATACAATCCAATATTACTCAACATACAAAGTCCAGGAAAATGTAACCAACTCTCAAGAGAAAAGACAATCAACAGATGCCAATGCTGAGATGATCCAGATGCTGGTACTATCAGACAAAGACTTAAAGCAAATAACTACGCTGGTATAAGTTAATAGCAATGACGTAAAATAAACACACTGAAATGAATCAAAAGATAGGAATTCTCAGTAGAGAAATAGGAACTATGAAAAGAGAACCAAATGGAAATTTCAGAACTGAAAAACACAATAACTGAAACAAAAAACTTCCTGGGCTGAATTGCTGAATTGTGGAATGGAGATGATAGAGGAGGACAAGGTCAGTGAATGTGAAGTTAGATCAAAAGAAATTATCTAATTTTAAAAAACAAGGGGAAAAGATTGAAATAAAATGCCCAGAGACTCAGGGACCTGTGGAACTAACATACATGTAATAGGAGGTCCAGATGGAAAAGAAAAAGATATTGGAACAAAACAAACAAACAAACAAACAAAAAAAAACCTTTCAAAATTCTATATCCAGGAAAAACATCCTTTAGGAATGAAGATCAAATAAATGAATTTTCAAGTGAAGGAATATTAAGAGAATCCATTGCCAACAGGCTTTTTAGAAGACATTTTAAAGGAAGTTCTTCAGGCTGATGGGCAATAATACTGGAAGGAAACCTGAAACATCAAAAATGAGAGAACGATAAATCGTTGGATAAATATAAAACACTATGTTTCCCCTCTGAATTCCTTTAAGATACCTATGATTTTTTAATGCAAAAATTATAACATCATCTGGTGGGGTTTTCAATGTATGCACATGTATGCACAAAGATCAGTGTAGGGGGTGGAGGGGTAGGAGGGAGGAAGAATGAAATCCCACCAGTATATACAAGTGTTTATAAAATCTGGAAATAAAGAAGGTTTATTTTTAAGTATCATAAGCAAAGCAGAAACTTAATAAAGAAAAATTTAAATTGTAGTATCAAAATTAAAAGATGAATAACAGATCTGAGAGTATGTACAATACAGGTAACAAAGGCTCACTGTCCTTTGTACATTAAGCTACTACAAATTAATAAGAAAGCAATACGTCAGGGCTTCCCTGGTGGCGCAGTGGTTGAGAGTCCGCCTGCTGATGTAGGGGACACGGGTTCGTGCCCCGGTCCGGGAAGATCCCACATGCCGCAGAGTTGCTGGAGCCTGTGCTCCGCAACGGGAAAGGCCAAAACAGTGAGAGGCCCGCGTACGGCAAAAAAAAAAAAAAAAAAAAAAAAAAAAAGAAAGCAATACGTCAAAAGAAACTAACAACAGAAAAGCAGGAAATTTACACAAGAAAAATCAAATGATTAATAAACATGCTAAAGAAACTGTTTCACCTACTTAGAAAAAAATAAGTAAATTAAGACAACATGATACAATTTTCCTTGATCATGCTGAGGAAAGGATTTTTTAAATGATAATATCTACATTAGTGGGGAAAGGAGCATTCATGCTGTGAAAGTAAACTGAAATAACCTTTCTAGGGGAATTAAGTAATACACATTAAAAGATAAAACATTTGTACTAAAAAGAAGTCAGACACAAAATAGTACACATAATATGATTCAATTCATATACAGGAAATTCAAAGACAGCAAAACGAATTTAGTGTTACAAGTCAGAATAGTAGTTATCCTTGCAATACTGGTAGAAACTGGAAGGGGTTATGTGATAGGCTCCTGGGTTGCTTGTAATACTCTGTTTCTTAAGTTGAATGCTGGGTATATGGCGGGGTAATCACTTTGTGCAATTTTACCAAACTATACTTATGATTTGTGTACTTTTCTGTTTTCATGCACACAACTAAGATTTCATACAATGTACATACTCATTGATCCAGTAATTAAAAACTTCCAAAAATTAAGTATGCTTGCAAAGATTTAAACATGTCAATTTTAGCCCACATTTTCAACAACAGGTGATCAGTTAATAAAGCATAAAATCTACAAATAATAGAATACCATTTGGCCATGAAAAGTAATCCTGTAGACAAATATTTACTGATTTGGAAAAATGGTTGTGATATACTATTAGGTGAAAAGAATAATATGTATTTATTATGGGCATTTATTCTGTGTTACACAAATGTGAATATATACATCTATATGGAAAGATTTCACCAAGCTATTGAAAGTGGATGATAGATTTGGAATATTAATATTCTTTATGCTTATATATAATTTACATTTCCCATAAATATGAACAACTTCTGTGATAAGTTATTTTTAATAATACTTGAGTTAAATAATCTATAGTATTGCATAGAGAGGCATTCAATTCAACTATTACCTTTGTACATTTCCCTTAATGACTCTCAAAAATCACTCGTCTCTGCACCCCAAGGGTTAGGGCAATGTCTAATATATAGTAGGAACTAAATGAATTTGAAGAAAAAGAATGACAAGTTTTCCCCAACTAGTAATTCTACAAAAAGAACATTTTCAATAACTATTTTTCTTCTCAAGAGATTAGCAAAAGCAAATTAAGGGAAAGTAGCAGGTAAAGGAGAAAAGGTATAAACAGAATAGTAACAGTAATAAAAACTATGGAAACTATATGAAAACATTAAGATGATTTTTTTAAAGATTTTAGTAAGTGGGTTTCATGGGGAGAGAGTTAGTTACCTTATAACTATTCTTTAAGTTATACATATGTTTTTATGTATTCCTTATACTCTGTTACCAAAAAAGAAGGCGGAGGGGAAAAAAAACCCTAGTTAGCTAATAAAACCTTTTGTGAAAACAACAAATTCAGGTTTAAAAAAAGCTCTTACAACATTATCAGAAAATGTGACGTGAGTCTCAAATATATATAAAATACACTAAGTGATATGTCATATATTTAACTCTGATAAAGAACAGACTGGTAATGTTAATATAGTAGAACACTGCAGAATTATAATTATACAAGGTCTTAACAAAGAGGAGAAGCTGATACACCAGTTTACAACAAAATTAAAAAATAAAGATAAAAAGATTTGAGAATACAAAGATATTTTAGAACTGTCTTCCAATCCCCAAATCCAACTATCTATGAAATTTAGTTAAAAATCAAAAAAGAAATTAACGCTTGCCCAGATACCCAAAACTACAGTGAAATATTGAGTAGTTTGGGGGTAACCAAAGAACAGTTTATAAGCCTGAAGACAAATAAATAAGAAATAAAAATGAACGACAGCTATTTTATAGTTCCCTCTGAAGTGCGTTATAGTATATCCAACTCCTTATGCAGATTTACCCTCCTAATGATGTTTGGTTGAGGGTAGTATTAAAATCAGTTCCATAGCAAATATTAATCAGAAGCATGAGGAGAAGTCAGAAAGAAAATCACCTGGGATTTAAAATTACATGCAGATAATGTACTTGTCAGAGAGGTAGCATTTCCTTAACTGAGAAAGTGGAAGATGCTTGCTCTGAAAAACCAAAGGCATTTTCTGGGCTTAATATAGTATTTACTCTCAAACACAAGCAAGGACTAAAATACCACGTTAGGGAAAGCGCTTCCTTTTTTTTCCCCCCTGTATAAATGATCCTTGATAATTAAAATAGATATTAGAAAAAAAGAGGAAAAAACCTTAAACTTGAAACATAGTCATATAAACTAGTGGAACTATGATCAGTGTTTTTATTTCTGCAAGGCCATTATAAACAATCAAATATGTCAGCTGATTTGGGGACAAAACTATTCATTTTGCTGCAGAATATAAACATACAACTATTTTTCAATTATAGTTTCACCTCCTTGTTACCATCACTTTGACAGGCTATCTCTAGGTGTTTTAAATGTTAATTTCAATGAACTTATACTCTGTCTGTGGAAGTCATTCAAATACAAGAATAAACAACCACCACAGGAAATTGAAAATGACTAATTGGCAATGGTAATAAATAACTGCAGCACAACCTGACATGTGCTTGAAAAAGATCAGATAGGTTTGAAGGCCTGACCACAGAATAAATGTCCCTTTTGTTCCATACATATCTCTAGTCAGGGGCAAAGGGAATGCTAAGGAAAAAAATAAGCATTGAAATCAATTATCTATAGAGCTGGGTTAATCTGCAAAGGCAAGGTCACAATGAAATAAATAAAATTTCACTGACTTACACCACACACCACAGTCAGAAAAATTTTAGTTATAAAAGTCACTTAGACTGAGAGAAAGAATGAGTGGTAATTACGAACAATAGTGGTGATGACAGAAGGAAACAGAATGAAAGAAAAATATACAGTAAATTTCTGGGATAGTTTGATCATGCTTGTATCAATCTTCCATAATTACTTTGAAGTGCACAGGAAAATAATACAGACATGTAGCTTTATTGTGCATCTTAAATATTCCTAAGTATTAGAACAGAGTTTCACAATGAGCTGTTTTGTTTCTGCTTTGTGGATTTCACAAAAAGGAAAAACATAACTCACAGCATTTGTAAATTGAATCACTTGAAAATCTGTTTTAAGCCACGTTTTGCTTTTTCATCCCATACATACAAAGGTAGATGCAGTTCGTTTTATACATGCTCATTTGAAGAACAATGACATGGAATAAAAACGAATTACTTTCTCATGTATTTTGGTGTGATGAGTACTTCTTTAAAGCGGACATATCATGTGTGTATGTAACAGGATGCAGTCAATGAAATAAGATCAGACTACATCTTATGATGACGAAGGAAATTAAAAATTATCATTATCACTATCACCTGCAGGGAGTAATTTATCATTTCTGTTCTTCATTGGTATCATGTTCCAACAGCGTGTGGTTACAGCAGATACAATTAGGCAGCTGGCCACAGAAGTAGGAGGATAATGTGCTTTTGATGGAGTTTATCCAAGCATGCAGATAGAGTGCTTGTAATCCATGCAGCAGAATCACTATAACAAAAATACAGTTCATTTTTTGTTGGAGTATTTCTTTCAAAATCTTAGTCTGGAATTCAAAAGCTAACTGACGATGAGTCTGAAGCAAGTGAAGAAAGAGTAAGGAGATACTGCATAAAAAAGGCTATACGTTTTCAGCTTACATCATTGTCTATAAACCAACAAGATGAAGATAAAAATACAGGCCATACTAAGCTGCTGCATATGGTGATAACTGGTATTTAAACTAAGAAGACATAATCAACAAAAATGAAAATTATATATTATGATATTCTCCTAATGTTAACAATAGCTTAAATTATAGACTCTTCCCTCTTCAATTAATTTTCTATTTTATCCCAAGAGGAAATCTGCATCTTTTCTTTCCTGATTCCTCTAGGGAACAATACACGTTAAGTGCCATATACTTCTCAAGGGATATTGCCAAACTGAGTAGTGTTTAGAAATAGATCAAGCAATATGGAAAGCATCAAAACAGACCACAGGTCTCAGAATATTTTTAAAAGGTACTTTTACTGAAAAACTCAACATAACTAATTTTTGATCTACTTAAAATATTCCCAAATTATAACTGAAATTCCCTTAAAATTTACTTAGATTTCTCCCTTGTAATTTCAAAATTGCTTATGAAAGTGGTTTTACGGAGCAGAAGAGATCACCTCTTCAGAACCTAAAACGTAAATACTTCAATTCTGACGTGCTGTAGATTGATACCTTAGGTGGCCTAACTCCTTTACATTTCTTCCTAGCTATAAATAAGATACTATTATTTTATACATTCAATATTCACTGAGATTTACCAATATTTTCACTTAAAAAAACCTTTTAAAGTAAAACGGACATGCAGAAAAGTACACAAAAGTGCACACCATGGTGAATTTTCAAACAGAATACAGCTATGATACCCACACTCAGATCAAGAACCAAGACACCCCAGCACCTAGCAGTCCCCCTAGGCACCTAGCCAACCCTAGGCACCCCCACAGGGTAACTACTACCCTGATTTTTTCCCCAGCTTTACTGAGATATAATTGACATATAACAATGTGTAACGTAAGGTGTGCCATGTGTTGATTTAATGCACTTACACATTGCAAAACGATTACCACCACAGTATTAGCTAAACCCCCACCATATCCCATGATTATCATTTATTTTTTTGTGATGAGAACATTTAAAATCTATTCTCTTGACAACCTTCAAGTATATAATACAGTATTATTAACTATAATCATCATGATGTACATTGGATCTCCAGAACTCATTCAACTTATAACTAGAAGTTTGTACCCTTGACCAACATTTCCCCATTTCTCCCATCCCACACTCCCTCGTAACTACCATTCTGATCTCTGTTTCTGAGTCTGGCCTTTTTATTTAAGTTCTATATACAAGTGATATCAAACAATATTCATTTTCTTCTGACATTTCACTTAGCATAATACCCTCAAGGTCCATCCATGTTGTGGTAAATGGCAAATTTCCTTCTTTTACAGCGTAATAATATTCCATTTATGTGTGTGTGTGTGTGTATGTGTGTGTATATACATATATATATGTATATGGCATATCTTCTTTATCTATTCCACTAATGGACACTTAGGTTACTTCCATATCTTGACTATCATAAATAATGCTGCAATGACCATGGGAGTGCAGATACCTCTTCAAGATCCTGTTTTCATTTCCTTTGGATATATACCCAGAAGTGGGATTGCTAGATCATATGGTAGTTCTATTTTTAATTTTTTCAGGAACTTCCATACTGTTTTCTATAGTAGCTGCACCAATTTACATTCCCACCGAAAGCACACAAGGCTTCCCTTTACTTCACATCCTGGCCAACACTTACCTCACTAACTACCCTGATTTCTAAAACAGATTCATTTTCCCTATTACATACTTCAACATACATCGTGTAGTCTTTTGTGCCCGGCTAATTTTCTTTATTATTGTTTTTGAGATTCACTTATACTATTGCATATTACCTACGCTGTTATATGGCTCTAAGACATATGTGACTATACAATTTATTTATCCAATCTACTGTTGACAGGTATGGAGTAGTTTTTTTTGTTTTGTTTTAAATTACACTAATGAATCAACAGTTTAAATTTTATTTATTTTTGGCTGTGTTGGGTCTTCGTTTCTGTACGAGGGCTTTCTCTAGTTGGGGCAAGCGGGGACCACTCTTCATCACGGTGCGCAGGCCTCTCACTATCGCGGCCTCTCGTTGCAGAGCACGGGCTCCAGACGCACAGGCTCAGTAGTTGTGGCTCACGGGCCCAGTTGCTCTGTGCCATGTGGGATCCTCCCAGACCAGGGCTCGAACCCGTGTCCCCTGCATTGGCAGGCAGATTCTCAACCACTGCACCACCAGGGAAGCACCTTGAGTAGTTTTAAGTTGACACTTTTATGAACTTTTTTTATAATGTTTTTTTGGTGAATGTAAGTACTCATTGCTATTGGGTATATACCTAGGAGTGAAACCATTGCTATGTGCATATATATGTGCATATATAACTTTTGTTAATCTTTATTGCTTCCTTTACCTCTGGTCTTCCATCAGGGATCGTTTTTGTTTGCCTATATACCCTTCAGAAATCAGTTTCCTGGGGCAAATTCTTTCTCTATTTTTTTTTTTTTTTTTGCCTGCGCCACGTGGGATCTTAGTTCCTCGACCAGGGATCTAACCCATGCCCCCTGCAGTGGAAGTGTGGAGTCTTAACCACTGGACCGCCAGGGAAGTCCTTCTTTCTATTTTTTCACCTGAAATATCTATTTCAGCTTCATTCTTAAAAGTTATTTTAGTTGGGTAAAATTCAGAGTTGGCAATTATTTTCTTTCAGCACAGTGAGGATATCATTTTAAAAAAATATTTATTTACTTGGTTGCACTGGGTGTTAGTTGCAGCAGGCAGGCTCCTTAGTTGCAGCAGGCGGGCTTCTTAGTTGCGGCATGCATGTGGGACCCAGTTCCCTGACCAGGGATCAAACCTGGGCCCCCTGCACTGGGAGTGCGGAGTCTTATCCACTGCGCCACCAGGGAAGTCCCCGCGAGGATGTCATCATTGAATTATCTTCTGTCTTTCCAATTCTACTGTTCCTGCTGAGAAATCATCTATTTACTGCTCCTTTGAAGGTAATTCCAATGCTCTAGTTACAGCCCCACTGAGGCTTCTAAAATGCTCTCTTTGGTTTCTATAGTCTTAGTAGGATGTATCTAGGTGTGGATTTATTCCCCTCTTTTCAACTGAAATATAATTCACATACCATAAAAATTTCCCCAGTTAAATAAACTGTATAATTCTATCTATCTATGGCCGCATTGGGTCTTCATTGCTGCGCGTGGGCTTTCTCTACTTGCGGCGAGCGGGGGTTACTCTTCGTTGCAGTGTACGGGCTTCTCGTTGCAGTGGCTTCTCACTGCAGGGCACGGGCTCTAGGCACGCGGGTTTCAGTAGTTGTGGCACGTGGGCTCAGTAGCTGTGGATTGAGGGCTCTAGAGCACAGGCTAAGTAGCTGTGGCACATGGGCCTAGTTGCTCCGCGGCATGTGGGATCTTCCCAGAGCACGGCTTAAACCCGTGTCTCCTGCATTGGCAGGCGGATTCTTAACCACTGCGCCATCAGGGAAGTCCCTCAATTTTTAAAAAAGTATATTTGGAGTTGTGCAACCATCACCATAATCTAATTTTAGAACATTTTTTATCACCCCCAAAAGAAACCCTATATCCATACTCCTTGTCTTATGCCCTGTCTACAGAGTTGCCTATTCTGAACATTTCATATAAATGGAATCACAGAAATGGAATATCATATAAATGGAATTCTTTTGTAGTTGGCCTCTTTTGCTTGTATAATGTTTTCAAGACTCATCATTTCAGGGTTCATACATTCTGTAGCAGGTATCAGGACTTCACTGTTTTATAACCAGATAATATTTCATTGTGTGGCTATACCACATTTTGTTTATTCATTCTTCAGGTGACTGACATCTCGATTGCTTTCAGTTTTTACCTTTTATAAATAACGCTGCTATGAACATTCATGAACAAGTGTTTGTGTGGATATGTTTTAATTTCTCTGGGGTATATACTCAGAAACGTAAAATATCTATCCATTCCTATTCAAGTTATGTTGTACTTCTTAAATTGTAGCTCACTGTCTTTCGTCTGTTTTGGGAAATTCTCAGCCATTATCTCTTCAAATAGTTTGAAATATTCTCATCTCCTTTCCCCTTTGGGACTCCCATTTAAACATATATTAGACCATTTCTTGTATCTTCTATATCTCCTGCCCTTCCCAATGCTGCACCGTGGCATTCCTCTGTGCTTCCTTCTGGATATTTCCTCTGACATAAAATCCAGTTCAATAATCCTCTCTACACTAGTGACTTAATATTTACCGCTAAACTCATCTTTAGTTCAGTATTAGAATATCTGTTCGGTTCTTTTTCAAATCTGTTATATTATTATTTCTTAAATATTTCCAACTATTTGTTTGACATCTGTAATTTCTTTTGTCCTTGAACTTAGTAAGCATAGTTATTTTAAAGCCCATAACTATACATCTAACACCTGTAACACCTGGAGCTCTATTTTTATTTCCTGTTTTATCTGGTTCTTGATTGATGTTGTTTTGTGTCCTTGTGTGACTCATTACCTTCGATTATGTTCTGAACATTATATATGAAAAACTGCAGAAATAATTTCAGACTTATAAAAATACTCTTCTAGAAAGAATCTTTTTTTCTGCCAGGAACCTGAGGGTGCTGGCAAAAGCAAAGTTATCTTAATCTAAAAATGGGGTCTGGGGCTTCCCTGGTGGCGCAGTGATTAAGAATCCGCCTGCCAATTGGGCTTCCCTGGTGGCGCAGTGGTTGAGAGTCCCCCTGCCGATGCAGGGGATGTGGGTTCGTGCCCTGGTCTGGGAAGATCCCACATGCTGCAGAGCAGTTAAGCCTGTGAGCCACAACTACCTGCACTCTAGAGCCCATGAGCCACAACTACTGAAGCCTGCGTGCCTAGAGCTCATGCTCCACAATAAAAGAAGCCACCACAATGAGAAGCCCGTGCACCAAAACGAAGAGTAGTCCCTGCTCACTGCAACTAAAGAAAGCCCACGTGCAGCGACGAAGACCCACCACAGCCAAAAATAAAAAAATTTATAATAAATAAATAAATAAATAAAAATGGGGTCTGAGAATTTCCTGGGCCACCCAGATGATTTGAAGTGGGGCTGCAGTCCCTGCAAGGGCTCATTTACCTCTGTTTTACCTTACCCTTGGGTACAGTCTTTCTGGGTCCCAATGCAATGCACTGGGGAATTTTTAAAGAGCTCCATTTTTGTATTCCTAACCATGTGAGGCTATCAAAAGGGCTACAAAGTCCTTTAGCTGCTTCCTCTGAACTGGTAAACGCCTACAGGGCAAAAGCAGTCCCAAATGCCAGTCTCATTTCTTTGGATTTTCTGAGTCTTGGCTTGGTAATGCTTTACTAATTTATCTCTCTGGTACTTTCAAACAGATAATATTTAGTATTTTTTTCAGCTTTTGTAGCTGGTCTCAGTAAAAGGGTAACTCCTTTTACACAGTCCACTGTTACAGAAGGCAGATTCATCATTGCACTATTTTTTTTTTTTTCCCCTATCTAAGGTACCCCCTGTAACTCTCTTCCCCATTCTCTAAACTAGCTCCTTCTTACTTGTTATGTCTCAGTTTAAATGTTACTTTCCCTGGGCAGCCTTCCCTAATCCCGCAGAGTAGATTATAATACATCCATTAAATGTCCCTACATTCCCTGCAATAACATTCACCATATTCATAATGCTTTTCGTTCAATTGTAAACCCCAACAGGCCCTTTAGGGCAATCTCTCTGCAACTGTGTTCACCTCCCTATCCTCAATGCCTAAGCACAATGACTGGGCATTCAATCTAAACATTTAGTGAAAATAGCCATGCAGTTACAAAGGCATGAAATAGCCTGGGATGTTCAGGGACTAAAGGAAATTAATAAAGATTTGCTAATTGAGTGAACAAATAAAAGAAATGAAATGATATATTATGCTCAACTCCTACCGACCTTTGGGAAAAGAAAACCATGAGGCTTTACTTATTATTTCCTACTTTTTATTCAAAACTCATATTTGATGTCAACTACTCTAGAATATTCCTTGATGTCAGTACCAGCATCAATTAATCAGTCACTCCCCACTAATTTACTGCATACAGTATGAGGAAGCCTTTCTGGAAGAAAGCCATGCCTAATACGGTAAAACCTTAAATATGAGCAAGATTTTCGAGGAAAGTGAGTAAATAAGAGTGTGCCAGGTCAATGCTATCTTTTATATATGCCTGTAGTATTTAAATTCTATTATAGCACACCACAGTACAATCATCTATTTATCTGTTGGCCTCTCCTACTAAATGAAGGTCTTTGGGGCCAGAGACTACATACTTTGTTGTATTCACAGTGCCTAACACAGCACTAGTATCCAATACATGCTGCTTGCATGAAAAGTCATTTTGAAATGTTTTGTGTGTGTGTGTGTGTGTGTGTGTGTGTGTCTGTGCTTGCCACTTAAAAACTCTTACAGCCCACTGCTTCTCTCGTTTTCTATCTCCTGCTTCCTCACATGTCATCAGTGTCTCACAGTTCAATGTCAATGGTTACTGTTTCCTTATATTCCATTTTTCATGCTGATTTCCAATGTTCCTTAAGAGCTATAAGGCCTCTATGGCCCACTCCTCATTCCTCAAATGCCAGAAAATACTATCAATGATAAGTAAACATTATATTTTTAATTTTAAGGACAAAATAGTAGATATATTGAATTAAAAAATGAGTGCAGAACAAAAAAGAAATCAGTTTTGTGACTGCTGCAGAGGTTTAAAACTGAAAACTATTAAAAACTCATTTTTGTGACTAGGAGATCAATCTCTACCAGACGCTTCTTGTCTTTATGAAATTTCAGAAGTATAAACTAGGAGATGGAATACTGAAAGAAATCTTGACAGACAGGAAATAGGGGGCAAGTAGAAGATGTGATACACTTTACCTTCCAGGAATGAACAGGATTTTTTTTCTGTTTTGAAAAGTGAAGTAAAAAATATGGCTACCACCTCCCCGCCTGAGCCCTTCTAAAAACTATCCAACATCTGGGGTGAGAATGAAAAATCTGGCAACATTACTTTTTTTTTTTTTTTGTCATTTAGGGCTGCAATTTTTCAAAGGTAATTATACTAGTTAGTAGAAGTTAGGTGTTTTTTTGATTATGATCTCTGAATACTGAGTGAGACAATGACTTACATCTTTCGGGGCCCCCATTCATGGGATTGGATGCTGAATAAAAGGATGACGAGGAAAAGAGAAAAAAGAAATCAGATTGAATGCTATGGTACAGACTTTAGGGACAGCCAGGACATATCACTTGTTAAAAGAACGGGCATGCTGTAGTAGCGATGTCACTGTCTTAGTGATCTAAAAAGTAAAAAATGTGACTCTGCAAAATTGTAAGAAGAAAGGAGTGATTTTGCTTTGAGAAGCACCTGATTTGCATAAATGCGGCATTTTGAAAGAAGGTCTCATTTCTTTAATCCATTAGATATTCAGGGATACGAACAGGTCAAAGAGTTCATTGCATATCTTTGCCTGTAAAGAAACTGGTCTTTAAGATAGTACTGAGAGCCAAATCAGTGATGCTTGTTCAATCCTGATGGAGCAAGTAAATCCAATCTATGAAATCACACCATTCTAAATCCCCATAAGGAAATGAATGTTAAAAATAAAACTAAATAATCCTTTCTTTAAAAAATGCAGCAAGATAGGAAAGTGAATGGAAATACTAATCAGATCATTTTATGAGCATTTTCTATGTGCCAGGCATAGTGGTAAACGCTTTTATGCACTATCTCATTTAGCACTCAAAATAATACCCAGCAATTACTGGTGTTATTATCTCTGCTTTTCAGATAAAAATTTGAAGTTCAGAGAAGTTAAATGCCTCTTGTAAAGTCATACTGGTAAACTTGGCCCACTGGCTTTAAGGCTTGAAGTTTTTTGTTTCTTTGTTCGTTTTTAATAAATTTATTTATGTATTTTTGGCTGTGTTGGGTCTTTGTTGCTGTGTGCAGGCTTTCTCTAATTGCGGTGAGCGGGAGCCACTCTTCGTTGCAGTGCGCGGGCCTCCCACTGTCGTGGCTTCTCTTGTTGCGGAGCACAGGCTCTAGGCGTGTGGGCTTCAGTAGCTGTGGCACGTGGGCTCAGCAGTTGTGGCTTGCAGGCTCCAGAGCGCAGGCTCAGTAGTTGTGGAGCACGAGCTCAGCTGCTCTGCAGCATGTGGGATCCTCCCCGGCCAGGGCTCGAACCCGTGTCCCTTGCATTGGCAGGCAGATGCTTAACCACTGCACCACCAGGGAAGCCCAAAGTTTGAAGTTTCTAACCACAGTGCTAGATTACCACGGTTTAAACTTTCCTCTTTGATTTAAATTATTTTTAGAAAACTCCCTTCAAGATTGGTCCTTTCCTCATCTAGTCTTCTAAAAAAGAAAAGGATAAGACTGATTTAGGTAAACAGGTATATACAACAAAAAATTTATTTTTTCAATTCTTGACTCATCTTTGCATGTGGACTGATCTCTCCTGTGAATATATCCATATACCTCAGAAGTCTGGAAATACTAAGTGCTTTAGGATTTTTAGAAGATCTGAATGCTAATATTTACGATCGTTTCTGCCAGAGCATAAGTCAAAGGGAATCTGAACTGAGAAAATTACTTCCTTATAGGTCATTATTCCAGAGATAACTGCCTGAATCAGAGAGGAAAATACCTGGTCAAACTCATTTACTATCACAACCTAATAATGCTAATTGGCAGCCTCTGAGATAAGGCTGGGGAGAACTTCCCTGACATCTCTAATCAAGAGTCCACTATTATTGATTATTTGATTTTTATGCTTATTGCTGTGCTTAAAATAAATATTTTAGTTGGGCTTGAGTATGATTATTTCTCTCATAAATTGATTCTGACCCTGGGCATTGCTGACTTTAAGCATGACCCCTATACCTATCTAAAATTAAATTATGATCGTAATGTAGCTTAAGAATTTCAACATTCCACTCAACCTGTATTTCAGAACAACTGATGTTCAAATCCTTTTATAACATAACTCAATAGGCGGATTCAGAATCAATTTTAATGAATTTTTTAAAATGCAGACTCAGAAGTGTCATTTACAGCATGGCTTTCAAAGAGGATAAAGCATAGGAATCTCTGTTGACTCCAAGGACTAGATGTCTTACTCAACTTCAGGGTTCCTCATTTTGTGGACTTCTGCATTCTCTCTGCGTAGGTTAAGTAACAGTTAAATACTGCAGGTGATTCTTCCCACTATTCTACTCAATAAACATATACCTCAAAGTTAATATGAAGTGGGAAAGATATCTTTTTAAAAATTAATTTTTTCTTAATGGTATGTTTCCAAGGAGAGAGAACAAAAGTAGGTAAGAGGGCAACTAAACATGGAGAATGAGTTGAAGAAATCCAGATTTTAAAAGGTTAAAATCCTTAGGGGTCCAGTTTAGAAGGATGGACCCTCTGTGGCTGGGAAAAATGAAAAATAAGACAGGATTAAGTGGAAGTGTCCAAAATTTTGTAGGTAATGCACAGGGTACACCTGGACTTTAACCAAATCTCAAAAATATCAGAACTAGCTAGAATCCCTTTAAATATGAGACAAAGCATTCTTTTACAGCAGAGTCATATATTATATAGAGGATAAGTCACATATTGGAAAAATCTCAGATAATCAAAATCACTCAGGAAAACCCCTTAAGGTTTTGCATTGGAGACTGAAATATAAACCATCCCTCAATATGTTCAATACAACCAGTTCTTCTGGCAATGGCACAAATCACCATTTCTTTGGTTGGGCTCCAGATAAAGCAGATGGCTTGCAGAGTGCCATGTTGTATTAAAAATACAGTAGTCCCCACTTATCTGCAGTTTTCCATTCTTTGGTATCAGTTACCCGTGAAAATATTAAATGGAAATTTCCAGAAATAAGCAATAAGTTTTAAATTCCATGACCTTCTGAGTAGTGTGGCGAAAGCTCACGCCCTCCTGCTCCACCCCGATCAGGTTGAGAATCACCCCTCTGTCCACAGGATCCTTGCTGTTTATCCTACCTACCCGTTACTCACTTAAGTAGCCAACTCGGTTATTTGATCAATTGTTGAGTAAACCTTATTGTACTTAGTAATGGCCCTGAACTCCAAGAGTAGTGATGCTGGCAATTTGAACATTCTCTTATTGTGTCTAATTATAAATTAAACTTTATCACAGGTATGTATATATAGAGTATGGTACTATCCTTGATTTCAGGCATGCACTGAGGGTCTTGGAATGTGTATAAGGGTGACCACTGTATATACCTTTAGACGCAAGAATCGCATGCAGTCCAGCAAGATGCTTGTACTACAGAAATACTTGGAAGCGGAAGATAACTAAAGAAACAGCAGATGTGTTTCCCACCTCAGGCTCATTTTGGGGCACATATTCATTAAGTAAAATGGAGGGTAGTATCATCTGCACTAATTAGACCATTAATTCTCTCATGGACTCTTTTTCTTCTACCTGAATAATTAATTTGGATCAAGTTCTATTTGCACATGATGTTACTCCCTTGGATTTGCCTACCAAAAAAAAAAAGGGAAGTGAGAGAGAAAAGAAAACTTTTAGAGCCTATTAACCTCAAGAAGTAGCACAGGTTAGAAAATACATCCTAGTTCAAGAGTGATTTTATGATTGCCTATACTTCTTTGATTCTACTGTCATATATCACATGTGGACAGAACATGTCACAAGTCTGACTGGACAAGACAGACCACAGAAGAGTATTCTAATTTCCACTGGACATCACTACTTGCATATCTCAAAGGCATTTCAAATTCAACATACTAATAAACGAGCTTCTTATCCTCCCCTCTAAACCTGTTCTTCTTCCAAGTTTCTTTGTCTTACAAAATAGTACCATCATTCTTCAAATTGTAAAAGGAAGAAACCTTACAGACACCACTGTGACCTCTTTCCTTCATCTATCATTATCTAATCCATGCTCAAGTCCTGGCAATTTTACCTTCTAGATAGCTCTCAAATACATCCACTTTTCTCCATCTCCGCTAAAACTACCTTTGTGCAAGTCACTGTCATTTCTTGCCTGAGGTACTGTAATAGCTGACCCGTAGGCCTCTCATATCCACTCTGGTCTCCCTAATAGTTCTCCACATTCCAACCATGATCCTTCTCAAGTGCCCTTAAGGTCATATCACTCTCTTTAAAAAACTTCAATTATTTCCCACTGGTCTAAGGAAAAAAACAAATAGCACAGGTGCTAAATGATCTGGACAGCTTGCCACCCTCCTTCAGCACTGGTCTTCATGCGCCAGCCATGCTGGGCTTCTTTCAATTCCTTTTACTCACCAAGCTTCTGACCACTGGATGTCCTTTTTTGGTTTGTTCTTTAAGAACTTTTAAACTGAAATTTTTTTTTTTTGCGGTATGCAAGCCTCTCACTGCTGTGGCCCCTCCCGCCGTGGAGCACAGGCTCTGGACGCGCAGGCTCAGCGGCCATGGCTCACGGGCCCAGCCGCTCCACGGCATGTGGGATCTTCCCGGACCGGGTCACGAACCCGTGTCCCCTGCATCGGCAGGCGGACTCCCAACCACTGCGCCACCAGGGAAGCCCTAAACTGAAATATTATGTACATGCAAAAAAATAGAGATTTTCTTTTTTTAGCCAATGTGAGAATCATTTATTTAAAAAAATGTTTTATTGAAGAATACAAGTATAAAATATATAACACACACATAAAAGTGAGGAAATCACTGACTGGGCACAGTGGACTTTTACAAAGTGAACACACTCAACCACTACCTAGATCAAGATACAGACCACTCTCAAGACCCCAGAGCTTCTATTATTCCCCTTCCAATCCAATGATAAATCCTCCCACAAAATGTAACCACTATTCTGATGTTTATCACCATTATACTAGTTTAGCTTGTTATGGAAATTTAAAGACAGATTCTGTATTTGGCTTTTTTTCCTTTTTTCATGAACGTTGTATTCATGAAATTCATCCATGTCATAGTTTATAGTCAAGATCACCTTTTTTCCCCACTGATGTATATTATTCCATAAATATACTGCATGTATTTATCCATTCTACTATTGATAAATGTTTGGCTTACTTCTAGTTTAGGGATCTAATGAGCAATGCTGCAGTGGACATTCTTGTACATGTCTTTTTGGTGAACATATGAAGGTATTTCTAAGAGTGAAAAGGTTAAGCCATAGGGTAAGCATGTGTTCAGCCTTGGTAGCTACAGCAGATAGCTGAGTTTTATAGAAGCAACTTAGCACAGTACATTTGCCTCATCACTCTTAGGCGTTTCTTAGAATACTGTCATTATTATGATCTTTTAAAAAGATCCGACTATGAAGAACTTCAAACATATACACAATTATAGAACCTCTGAGTACCTATCACTTACATTCAACAGTGACCAGTATTTGACACATTTGCTTCATCTATTCTCCCTCTGCCCCGTGCCCCTCTTTTTGCTGAACTGTCTTGAAGTGAATGCCTGACATCATGTCACTTCTCCCCTACCTACTTGTTTATGACTCTAAAAAATATGAACATTTCCTTATATAACTACAATGCCTTTATCACATATAACCAAATTCTCATTAATTCTTTGGTATTATCTAATAGCCACAAAGTGAACTTTAATATCTGTCTCCCCCATTAATGCCTCATCAATAGAGGCATTAATGGCTTATTACTATATTCCCTTGCAGCTATATTACTATAATGCCTTATATATTGCCTAATGCCTATTATATTACTATAATGCCTTGCAGCTCTTAACACATAATACTATTCAATAACCAGTTCCTGGAAATAAAGAGATTTAAGTATTCTCAACACCATCTAAGCCTAACTCCAAAGGTTCAGGTTTCAGAAGAGAGCAGAAAGTTCAGGACCAGGCTCTAGACTGTATGGTTATTCATTTAAGTAGAAACCTAAAACTGACTGTAGAGGTGGAGTCTCACAATTAGAAATGCTCTCCCTCCGAGACATAAAATTTACTTAATGAAGCCTGTTAAAATATATACCAGATGTCCCACTAAAATCTATGATGCAAGTTCAAGACAAATCTTACTATTTCTAAGCAGCACAGATGTGTTTTAATAGTTTCTTTAGTTGATTGGCTTTGCAAGGTCAAAATTACGTCAATTTACACCCAAAAGTACTAAGAACTAATTTAATACCAAGGAATGAGTTTAAAATTAGTAGGCTTCGACTGTCAGAGATTTTTAAAAAGCTTTGAAAGAAGAGTTAAAGAACACAACTGCAAAGAAATGGGCTCATTTTGATGTTTCTTCTTCAGCCATCAGAAAAATTTAAAGCTTATTGAAAGCGTAAAATGAAAACAAGTACTATGAGTACTCCTTGA
Source organism: Neophocaena asiaeorientalis asiaeorientalis (assembly GCF_003031525.2). Classification (NCBI taxonomy): domain Eukaryota; kingdom Metazoa; phylum Chordata; class Mammalia; order Artiodactyla; family Phocoenidae; genus Neophocaena; species Neophocaena asiaeorientalis. The sequence continues at coordinate 2,317,520 of NW_020175186.1, read as the reverse complement.
GAATCAGGAAAGTTTGAATGGTAAACACTTTAAAGTTTCTTTTAATAACATTTACATTAGCCTTAAAAACTGTAACTCAAGACTTGTTCTGATTCCATCCGAAGCTAAATATCAGTGCCTCTTAAATATATGTTTTTACCATTCATCAAGTATATCATTTTTTTAAAAAAAGAAAAAAAAACAAAATGAGAATTGAGAGGTAACATATAATTTATTTTCAGTTCACTCATTAACTTTTGTTTATTTTCACTTACTTTTCCTAACTTAAAAATAATCCTAAATGTGTAGACCCAGATTTATTTTCTAGATTGGTCTTTTAAAATAATGCATTCAGGGACTTCTGTTTCTAGTAGGGTATGTTTGCAAAAGACCCTCTCCTTACTCTGATGCAACAACAACAACAACAAAAAAAAAACCTGGGGAAACTAAACAATTCTATTTTTCACTAAAACCATCAAAGAGCCTTGGATGCAAAAAAAAGTCTAAATAAATTATTTCCAGACAGTAATGAGCCCTTCCCAACTGAGCAGGCAGAAACAGTTGCTGTCACCTGAGAGCATCTATCCAATGCTGGGGCAATGGGCGGGCAAAGCAGTAAAAATGCCACAGGCACAGGAACCTTGCTGGGATAAGGAAAACCCAACCAATTTTTGACCACCAAGTCTGGGCTAGTATGGTGCACTGGAATTTGGAGAATCCCGAAAGGGATGTCTAGTCGTCTCTGCAAACTAAGAAGGCAGATGAAGCTGGTGCTTGTACGACATAACAGGAAGAGAGAGGTTTTCTTGCAGTGCTTAGATCTCAAAGCCAAAAGCATCTGCAACCACACAGTTCGCTGTCACCATTAGCAAGGTATTACTATTCAGCTCTCTGCTATTCCACAAACTCTTGCCCAGAAAGATGAGGTGGTTTGTTTCAGGCACCTCAAGAAAACCCATTTATATGAACAATAAACTTTTCAGCTAATCCTGAGAGTAAATACGCACCACCCTCTTCTCAAAAGCAGATGGCTGAACTACACTGTTTACTCTTCAAAACTCACTCTGAAACCCACCCCTCACTGTGTCTACGGTCAACTGAAAAAAAAAAAAAAAAACTCAACGTGAGAGTTGTGAGTTGTTTTATTTGGGGCAAAATGGGGACTCTAGCCCAGGACACAGCGTCTCAGATAGCACTGAGGAACTGCTACAAAGAGGGAGCAACTAATCTCTCATGAAGATTAGTGACCTAATCCTTGTAAAGGCAGACATCAAGTGACAATTTTTAGTTGGCACTACCAATTCTCAACTAGATCATGAACTATGCCAAACCCAGATCAGGACCTTTCCTCTCCCCTCTAATCCCTTGCTCTGCATAGACAGACCCTCTGAAAATCAGATCTCTCAAATCTCATAAATAATCCTAACTCTGTTTTCCTCCCTAAACTCAGCTTTATTTTGATGGTCTTTCCAAGAAGTTGGCAAGAGGGAGAGGCCTAATCTTATGCTCAAGTCGCAGTAAATTAACTGCAGTGGTACCCAGCCCTGATCAAGCTCAACTCCAGATTAGATAAAAGGGATCAGGCCGTCATTCTAGCTACCAGACAGAGGTAAGTGGAGGCCTGTCTAGGAGAAAGTATTATTTACATAAGACTGTACTATCTTTTATACAATGTCTAGCATAAAATATAAAGTTATGAAATATGAGAAGAAATAGGAAAATGTGACCACAGTCAAAAGAAAAAAGCAACAGAAGTAGAATCACAGGGGGCTCATAGAATTAGCAAACAGATCTTAAAAGAATTATTATAAATATTAAGGAATTTAGGTAAAAAGATTGACCAAAGTGGTTAAAAAGATGAAAAATAGTAACTCAATCAAAATATTAATTCTACAACTAAAAAACATGATATTTAAAATGAAAATATTTATTGGCGACCTTAACAGAAAGAATACAAATGAAGAAAAGACCAGTGAATTTAAAAAATAAGTGAATAGAAATTACCCCAAAATGAACTTCCTACATGGCTACCATACTTCAGCTTTTCTGTCAATCTTTTCATCCTTCGAAACAGAATAGGCTTCCCTGTTTAAAAGACAAATCTTTTTTTTTTTTTGAGAGAGGTAAAGTTTATTATCTTTGTCATGAAATCTTGGCTGTAAAATTTGATTACCAACTATAATTTTTCCACCAGAAAAATACCTCACTTCTGTGCTCCCAATCTCAGACTACCCTCTTAATATCTCTATATTCCTATCTTTATTATTCATACTAAAATGTCAGTACCTGTCTCCTCTCACTTAAGTGCCTTTTCAGGACAGAGTATAGTTTTATTTGTTTTGCTTTGTGCCCACAGATTTCAGACAAGTATCTGGCACATAGTCAGCATTTAATATTTGTTTAACAAACTGAAATGTCTGTTAATATAAAATTTTACATTATTATAAAGATTTTAAAAGTTATGATAAAAATTAAATAGCTCTCAAATGTCACTGAACTCATATTTATGCACTTGTATAAAATCCAAAATATAAGGTTTTTAAATACAAGTATTGAAAAAGTCTGTTATTTTTAATTTAATCCACTGGTTCATCTTTAACAACTGCAGTAAAAGAAAAATGGCTAGAAAAAATAATATTCTTTGTTAAATGAGGCTTAAAATCATATTAAGGAAAGTTTATACAAACCGAACACTGCTGTACAGTCATTATTCCAGTACACACTAATAGAGAGGTAGAATAAAAGACAGAAAATATAATGTTGAAATTAAGATAGAAAAATGATTGCTTTAAGAGATGATGTATCAAATAAAAAAAAATCTTTACATGTTAAAGACATTACATATGTGAGCATGTAATCTGATAAAACCCTCTTAAATATTTTCATTCTTAAGGTAAACAACTCACATTTATATAAAAGGAAGTATGAGAAGTCATTTAATGTACACCTAGGATTATGAAAAGGATGCCTGTCTATATCTTTAAGGAGCTTATACAGACAGATGCCAATATAAATGCTGCTGGAACACAGAGTAAGAGAACATTACACAATTACATAAATAACATTAAAAAATAAGCCATAACTCACAAGATAAAACACACTGGTCCTAAATTGTATAGCCTTAAATCATTTGCTTTTGAACACCTATAAACTTTCCATAAAAATAATGGACTTTATTCTTCATTTACTGCAAGGGTAGACAGGCTGATATGATAGATAGGAAGCCAGTTGCAAACTAAAGCTTCATACCTCATCATAAAAGCAAAGGTGATTTGACCTTAACTGTCAATAATATCAACTGATACAGTAAAAAATGGTCAAAAAATTGCTATGTATGTGTTACTAGCATTCACTGGAAAATTATCCTTCAACCATTATAGACAACCAAGACTCAAACATTTACATATAAGTATCACATCATGTTAAATTCCCCAAAACATAAAGTTTGCTAATGCAAAACATTAAATTAGAAATGCTATCAAATTTCTTCTGGGCTGTATGTGTGTGTGTCTGTGTGTATGTTGGTGGGGGAGACTGCAAAGAAAAGATATTTTTCCATTAAAGGCTCCAACACACTTCACAAAGCCATCTAAAAGCACTATCAGTCTACAGCACACATGCGATCGAAATTAAATTCAAAGAGGGTGTTCTAAGCATCTTGTTAGTTTGAAAAATCCAGTTTCCTCCAATATTTTAATTAGGTCACAAATTTAGAATCTCATTATGAAATAAATGGTTATGCATAGATTTCAAATGGGCTTAACTATTCAGAGAAATCGTCCATCTTATTTTTTAAGCTATTCATTCAAGTTTCCAGCATAAGAAAGCAAGCATTTAATGTATTTGAAGGTTTGTACTTAGCAGTACAAAATCAGATATCTTTTTCTTCACTCTAAGAAAACCACACCTCTTCCTCCCCAAAGTAACTTTCTCCATCACTTTACCAGGCATTGTTTTTTATTTCCCATATTTCCATTAATTCTTCTGATTATGTAATGGAGAAACAAAGTTCCAATTAGGCACTCATCCTCTTAATACCTTTGTTAATGGATTATTCCCAAGTAACCAGGCAAAAATTCTAAAAAGTAGCCGCAGAGACTAGGCTTGCATAATAGCTCCAGACGGCTGGCAGGGGAGAGTGTAAGGAGCTGGCACAATGTCAAAGAGCAAAAGACAGCTGGAGCAGGTATGGGTGGGTGGTTGGAATTCACAGACAATGAAAATGTAATAAACGCGTTAGGCCACAAATCTTACTCATGTCAGGCTCATGTTAGAGGACACATACTGGGAAGGAAAGGAAGGTTTTAAGAAATACAGATGATTAATCAAACAACTATAAGCTTACTCTGAAAGGGTGAAGAAATAAAAATAAAAGCAAAAATAAACAAATGGGACTTAATCAAACTTATAAGCTTTTGTATAGCAAAGGAAACCATAAACAAAACAAAAAGACAACATATGGAATAGCAGAAAACATTTGCAAATGATGCGACTGACAAGGGATTAATTTCCAAAATATACAAAGAGCTCATACAACTCAACAACAAAAAAACAAACAACCCAATCAAAATATGGGCAGAGGGCCTCAACAGACATTTCTCCAAAGAAGACATACAGATGACCAACAGGCACATGAAAAGATGCTCAACACCACTAATTATCAGAGAAATGCAAATCAAAACTACAATGAGGTACCACTTCACACCAGTCAGAATAGTCATCATTTAAAAAATCTACAAAATACAAACGCTGGACAGGGTGTGGAGAAAAGGAAACCCTCCTGCACTGTTGATGGGAATGTAAATTGGAGCAGTCACTATGGAAAACAGTATGGAGGTTCCTCAAAAAAATAAAAATAGGGTTGCCATATGATCCAGCAATCCCACTCCTGCGCATATTTCTGGACAAAACTATAATTCAAAAAGATGCATGCACCCCAATGTTCATAGCAGCATTATTCATGATAGCCAAGACATGGAAGTAACTTAAATGTCCACTGACGGACGAATGGATAAAGATGATATGGTGCATGTATACAATAGAATATTACTCAGCCATAAAAAGAGTGAGATAATGTCATTTGCAGCAACATGGATGGATCTAGAGATTATCATACTAAGTGAAGTAAGTCAGACAGAGAAAGACAAATACCATATGACATCACTTATAAGTGGAATCTAAACTATGACACAGATGAACTTACCTACGAAACAGAAACAGACCCAAAGACATAGAGAACAGACTTGTGGTTGCGGGGAGGGTGGGGTAGAGAGAGATGGAGTGGGAGGTTGGGCTTAGCAGATGTAAACTATTATATATGGAATGGATTAAACAACCAGGTCCTACTGTATAGCACAGGGAACTATATTCAATATCCTGTGATAAACCATAACGGAAAAGAATATGAAAAAGAATGTGTATATACATATAACATATATATACATATATATGTTATATATACATTCTTTGCTGTACAGCAAAAATTAACACAACATTGTAAATCAATTACACTTCAATAAATTTTTTTAAAAAGAGGTCTTTTTTAACTCTCAAGGATTACTAATATCAAAACACAGAGTAAGTCTAGGAGTTAAAGACTTTAGCCTGTAATTTCAATTGACCAAATCATTTCAGTTACTAAAAAGCAGAATTAGAAAATCTGGGATAAACGAATGGGGAAGAATGAGATCTTGCTTTTCACCAATTAAATGAATATAATGGGTGCTTAATGATCATAAATCTGGGATTTAGATACTAAACTTTTCAAAATTGTAAAACCAATTTCAATGAAAAAAATTCCTCAAAACATCAAAGAACACAGTTAAACTCATTTGGATAAAAAATAATTATTGGCTCAAAATGAACTGAAAAAATTTTAAAGAAATCATATAATCTTTTGTATGTCAAGCTGAGCAAAGTATTGAAAAGAATGAGGTTGAAGAGTCAAAGTTAACATGACTATAATGTTTCACACAGTTTCTAACAATACAGTTTTCAATACAAATTTTAATTCTGAAGTTATAATTAGTATTTTTTAAACAATATAATTAAAATTTTAAATAATATAAATATTTATATCATAACACCTATGTAAATTCATACCTTCTTAAGTAAAGGCCTACATTTTATTAACATTCTGAGTCTCCCGGTAAAGGCATATATATATTGTTACCTTAGCATGAATATACATTTAGAAATTATTTAAGAAAAGAATTACTATATTTTAATAACATTTCTGGCTACATTGTAGGTGTTTTCACATATTATCTCACTAATCAATGTAACTAGTCTTCTAGTCAGAAAGGATTATTAACATTTTTCTTAAAGCAGTTGATTAGTCTGAGGTACAGATTACCTAAGGTAACTTGAACAAAGTAACAAACTAGTGAGTGGCAGAACCAAATGTGAAACCAGATTTGTCTAACTCTTCTAAAGTGCATACTTTTTCTATTACACCAGGTTGATTCTTTAAGGAAAGGTAAACAATCAGTTTCTTCATTATTTTTCTCACAAGAATATAAAATATTACACCAAATAAACATCTTATTTCCATCTAAATTGAGTGTTAAGAGTTACTGGGAGGAGCAGGACATTAATTTTTGTCTATGAAGATAAAGTTGAGTGCTCTCAGTTAATTATATGATAGGTAATAATGAAGAATCTATAAAGAAAAATCATTCTGTAAACATGGTTCCCTAATACTTTCTCTTCTGAACTAAACGAACTTTTCTGAAGTCTACTGACCTATTAAAACAGATCTATTCGATAGTCTAACAAAGGCAAAGATAGACTGTCAAAGGCAATAGTCTTTTTCATTTATCACAAGCCTGGTAATTCATTAGCCTGCCAATCAACTGCACTACTAGAGAGATTTGTGAAAGTAGAATGAAATAGCTTACCGTGCACAACGATGTCTTTGTGATTTTTAGGGTGAAATCTGAAGAAAACTCCAAATCTGAGACACATGTTGTATGGCAATCTATATGCTACCCGTGAAAAAAGAGTGGAGGGAAGAACTTAGTAAAAATAGTAAAAACAAAACCAGAAACAAACAGAAAAGTATTCCTTCTTTTTTTTTATGCAAAAAGGATTACTGTAAACCAATGCTTTGCCAACTTTAATCATTCACACCCCACTTTTGGGATTATTTCTAAATTTAAGGGCTACTAGCACTATTATTCAGTTAATTTTTCTTTAAATCAAATTAGTATTTTTTACTTAGACTTCTTATAAGAATAATATATATCAAATCATGGCTCTGTTGTACTAAAGTTTTTTCTAAGACACATTAAAATACTCTCAAATAAAAAATGTTTTCCTATGTTCCAACTAAAATCATTCTGTATACCACCAGTGCTATACATTTACAATAAATTATGTGTGATAACAGTTAATATTTTTGTAGGAAATGCCAACTTGAAAACATATGCTATTTAAAAGGACAAGGTGTTTTAGAATTCACTCTTGTAAGTGCATCTGAAGTTTCTTACATACTAGGAAAAACCACAACAATTCCAACCAACGAGCAAAACCAACTACGAAGATTCACTTCAGGAAAAAAATGGCCAAATATGCTTATTTTCTTATTCTGCCCTACCTAGTTCAAATCCTTCTCCATTTCACTATGGAGAGTAGATGGACTCAGCTACAGCAGTGTGACCAAATGATGCTGTAAAGGCTGTCAACATTTCACTTACCATGAGTAGGTATACAGTGAACACAGTTCACATGACGACCTGAAACATTACTCTATTTTAAATAGTGTGAGAAAAATTTTAAAACGTTACAGCATGGTTGCCTTTTATTTATAGGAGGATTGCAGAACACAGAACATACTACATTTACCTAAACAAAGAAAATAAGAGAAAGGGTATATATATATATACTTTTAAAACACCTTTATCAGTCCTAAATTTTCTATTTCAACTATTTTATTTATTCATAGAATTTCTGGCATTAAGCAAAGAGATAACTAGAGAGAGAAATTAGCACACCCACATGACCCTCCTCTTTCTGCTCAGTCTTATTGCTGAGTTGGCTTACATCCCTACCCTGAGTCAAAGAACCCAAATAAATCCCTTACACTCAGTATACCAGGGCAGTGAACAGTCCTACAGTCATTAACCAGGCTGTATTTTTTTTTCTTAAAAGTTGAATGCAATTTTAATCAGCTTGTTGTTGTTGAGAAACTTTATGTGTTAACTTAAAATAGTTTATCAATTTAAGAAAATTAATGAACATTAACTGAACATCTACTTTGTGCAGAGAACAACTATTGATACTATGAAAGAAACAGCGGACTAAAAAAGAAGAGACAATGTTCTGAACTTAACACTGAACAGGCTATATTTATCTGATGATACAATTGAAACAGATGAATTAAGAAGTCTTTTAAAAAAGCAACAGGACTTTCACTCACTGCAAAGTCATTATTCCACCCATGTAAATTCGACATAGCAAAATTGACAATAAAACTAGAGATTAACATGGTGAAGAGTAAGATTAAAACACAAAAGGAATTAACTAAGCAATGTGAACATAGTAGGGTTTTAGTTTCACGGGCACAGTCACTATAATTAATTAATCTGAAAAGGCTGGAAGAAATCTGGGTGAGAGAAGTTGTGTGAAACATATATGAACGAATAATCTGGCTGTAAACGAGATGCTAGGATAAGGCCAGAATGTGCTGGTGAAGCAGAAATGACAATACAGCAGGACTTTTTGCCTTCGCTAAGCCAAAATAAATGATTCAACCCTTCAGTATAAGGAACTTCAATATATAAAGAGAAGTGATTCCAAAGGGATGACACAGTGAACTGGCAAATATTATGATATCAAGCTGCTTTAGATTAATTAAAATAGAAAGAATAATTACTGTTTTGAAGCTACATATATAAAATCAATATATTCATTTGAAATACTAAACTCATAAATGAAAACTAAGAAAAATAGTCATACTGTTAAAGAAAATAAAATTAGTAAAATACCTACCTTAATACTACAGGGGTCTGAAATAAGAGTCTTTGGATCTAAAACTTCCACCACAGCTTCTGGAATAACTGCTTTCTTCATGCAGGACATGTTGAAGCCATAGACATCATCCCAAAAAGTAATTCTATCAGCATGTTTATTCATATCACTTACTGCCACAAGGCTGATAGTGCAAATATCAGGGTAGACTGTAACAAATAAAACAACGAACAATTTAGCATTCTCTCTCTTTATAACAAAATATAATTTTTAAAGGCTAAATATAAATATCAAATCCAACAGTACAGATTGCTAGCAAATGATTACTAGCAGCAGGGGATTAACAAAGGTATGGATCAGAGAAAATAACCAAGTTCCATGTTGTGGCCTCTTTAAAAAAATAATAAATAAAAGATTTCTATTACTGTGATGGTAAGATTAAAACAAAGATTTCAACGATGGGTTCCCACTCAAATTATTTAGAAAGGATGGACACAATCCTGAAATAAACATATTTATTAACATTAAACATGCTGACTGTAAAAGAGGTACTAGATTTTTACTTTAAATGTTCCTCTGAAATGTGAAGAGGCAAATCCTTTAAAAAGGTGTGTTGTGTGATAGAATTTTACAGTTGTGTAGAAGACCAGCTCATATTACCCTCTCTTATCCATTATGAAAGGTAAACATTTATGAGCACCAAATGTGTGCTGATAAGTTATTCTATTTTACAGACTGTGCATACATGTCCCTACTCAAACTTACATTTACACAATTCTGACAAATATATTAGCAATTATTAGTGATGTAATAAATACTAAGAAAGGGGAAGCACAAGTTACTAAGGGACCTACAGAAAAAAACAGCTAACTCAGAAATCTGAGTTAGCTGTAGCTGTAGCAGGGGAACAAGGATATTGTTTAAGGCAAGAACTGAAGACCAACTAAGTTACCAGTGGGAGGGAAAGAGTGTTCTAGGTAGAGGGGGCAGTGGGCATGTAGGGGCACAGTACACTCCAATTTGAGAGGAACAGTGAAACAGAAGTCGACAAAGGAGGGACCAAAGAAAACAGTGCTGAGTAAACCACATTAATAAATTAGACTTTATTCTAAGAATAATGATAAGCCGGTGAAAATTTTTACATAGGGTAGCAACTTGATCAGATTTTGGTCTTAGGAAAGCCACCTTGAGTGCAATGTGAAGAATAAAAGGTAGGGAGCAAGACTAAGAGACAAACTAAGAGATAAATGTAATAATACAGGTGATCTGAAATAGAGTGATGGTTGTGGGAATGGAGAGGAGGAGATACAGTCAAGGGGTGTTTAGGAGGTACAACTCATAGGGCTGTAAGACCGGCTGGCTGTGAAGGTGAGAAAGAGGGAAGAGTCAAGGATGACACAGTTTTAGACTTAGCAACTGGGTAAACTGTGGTACTAACCATTATAATAGGAAATTAAAAAAAGGGCAGATTCAAGAGGAGTATGAGAGTTTAATGCTTATGAGACAAACAGGTAAAAATATCCAACAAACAGCTGACTATACAGGTCTGAAATTCAAAAGCGGTGATCTGGGTTCAATATATAAATTTGGAACCGTGAGCACATAAATGCAAGTATAAGTTATGGGAGCTTATGAGGTCACCTAGGGATACATAATGAGTAGCGGAATTTAAGGGATGAGTAGAAGAAAAGGAGGCTGAAAAGAAATGGCTGAGAAGCTAGACCACAGAAGTAAGAAGAACACCAAGAGAGTAAGTGTTAAGAGAGGTAAGGAAAGAGAGAGTTCAGGGAGAAACTCTCTTCTCATAACTAGTAAAAACCTTTATAACACAAAATTAAAAAAATAACATTGATGTTCTTTTTTTGAACTAATAGCAAAATTAACTTTGTCCTTCAAATGTAGGGGATTCTTGAATTAAAATATAAGTTACATACCCCTATATCAACAAACTGAAAGCAAGTACATACGTGCCAAAGAAATGCACAAAGGAAAAAATTTTACTATTATTAACTAGCCTTCAGACTTAAACAGCAGAGAAATAACCCTCTCCTTCCCCCAAACTGTTTCTCTCCACAGCTGTAGGAATTTTATTATTCAACGACAGCAGCACTAAATTATCTTCTAAATAAAGCCCACGATAAGATCTGCTGGCATCAGAGCAATTGCTTCTTCCAAACCTGACATCTGAGATACCCAGAAAAAATAACTGGTGCTATGTCACTGATAAGAAGTTTCTCAAGTCTTCTCTAAGGGGGCATGTAAGGCAGATATGATAGCTGCATTGGGCTGGAGTCGACTGCTGTGTAAACTGAGTTACTTCTACCCTCCTCTTCCTCCACGGACGTGTTAAGCCTCTTGACTGTGTTTAAATTTCTGATCAATATAAAGTTTTCAAAGTAAATGATGTGCTACTGTAAATGCTGACCCGGCAAGAGTATCTGCTACAGGAAAGGTATGAATGTTTAGTTTCCTGAACCAGGTCCTTACTATGAGAAGCACTGAAGAAGAAACAGAATTCTGAAGCAACGTTAGAGAGCTGGCAACTTCTTTTTGTATACTTTGTCAGACTTAATATGACCATCATGTAAGCTTTCCAACATTATATCCTGTTAATTTCACCCTTAAAGAGGAACATAATAAGGTACAGATCAGGGGTCAGCAAACATTTTATGTAAAGTGACTGTTTTAGGTTTTGTGTATGGTCTTTATTGAAGCTACTCATCTCTGTTGCTATGATGTGAAAGCCCCAAAGACAATATATAAATACACAAGCATGGCTATTTTCCAATAAAACTTTATCTACAAAAACAGGCAGCACACCAGATATAGATATCCCTGATATAGATGAGGGAAAAATGGATGAGGGAGGTCATTATCAGGGCCATTATACTGCGCTACTTCTGGGAGCACCACTCACAGTGTCCAAATATCCCCTGGGGTTGTACAGTGTACATTCAAGCTACTTAACATGGTTCACAGAGTTCTTCTATTTTAGAATATTATTAAAAATCTTAGTGAACTTAAAATACTTACTACCTAGCTCTTTGTAGAAAAAGTTTGCTGAACTCCGGCTCTGTATCAAGCAATATGATGTACTAGTTAGTAATATTACTAAGAAATAAGTTTAGCTTTTTCATTCATAAGGAAAAACTATGTTACTAAAACTAATTAAAAAGTTTTGAAAATATGTTGGTAATAAGAGAAACAGACTAAAGAGGAATATGATTTAACTTTTTCAAGGTCTACTTATTTATTATTAACTTATTAATTAATTAATTTGGCTGCTCCGCGTCTTAGTTGTGGCACGTGGGATCTTCATTGTGGCACGCGGGATCTTTTACTTGCATGCGGGATCTTTTAGTTGAGGCAGGCATGTGGGATCTAGTTCCCCAACCAGGGGTCGAACCCAGGTCCCCTGAATTGGGAGTGCTGAGTCTTAACCACTGGACCACCAGGGAAGTCCCTCAAGGTTTATTTTTCAAGCTAATTATATTTCACAAAAATACAGAAAATCAAAAGAATAAAATAAAATAAAATACAGAAAATCATGGTTCCTGTATTTGTTAGAATTTAGAAATGAAATTAGCTTTTATCTTTCAGTTAGTAAGATCTATGAATATTTATGAAAGACTTGTTATCAATGCTATAGGTCAATTTGATTCTTTATCCATCTCCTCAGAGCTGGCTAAAATTTTGGGCCACTTGTCAGAATCCTGACTAACCCTTTACCTTCATATTCTGACACATTTGTCGCCTGATTTTTGTCAGAAAGAAGCATAATTGAATAATTATTCCTTCTTGTAGGTGAAATTAACAAAGTGTTGACTGGACAAAAGCACCCTCTTAACAGACCATTTATAAATTCATGCCTTTGACATCTGTGTCCTTCTCGATTCACTGCCCAGAATTCATCTGTCACTAGAACAGCTCACATGGTGAACAGATAAAGATGGGAAATCCTTTATCCCTTAGAAATGACTCACAAACTTTTGGACACTAAAGGATAAGACTGAGATGCATAAAGAAACAATTCCTAGTAAACACTAGCATCACTGCTTGTATATAAATAACCAGAGAGGAAAAAGGTTTAGAATGAAAGGAGATAATAAATAAATCAAAATAGACTGTCCTTTTCACAATATATGTGAACCACATGGAGGTAGACTTCACTGAAATAACAGTCAACAATACAGTGACTGACATGCATAAATAATTTGGGAGTTGAATAAGCTTAAAAATTAATTTATATAATAAGGTTATCTTAAAAATTAACTAATATTTATTTGAAAATTGGAACATCTTCTCATCGTTAACTTATAATAAATGTATAAATAGTGATTAGGCCCACATTCTAAAGCTTAACTAGGCTAAAATGTTGCTGCAATATGCATTGAAAAATTATAATATGAAAAAAAGGTAGAAAATGACATTACTGCAATATCACTGAACAGAACAAAAGTAATAAACGTGGGAAAAACAGATTTGAGGATGAGGAAGTACACAGTAAATTATGGAAATACTAAAGAAACCTCTAAGCACTATGAGACAGTGTTAGGGGCTGATTACACTGAGATATGTACTATACAAACAGCAGGCGATAACACCATGATGCCTAAATTCATTTCAAAACTTTTATAAGGTATAACCTTAACACTAATCTCATGTTTACCAGCTATAACTCGGGGGGGAGGGGGAAATCAACATTTATTGAGCAACTATTTTATGTCAAGCATCTCATTCAGACTTTTGACTGATTCTATAAAGCTGGATTATAATCCTCATTTTTTCAGATAAGGAAACTGAAATTCAGAAAAATTAAGTAACCTGCCTAAATTACTGGTCTTCATCAGCTAACTAGGTAACTAATCATCTGATGAAGCAGGGATTTAACTCAAGGTCTGACTGCAAAATCTTTATGCTTTCCATTTATTCATGATGCCACATTTTATGCTTTTCAAATGGAAAAAAAGGAAAGAGGAACTCGACTATCCCACAGTAAATGAGCACCTGTTGGAGAAGAAAGAGGAAGGAAAAAAGGGTTGAGAAAGTTTAGAGATTAATAAAATTTCAGGGCAAAGTGAGGAAAATGGAAACATTCAGCCTTACCCATTCCATCTGAGTAAAGGAATGAGGTGATAAGGTAAAAGAGATTCTAAAAAGGAGAGCAACCAAGCAGAAATGGGGGAGGAGTCAGTAAACTCTACAGCTCAGCTTTCTACAGAGAGGGAAATAGTAAGAAAAGTATATTTGTAAACCTGGACTTTATAACAGAGGCAATTTCTTATTAGCATAGATCAGGTTTCCAATGCAAATTCTAATGTAAAACCTGAGAGAGACAGATCTGTCAGTGTATATAGTACATATCTGCCACTCTATTTTGCTGCCCCCCTCTGAACTGTTCGAGAGATTTCCTATGTTGAGGCAGGGCCTACTTCCCTCTATAAAAGCTGAAAATGACAAAAACTTGCTTTCCCTCCCTCCCTCCCTCCCTTGCAAGTTAGGCATGAACACATGACTTAGGCTCTACTAATGATATACACCTAAAACTGTGTCTACTTTTCAGAGGCAGCAATACCTACTGCTGGGTACATCTTAAATAAATTCTTACGACAGGACTCTTCCCCTAGATTTTGGTTCAAAAGGATCAGACGTGGAGTCTGAAGATCCATATTTTTAACAAAAGGTCCCAGTGACTGTGATGGTCTGCCAAGATTAGGAAACAATGACTTAGGATACGGCTGTCTTAGTAACTTGCTTTGTACTGAACATAGTGCTCAACTTTATAATCCTGACAACTATAAATCAGAGAAGATGTACACTGTGAAGGACCTCATAAGAAAGTTGAGTTTTGTTCTGACCATATGAGGGGGGAAGAAACCTTTCATTTTCCTTGCAATGAAAGGCAATGAAAACAACATTCTTTTCCAGTACCATGGAAGATGTCTCCTTTAATGGGCACCTACATCTCTATGCAACAATTATGATTTTACAAAACTATTATCAGTTCTGAGGAAGTTTCAAAGCAACGAATTATTTCTTTGTGCTCCTACAATTTCAATTGGTCCAATTCTGGACAATGTCAACCCTGATTACTTGACTAAAGTGGAGTCTGCTAGGCTTCTACATGGAAATTTACTCTTTCCTCTTTTGTAATTAGTAGATATTTTGTGGGGAGATTCTTGGAAACTAACTAGGTAAGTATTCCATTCTTAAACATTCAGATTATTCATTTTATATATAAAAACCTTTTCAGGGCTTCCATGGTGGCGCAGTGGTCGAGAGTCCACCTGCCGATGCTGGGGACGCGGGTTCGTGCCCCGGTCCGGGAAGATCCCACATGCCGTGGAGCGGCTAGGCCTGTGACCCATGGCCGCTGAGCCTGTGCATCTGGAGCCTGTGCTCCGCAACGGGAGAGGCCACAACAGTGAAAGGCCCGCGTACCACAAAAAAACAAAACAAAAAACCTTTTCAGTAGCTATGAAGATGGGCATGATTTTGCTCCTTAATGCTAAGCCCTATTCATATAATTATATAATATTTTGCCCAAATTCCCTTTTGTTTGGTACCAATATCATGACTTTTTTTCTATTTGCCTGAGTATCTTTTTTAATCCAAGTTTAACTTTTCTATATAATTTTGTTTTAGGTGTGTCACTATATAGTGCACAGAATTGGGTTTTCTCTTGTGATCCTATCTGAAATTCTTTTTCATTTAATAAATGAATTTAGTCCATTTACATTATTGATATGAGAACTTTTTCTTGTTCACAACTCTACCATTTTATATTATTCTGTATCTGTAGCTTTTGTTTTATTTTGTTTTTTAAGTAGTTCAACTACATGGTCTTTTTGCTTTTTTCCTAAGTATTAATTCTTTAATTTACAAAGTTTGCCTTTTTGTTCTAGTAGCTAACTTTATAATTACAACCTTATAGAATATCTTTAGTTGTCTATTTTTAACAGTATTTACTAATCTCCTATTGCGAGTAATGATAAAGTTAGTATATTTCCTTGTTTTTCCCTTTCCTTTCCTCTTCTTAATCACCCAATTATTTTTTTAATTAGAAAAAGAGATGTAATGATAATACTAACAACAATTACAGAAGTAGGTAGTTAGTACAGAGTTTTAATATATTTTTCAAAATAGCTAGAAATCAAATTATGTCATAATTCATTTGACCTGAAGGAGGTGGAAGATGCTGCTTCATTTTTTTTTTTAATTAATTAATTTATTTTTGGCTGTGTTGGGTCTTCGTTGCTGTGCGTGGGCTTTCTCTAGTTGTGGCGAGAGGGGGCTATTCTTTGTTGCAGTGCATGGGCTTCTCATTGCAGTGGCCTCTCCTGTTGTGGAGCACAGGCTCCAGGTGCGTGGGCTTCAGCAGTTGTGGCACGTGAGCTCAGAAGTTGTGGCTCGTGGGCTCAGTAGTTGTGGCTCACGGGCTCTAGAGCTCAGGCTCAGTAGTTGTGGTGCACAGACCCAGGTGCTCCGCAGCATGTGGGATCTTCCCGGAGCAGGGCTTGAACCCGTGTCCCCTGCACCACCAGGGAAGCCCTCATTTTTTTTTTTTTTTTTAAGTCATCTCTATTGAGGTAAAATTTACATGCAGTAAAACTCACTCTCTGTCCTTTTTGATGTATAATCCTATGTGATTTGATAACATAGAGTTACACAATCACCACTACAATCATGATACAGACAGGATCAATGACCACAAGCCTCACCATTCAATTTTAATCAACAGTATCATTTTAATATTACCTCTGTAGTGCTAAATGTGCTCTAATGCTATTACTTGAGTTGTCAGCTTTAAATGATATCCCATAAATTCCTATTAAAGATAAATCTGGGCTTCCCTGGTGGCACAGTGGTTGAGAGTCTGCCTGCCGATGCAGGGGACACGGGTTCATGCCCCGGTCTGGGAAGATCCCACATGCTGCGGAGCGGCTAGGCCTATGAGCCATGGCCGCTGAGCCTGTGCGTCCAGAGCCTGTGCTCCGCAATGGGAGAGGCCACAACGGTAAGAGGACCGCGTACCGCAAAAAAAAAAAAAAAAAAAAAAAAAAGATAAATCCATTTAAGTATACACACTTTCCCACCTACCTCCTGCATTCCCTTTACAATTTTTGTGAGATGTGGTATTTGACACTTTTAGGGTATAAAGCATTTACATTCTATGCTGTCATCCTAAAATATACATTGGTTTTCATCTTAATTCCTTGTAAAATTATGCATTGATCTCAACCTAACATTTTCTTGGTTTTACTCCTGATCTCTTGGTTGGCTGAACGTAAAACACAACAATTTCTGATATACAATTAGTAAGTCTTAGCTAATAATAGAAGAAAATAGTAAATCCACTTTCACTAACTTTACAAAACTTAAAAAAATTTTTTTTATTTGGCCGCACCGCATGGCTTGTGGGATCTTAGTTCCCTGACTAGGGTTCAAACCTGGGCTCACAGCACTGAAAGCGCAGAGTCCTAACCACTGGACTGCCAGGGAATCCCCACAAAGCTTTATTTTTATTAGTGATAACAGTAGTAAATGAGTACCTCTAAAGTACTGTGGAATTGCTTGGTGATAAGGAGCATGAATACTCAAGTTATTGGCTGACTGTCTTTTATAAAGGCTTTACTCCATGCCATTAAATATAAAGTGAGACATAAACTGAACCTGGATTCATGTAAAAATAAACTGTGGTCCCTTCATGCTTATATGGTCTCCAATAGTCTCCCTCTCTCATAATTCAATCATTCTTTCTGAAATCTTGACACTGCTAATTGCTTAATAAATCTTTCCTTCAGAAAAACATGAAAGAAAACTTTGTTTACAATAAAAGAATGAGTATCTAGATGATATTTATTCATCAAAGCATACTCAAATACACAAAATAGGCTAAACTACTTCATGTTACTCATTTCTGACTTTTCCTACTTTTCTTGATTCTTTTAACAAGTAACATTCAACAGCACTGCTTATGAAGTTAAATGCTGACCTCTCTTCAATATACTTCCAGATTATCTTAGTGCTAACAGCAGTTATATAAAATTATGGAAAGAGCTAGAATAAAGCCTCCACTTTATCCCTTTGATGATGGGAAATAGCTCTGCCACTGTTTCAGCTATAACCTCATTATTCACATGGCTGTTAAGTTCTTAATGAATTTCATCAAGAATTCAATTTAAATGTATTAAGTTGCTGTCAGTCCTTCAGTAAGATCAATGAACACCACTCAGGGAAGTATGGAAACAGTTGTCTGAATCTTCCCTAGAACAACTTCAAGACAAGAATTAGATTCAATAAAACGCACTTTAGTAAAGAAACAACAAGGGATACTGAAAAGAACAAGAATACTGGAGTCTGGCAGATCTGAGTTTAGAAAAAAAAAAAAAAAATCAAAGCTTGGACACTTAATATGTACCATCCAGGACACCTATGTTTCTAAAGTCTCACAGGGCTGTTGTGAGGATTACAACATGTGAGGATTACATGTAATAAGATAAATAAAGGTACAGTGTATTATTTGGCAACTATTGCACAATCAACAAATGGTAGATAATATTAGTTTTTAGTCATTAAGTGTAGTTGTCTTTAAAAACAATCACTGCAATTATTGAGAGATACAGCCAATTGTTGCAGGGTAAAATATATCTAAAAATTCTAGCCACGTTCACGTCAGAGATCAGAAGCATATCTTGAAATGGTTGCGGGAAATACAGTGATAAAATGAGAGCATTTTGAAAAACAAAGGCAATCTGTTTAAATGATGTTATAAAAAGAACTCAACTGTACTGGAGAATTTTCTCTATGCTTTATGTTTTGGCCTTATTGATTTTTACTGCCAAAGTAATTTCACAGAACATGGATGGGCAGGAGGCATAAGTATGGTCAAGTGCTTTATGTCACCAGTTCAAAATGTATCCTCCTTTTCACCCACTTTTATATAACAGTTTTATCAATTGTACTCTGACCATGGAAATGATTTATTGGTTCTGAAGCTTTGAGAAAGGGAAGGTACAGGGAAAGGTGAATGAAGGGAGACATGCTATTCAATTTAGTTTTAATGATTCAATGCAAAAAACATGTATGATGTTCTATCTATGTTCCAGAAGCTGTGGAGCTCAGTGAAGAGCCAAAGATGAGCAAAACATAATCCCTGAGAACATTTATTTGTATACAACTGTTCATAGCAGAAAGCCTGTAAAAACACAATCTCACTTTGAGTACGCAGAGCTAATATGATTAAAAGTCCACCATGGCCATGAAAAGGAAGCCTTCCAAATTTATTGGGATCTATTTAAAAATACTGATTGGGTATACTGTGGTTTAAAAACTTAGTAGAGGGCTTCCCTGGTGGCCCAGTCGTTGAGAGTCCGCCTGCCGATGCAGGGGACATGGGTTCGTGCTCCGGTCTGGGAAGATCCCACATGCCGCGGAGCAACTAGGCCTGTGAGCCATGGCCGCTGAGTCTGCGCTTCTGGAGCCTGTGCTCCGCAACGGGAGAGGCCACAACAGTGAGAGGCCCACGTACCGCAAAAAACAAAAGAAACAAACAAAAAAACTTAGTAGAAACCACTCACTACTTAAATGCTCTTGTTAAATTACAAAGAAGCCAGGTTTATACATTCAGTGAAGTCATGGAATATTTGCTACCAAAGTGAATGATCTCCAACCTAGTATGAAACATTCATTTGGGAAAAACAAAAACAAAAAAACCCTCAATGTCACAAAGATTAAAAATCAAAGAGTCTCTGTTAGATTTTTATTTGAATATCAAAAAGCTTCCAAATCTAGTCCTTAGTATTTTTATTAAAAGTGTTCATGAGAATACCATTAACTGAAGAGTCCTGCATATCTTATATAATGTTCTACTATCAACGGTACACTAAACAAATGTCTTACATCTTCCTCTGATGGAAATGTCTTTCATCTCTATTGGGAACTTTCTCAGTCATGCATAGTTTATTTGAAATCCAAAGGTTCATTTGGTTCTGCTAGACTAAAATTAGATTACTAAAACTAGAATTTTATACTCACCCGATCCTCCTTTTGCCAAGTATCTGTTCTTTGCATAAAGGACAGAATCTAACATGGACTCAAAAAGAAGAAAATAGCCCTGTATAAAGAAAGGAAAAATGGCTTTTAGCGAAGTGCAGTGTCATCACATGCAGTTCAGTTTAAACATCCGGCTGGTGTTTTAATGGGAAACATACGTTAGCCTCTACCATATAATATTCTGCAAAGTTTGAAATTATTTTTTGCAGTAAATTCTCCACATAATAATTATTAGAAAATCAGGCCAGGGAATGGACTTGAGGACATGGGGAGGGGGAAGGGTAAGCTGGGACAAAGTGAGAGAGTGGCATGGACATATGTACACTACCAAACGTAAAATAGCTAGCTAGTGGGAAGCAGCCGCATAGCACAGGGAGATCAGCTCGGTGCTTTGTGACCGCCTAGAGGGGTGGGATAGGGAGAGTGGGAGGGAGGGAGACGCAAGAGGGAGGAGATATGGGGATATATGTGTATGTATAACTGATTCACTTTGTTGTAAAGCAGAAACTAACACACCATTGTAATGCAATTATACTCCAATAAAGATGTTAAAAAAAAAAAAAAGAAAAGAAAAGAAAATCAGGCCAGGGTACAAAGTGGATCCAGAACGTTTATTACAGCAGAATATACTGAACCTTCTCTACCTGTGCTTCCACTTTCTAGACTATTATTTCTTTCACATTAAAAGGAAACTTTCAGATAGAAATTGCTAATGTATCCTATAATTTCCTGGAATACTGCAATATTAATCTAGAGCAATAGTTCCTAACTAGATTTTGCCCCGGGGGACATTTTTCATTGTCACAACTGGGTGGGGGGCAATGCTGATAAACGTCCTTCACTGACACAGGACAGCCCCCAAACAAAGAAATGTCTGATCCCAAATGTCTACAGAGCTAAGGCTGAGAAACTCTGGTCTGGAACACCTTTTCCCAAAATGTTTCCTGCCCAAAAACATTCTCTTTGAAGAGTGTTTTTTTAAAAAAAAAGAAAAGGAGGGGAGAGGTGAGAAGGACCAGATGCTATATCATCCTCATACAGAGATTCATAATGCACATCAGCACATTAACAGTTCTGAGAAGTGTTATGGTAAAGAGGATGGTTGAACAAATTCTAAACAAGTATTATCCACTTTTTAACTAGAAATCTCTTTTTTTCTATTTAACATGTATCAACACCTTGCACAACTATGTTGTTTGAAATACATTTCATGAAACTCAGCCCCAGTGTGCTCCAGACTCTGGAGAACACTTGACTCCTCCACCAAGAAAGGCTAATCACAGCACGAATGAAAAAATCTGCCACTACTGGTGTCACACAGTACATTCTAATAGTATGCTATACACTTTATTATAGAAATGATAAAGTAATCATGAGTGAGAGATCAATGCCAGTTTCTGTCAGTCTTATTCTGGGGCCCATCCTCCAATAGCCCTGAGCAGCAGGGAAAGTCAAGTGTTCAGCACAGTGCTTAGCACATAATACACCCTATTATGGCTAAGGGTTAACCAATATGAATGTTACCCTCATGTCAGCATTCTAAATCACAACTGTTCTCACTCATTTGTTCTGCGCACAAATAACTAAGAGGATCAATACACAACACAATGAACAGTTTTAAATGTTTCTCTAGCATAGGAAAAACCTTCAAACCCAGAATGGATAATCTTCCCAAGAGATTAATAGCAAATTTAAATTTACAGAAAATACAGCTCTAGTGCTTGAATCACTTATAAAGGAACCTAATTAAACTGCTGCTAGCAACTCTACATTGGCATTTACCTTCTCCCCACAACACACTAATTCACCGATAAGAAAATAATTGCCTACAAAAGACAGACTTAGCAACAAAACTCTTTTATTACTGTGTTTACATTCGGATAATTAAGGATTTGGTGGAAACTGCTTTCCTTGATAGAGCACTTCAGTAAAATGTCTAACTCTTGTAAGTTAGTTCCTCATTAATATCATCTGTGTATTCAAAGCACAAGAGCCTTCTGGAATTCAACTAAGATATCTTTATCAATCTGACATAATTCATGCAGATCTATGCACACAGATGCTTATAAATAAGCATTTATCAGTTGATTAAAGTGAATTATAATTTTTGCCAAAAAAAATTATTTAAAGAGGAGGCATCTATTTACCTAAGAGGAAAAGATCAGTTGGTAAAACATGTTAATAGGTTGGGAAAAAAACGGTCCTTATTTGCAAGATTGTTGCATGTTAAAACATTAAAATAAAATCAAATCACATTTTCGTACAAATTGAGTATTCACTATAGTCCAATCTTTTTTGGAAGGGGGCAAAAAGTATAGTGTGTTACTGATCTGGCACCATGACAAACTGTTTCTAGTATTATTCTTTCAAAGTAGTTAGTTAAATCTAAGTATTTTCCCTCTGTAAGTTCAAACTCCATCTTACTTCCACATACTACAATCAAACCAAAAAAGTTTTTTCAATCCGTAACTGAAAGTAGCTCCTTCTAGCAACATGCTCGTTTATTGTATTTAAGATAAAGTTATAATTAGCCATTCATCTGAGATTAAATAACCGTATTTTAAATCGGTACTATGGTCAATACCAATAGAACCAATTTAGAGGGTGGACTCTTGGATTTATATCCTAGAGGAACTTCTTTCTCTATGTAACGTTGGGCAAGTTTACAAATGAAGAAACGGAGACTCAGTGACGTTAAGTGACAATAACAATGGTATTCCACACCATAGAGCTGTTATGAGAACTAAATATGTTAATACATGTAAAAAGGTTTGGAACAGTAAAGCTAATTAGTTTAACTAAAAAAAATTAAGAGCTACTTAAAAAATATATTTGTAAAGGCTAGTGAGAATTTTTAAATTACATTTAATAGAGAATTAAGGCTTACCAGATTGTCCAGAATTATATAATATTTAGTGAATGGTCCTATATTAAAATCCACGAGTCAGAACTAAAATTCTTTTTCCCCCCGCCCCAGGAGTCACTTTTTTTTTCAGACCAGCCAAAACTATACGCATTGTGTGCATACAAAAGAAAAAAGATAAAAATAAGAAAACTTTCTTTAAAATTAAGAAACAAAATTTTAAACCCAATTGAAATAATTTGATCAGGTTGGCCAAATTAGTGCCAATTCCAGCTTCAAGATTCTTCCTGTGAAGATAGAGAGATTTGTTTCGCTGTGCTAAAAAAGTTAATTTTACTTAATCTTCTGAACTTTAGTATTTATACTTAAGACTTTCCTATATGTCTGCTTCCATTTAAAATTATAAACACCAATAAGCACTTTTCCACATACCCCATAATGATCACCTTAGCTAAGATCAGAATCCTGATCAAACAATATTAGAGAGTTTCTAAGGTTCTAACTATTTAAACAATGTAATTTTCACATTAGAGAAATCAGTACTAGCAAGATTAAGTGAGGTATTTTAGGTCACGTAGCTGGAAAAATAATACTGGACAATTTTCAGATCCCCTCATAAACACTGGCCTTAAGATTCAATTCCCAATGCTGCTAACTAAACTCAACAAGAGATAAGAGTGCAAATAAACAAAACAAAGATAATCATCCCCGGCAGCAAAAACATCCTTTCATAAATGCCATGTCTTTACTTCCCATTTTTTAGAGTCAGCCAATATTATGAGGTCAGAGAGTTTCTGAAAGCAAATAATCAAATGTTTTTGTTGATACATGTAAAGGATTTAGCAGAGTGCCTGGCACAGAGTTAACACATAAAACCTACAAAGGACCATTTTTTATAACTCTAATTTGGCAGAAGTCATCATATGGGGTCAGCTACTATGAGGTAGAATTGGGCTAAAATGGATTGAACCAGAAGGCTAAAGTACGTCTTTCTTTTTTTGTCTTTTCCCATTCCATTTTTTTCTCCATTTTCTCTCTTCACTGGTGTACAATTAAAAACAATACTTTATTTCTGATAATACCTTTTTTATTTCTGTAGCAAGATATTTCTTTTATATGACAAGGCTTCTATTCTGTCAAAGCAGTTTCTAAACTTTATGTTAAAGAATAACTAAACTAGCAAATCAGTAGAAAAGCATTCCTTCAAAACAAGAATAGATTATACATATTCATATTTAGTCTATCTACTAAATATGCCACATTATGACTGTGATTATGATTTTGGCCACACCGCGGGGCTTGTGGGATCTTAGTTCCCCTACCAGGGATCAAACCTGAGCCCTGGCAGTGAAAGCGCCAAGTCCTAACCACTGGACCCCGGGAATTCCCAAGCCACATTATTTATTACTCAGTGAAGACTGACAATTTTACTGCTCATTTATTTCACTTAGTATCCAGATATCTGCTCAACTATTACCTCCTCAACAGGGATTTTCTTAATGTCTCCACATAAAATATCTTCTTTTTCCCCCACCGAACTCTATCTCTTTATCCTGCTTTGTACTCTATCATAGCACTTAAAATCGGTTATTTTAAAATGCTGTTTTGCTTTCTAAAATTAAAATTCTCAAATAATAATAGTGGTGAAAACTGTCAAAGTTCATAGTATTAAGTGTTCTTTTATGGAATATCTTATTTAATTCTTCCCTAAAGCACATGTTATTGTTATTTCCATTTAACTAATGAGGAAATTAAGGCTTAGAAACGTTAAATAACCTAAAATCCTAAGACTTAAAAAAAACAGCTCACACTCACAGAAACAGTTGAACAAGTCAGAATTTGGAACCTTGGTCTGCCTGACTACAGAGGTCAAGTTCTGAATAACTATTCTATGTTGCTTCTTAAATTGATTTACCTGATTGAAAATAAGACTTGGTATTTGTATTATATTATACTACATTTGTAATTAAGGACTCAAGTGTTCTGAAATAAGAAAATTCCCATAGAGCATATTAAACAAGATTAGAATTTACAATAGGTATCTGATTAACATTTCAGAGTGAAAGCTTATTTGGCAAGTGGCTGTTAGCCACCATTCACTGTGAAAAATATGACTTTAGAAGATCAATGAATATACTAGAATATATGTAGAAACAAAACTTAACATTTGTGAGATAAATGAAAATGTCTAGTTAAAAATATTAGCAGATGAAAAGTTTCATATATGGATTGCTTGCGGTTATTGTCCTTTCTCTCAACTTTCCACTTTGCTAAACGTCATTTTACTATAGGCTCCCTACGTGATAGAATAGGCTTTAATTTCCTGGGAATTGTCCTTGGTTCTGAACCAAGTCATTTATTACTGATATCAGAAGGCTTTGCTCCAAATGCCCTGCTCATCTGCAGTGTAATTCAGACTGTAATTTCACAGGCTGCTGCCTCACCTGTAGGGGTGCCATCTGGAAGAGAATTATACCCAATACTTCTCCCATGATGCTCATGGGGCACTTTTCTTCCCAAACTGATATTCACTTTTTAAAATTAAAATTTGCATTTACACTTCAAAAATTAATAACTACAAAAGTAACACACTGGATCAAATCTGGAACTAGAAGAACCATTAACATTATTTACTGAAATAGGAACCTTATTTGAAAATGCCTGCTCATGGTATCTTCTTGGAATAGATAAATTAATGATAAAAGAAACTTGTGATACCTTCAGAATAAGGTGCTTCCTTTGACTAATTTTTTTTTCAGTTCAAATAACTGAATTACTGACACACGCTTAGGTAGAATTAACTGTTTAAAAAAGTGAGGCAAGGGGAAGGCAACAATAAAATGACGAGTTTATGTGTAGAAAGTCTAGTGACAAACAGTCAATAATCTGGATTTATTTAAAGATAAAAAATAGGGCTTCCCTGGTGGCGCGATGGTTGAGAGTCTGCCTGCAGATGCAGGGGACACGGGTTCGTGCCCCGGTCCGGGAAGATCCCACATGTCGCGGAGCGGCTGGGCCCGTGAGCCGTGGCCGCTGAGCCTGCGCGTCCGGAGCCTGTGCTCCGCAACGGGAGAGGCCACGACAGTGAGAGGCCCGCGTACCGCAAAAAAGAAAACAAAAAACTAAAACTGAACTAAAGATAAAAAATAAAGATTTATTTTAAAATATTTAAAGATTACTTCCAACAAATAAATAAACCTACGAAATCTAATCTCAAAGTCTTAAGTACATTTCTGAAGCATAATAAATATTTGATGACTTCTTTTTCAATACTCCTCTCAATTCTATAAGATTTACTATAGATAGAATTTTATCCAATGTGACTGGGACTAGTAGTCAGTTAACTGAAAACAACATGTTTTAAGTAAAAACATACAAATGTAGATTTGTTTACCAATATTACCAATATCCACTTGCCAAGTGGAGAATCCTTCAATCCTATAATTTCCACCCTCACTCCTAAGTCCTTCACGATTGTTTTAGTGCTTTATTTTACAACAATTTTTTTCTTACAATATTGTTCAATAGTTTAAGTTAATATTAACTGATTTTTCATAAATAAGTAGGCAAACAAATACAGTTAAGCTCTTGGTAAACAATACAATCCAACTGATAGAAGCAGAAGAGGAGCAGCACACTAAAGGTACCTCATTAGCCTAAGTGTTCAGGCAGCCATAGGAATCTAGCAGATGTTATACAAAAAGAATGCAAAGCATCATTAATTTGGTGAATTAAACGCAGGTTGGTTAGGAAGCTTCAATTGTACATGCATGTGACAAAGTATACTGTCATGATGTCACCTTTTAAGGAAAAACTTCCTTGATGCCTCAGACTAGGTCAGGTGGCCTGTATAATAGAGGTATGAGTTATTATCAATGCATAGAAATGAGAACTCTAAAACAGGGTTTCTTAACCTTGGCACTACCAACATTTTGGGCCAGATAATACTTCCTTGCAGGGGCTGTTCTGTCCACTGTAGGGTATTTAAGCAGCACTCTCCTCCAGTCCCCATCTCTCCTGAACTGCTGTAACCTAAAATGTTTCCACATTTCCCATTACCCATATATCCCAGGGGGGCAAAATTAGACACGCTCCCTCCACTGCTGAGAATCACTGCTCTAGAGATATAACAAAAATAATTAGATAAGCATTTTCTCCTCATCTACAGTGCTCTCTGCTAGAAATGTACCAAACTTAAGATTTTACAGGATGTGCCCGATCTTGTCTGATCTTAGAAGATTTAAAGGATGTAAAAGAACCTCTATTTACTTCATTGTTATATTTATAATAGCCTTAGACATTGACCATCTAAACTGCAAAGTTTTTTCAGCGATTCCCAAGCCTGTGATTTGACTCTTTCACCTTAAAATGTGCTAATACTAACCATTTTATTTATCACAAATATGATAAGGACGTTACATGAGAATTTTAAAGTAATTATGTAAAATACTTTTGGGTAAGATACTTTCCTTACTGATAACTCTACGGTAACCGAGAGAGATTATATTACACTTTCACACACCTGGAAAAATGCAAGGTGTCCGATGATACCAAGCAACAAGAATATCTGTATCCTTTGCACTCATGTGCCATAAAATGGGTAAAAAAATAATGCTTTAAACGAACACACAGACATCTTTGTTCAATGTTTTATGTATTTGGTTAAGATAAATTTCTTAAAGCAGAATGTCTGCATTAAAGGATATGCACATTTAAAATTTTGACCTGTGTCATAAAACTGCCCCATAGAAAGACTATGACAATTTTTACTACCAGAACTACATGAGTGTACTAAAAACTTAAATGTAAATGGGGAAGGTATGAAGTTTTATACACACACACATATATATCTCCATGTTCTGGGCGGGGGAAAGTACTAACCATAAAGAAAAAGGCTAATAAATTTGACATTAAAATTTAGAACCCCTGTTCATCAAAAGACATCAGAAGAATAAAAAATAAGTCACAGAGTTTGGAAAGATAACACACACATTTCCATCTCCAACAAGGAACAGTTATCAACAAGAAAAATGTGGGCAACCCAAAAGAAAAATGGGCTAAAAAAATTATATACACTTCCGAGCCAGGAAATCACCAATAACCATATGCAGACATGCTGAACTTCATTAGTAATTCAAACACAACGAGACTACCAAATGATTGCCAGATTGGCAATAATTACAAAGTTATGCAATATCCAGTGTGGCAAATCTACGGGGCAATGAGGTAAAAATACTTTGATCCATCCCTCCTTCCCTTCCTATTCTTTTTATTTTTTGAAGTGTAGTTGGTTTATACAAAGTGGTGTTAGTTTCAGGTGCACAGCAAAGTGATTCAGTTATACATACATACATGTATTTTTTTTCAGATTCTTTTCCATAGGTTATTAGAAGATATTGAATACAGTTCCCTGTGTAAACAGTAGGTCCCTGTTATATATATATTTATATTATATATAGTAGTATGTATATGTTAATCCCAAACTCCCAATTTATCACCCCTCCTTCCCCTTTGGTAACCATAAATTTGTTTTCTATGTCTGTGAGTCTGTTTCAATTTTGTAAATAAGTTCATTTGTATCTTTTTTTTTTTTAGATTCCACATAGAAGTGATATCATATTTGTCTTTCTCTTACATGAGTTAATATAATCTCTAGGTCCATCTATGTTGCTGCAAATGGCATTATTTCATTCTTTTGTATGACTAATATTCCATTGTATATATATGCTACATCTTCTTTATCCACTCATCTATCGATGGACTTTTAGGTTGCTTCCATGTCTTGGCTATTATAAATAGTGATGCTATGAACCCTTTGGTACACGTATCTTTTTGAATTAATTTTCTCCAGATATACACCCAGGAGTGGAATTGCTAGACCATATGGCAACTCTATTTTTAGTTTTCTAAGGAACCTTCATTCTGTTCTCCACAGTGGCTGTACCAGTTTACATCCTCACCAACAGTGTAGAAGGATTCCTTTTTTCCCCACACCCTCTCCAGCATTTATTATTTGTAGACTTTTTGATGATGGCCATTCTGATCGGTGTGAGGTAATACCTCATTGTAGTTTTGATTTGCATTTCTCAAATAATTAGCACTATTGAGTACTTTTTCATGTGCCTGTTGGCCATCTGCATTTCTTCTTTGGAGAAAGATACATCTGTATTTCTAAAACAATATTCCAATCCTGCACGGTGATTGAAAAAAATCATTAATTATAACTGGAAATTCTACTCTTAAAAATACAACTAAATTACTTGCTAGCACTTTTACTGATGAGAATTAATTAAGTTATACTTGTATGTAACATGGTGGTCCTACAAAACTCATGAACTATAGATGTTTGAGACTACAGGAAAGATGAACTCTATTAACAGTATGATTCAGGGCTTAAAGAACAAGATCTCATTCCATTTCCTGCACCAATGCATTTTAGGAGCTCCTGATCCTCTAAGTACAACATATACGCCAGAAGAAAAAAAAGAACATCTAGTTAGATGCATCAGTAAGCTGGCTTTCACCTTGAGAGCCATTTGTTAAAGCTAGTAAATAAACATGGAAAAACGGGAGATAAAACCCACGGTCCAGCCAAAGTGAGGAATATAAGACCCAAATAACAAAACAGAGACAACCAAATATATCTACAGAGTAAATGTAAATTTAAAATCTCACCTGCTGCTACCCTGCTCCCTCCCCGACAACCTAGTTTAGAACCTTGGTGCTGGGTGGTCAAACACATACTCCCCTCCACCCCAACCCCGCCTCCAATAATTCTTAACATAAGCCAGTCCTCATGCAAATATACAATCTTAATTTACAATGTCTAGGTGGCAGGAAAAACCTCAGCAATTTAAAAGTGATTCTGCAACATACTCTGTTGTCAAGACTGAAAAAACAGGTATTCTCATATTACTGTTGGTAAGAAAGCAGAATGGTAAGGTAAGTGCTGAGGAGAATTTGGCAAAGACTGTTAAGATTGCATATGCATATGCATTAACCCTTTGACCCATCAATCCCACTTCCAGGAAGATGAAATGAAATATGTACAAGAATGTTCAACACAGTATTAGCTGTAACAGCAAAAGAATGATAGAAATTTAAATGAGTGTTAGTTATATACATTATATTTATCTGTACAATGGAGTATTATATAGCCATAGAAAGGAATGAGGTGTATCTTTCTATAATGATACAGAGTGATTGCCAAGATATAATTTTAAATTTAAAAAGCAAAGCATAGAACAATGCATAGAGTATGTTAACTCTGCGTAACATAGGGTGAAAATATATATACATATCTAATATCTTTTTAATAAACCAAAAGCTAAAAAAAATAAATTTTAAAAGGTTATCTGTTCACTAAGGGACAAAAGGAATGGAACCACATAAATGTTTTTGTAATTAAAACAAAATTAAACTAAAAAAGGAAAAAGAAGCAATTCCCCCAGACTGAAGAAAAAGTAAACAAATAAATCTGATTGTATGTCAAGTTCGTTACATAACCAGAGGAAAATAATTAATTCAAGTAACTTTGAAACACAGTATTTAGACTGTGTATTTCCATGAGATATACTCTAGGACAAAAGAAAATATAGAGGGATCATAAACTGCATTAGAAATCTTATTGTTAGTAGTAAAATTGATATAAAAAATTTCAAACTATTATAGGTAATCTATTATATGATAAAGTAAATAAACAATTATTATTTTAAGAATTAATATTTTCTACATAGAAGAAAAAGAGATACAGTACAAAATTAAAGACTCTAAGTAAAAATTCCATAATCTTAAATTGGAAATATCAGTGTAAACTCATGTTTTTTTTAATATTAAAAAAAATAGCTATACCTGTCCACTAAGAACAACATACAACCAATGGCAGTACAGTAGCAATGAGCACTCCTAGAACCCAGACTGTGATCTCTATATATACTGTTTTCCAATGAAAGAACCAGGATTCTTTGATTCCATGTTTAGGCAGTATAAAATGACCGTAAAATATCTTATAGTACCAGAAAGTATAATCTGAAACATAAACATACTTATATTTTCTGTTTTTCATTATTATATTGAAGACAACTAGGAATTGTTAAAGGGATGTAAGAGGCAAGTTCAAATGTATGTCATTAGCTAAAAATAGGCCAATTTGAACACCAAAAATAGTAATTACAATGGTTCAAAACACATCAAATATGTTAAAAGCCCATGAGTTCATAATGACACTAAAAACAAACCAAAAAAATCCCTTTAGAAAATGCTAGGGAAACAGTTCATTATTCTGAAAATGTTAAGTAGAAAATATACGGCATTTATCTCCTTTTTCCTATATAAACTATAGTTTATAACCAAATGTTTGATGAGAGTACTTACAGAATAACTTCACCTAACAAAGAATAAATGATATAATTAGAATATCACAATTTTATAACTTCTAATGAAATAATGATTCTAAGAAATCATTTTCAATGAATTCTAAAATCTTTAAGTCAAAGGCTGATAGGGAACTTTATAATAAGTAGATTAGGCTGACAACTCCAAAAGCAATTATCAATCTCAATGTAACAAAGACAGCCAAACACTAAGAGTCCCCTGACTCAATACAATAGAAACCAATCACCACCATCACACATGAGGTGTTCTGGGGGGGAAAACCCCTTGAATTTGTTAATCCTCTATTTCTTGACCTTGTATTTCAAGTTTACAAGAAATACAAGGGATAGAAAAACATATTAAATGACACCATGAGGATGTAATCACCAAAATCCAGACTGTGGAAAATTCTACAGGAAAAATGGCCCAGTTTCTTCAAAGAATTGCATGATAAAAAAACAGGAGGAAGGTGAACCTACAGATTAAGAGATTTTAGATACCAAGATTTTGATACCAAGAGCATGATGCATAAAAATAAAAACGTAATTTGTACCTCATCAATATTAAAAACTTTTGCTCTGCAAAAGGCTCTGTTAAGAGGACTAGTTACAAAGTGGGAGAAAATATTTGTAAACTACATATCTGATAAAAGAACTGGTAAAAAGAACTATCAAACTCAACACTGAAAAAATGTCCAATTAGAAAATGAACAAAAGACAGAAACACACAATTCACTGAAGAGGAGATACAGACAGCAAATAAATATATGAATAGATGTTTCACATCATAAGCCATTAGAGAAATGCAAATTAAAAGCACAATGAGATATAACTACACATCAGTGGCTTAAATGAAAAAAATAGTGACAATAGGAAATGTTGGCAAGGATGTGGTGACACTGGATCACTTATATGTTGCTAGTAGGAATAGAAAATAGTACAGCCCCTCTGGAAAATAATTTGACAGTTTCTTATAGAACTAAACATACAATTACTATATGATTAGCAATTATACTCTTGGGCACTTCTCTGAAAGAAATGAAAACTTATGTTCACACAACAATCTATACACAAATGTTCATAAAGCTTTATCTGTAACAGCCCCAAACTACTGGATGTCTTTCAAAAGACGAATGGTTAAACCAACTGTGGTACATCCACACCATAGAATAATACTCAGAAATAAGGAACAGACTATTGACACGAGTCATAATTTGGATGAATTTTCAGTGAATTATGCTAAGTGAAAAAAGCCAGTCCCAAAAGGGCAGATACTGTATGATTCCATTTACACAGCATTTTTTTTTTTGATGTGGACCATTTTAAAAGTCTTTATTGAATTTGTTACAATATTGCTTCTGTTTTATGTTTTGGTGTTTTGGATGCCCAAGGCATAGGGGATCTTAGCTGTTGACCAGGGATCCAACCCCCAGCCCCTGCACTGGAAGGTGAAGGCTTAACCCCTGGAACGCCAGGGAAGTCTCCTATACAGCATTCTTGAAAAGACAAAATGAAAGAAACTGAGAAAAGATTAGTGTTTACCACAGGTCAAGGCTGGGATTGGACAAGGACAATAGGAGGGCTCCTTGTAGTGACGGAACTGTTCTGTATCTCAATGATATCAATATCAGTATCCTGGCTGTGCCATTGCATGATAGTTTTTCAAGATGTTATCATTGACAGAAACCGGGTATAAAAGTACAGGGAATCTGTGTAATTTTTTATAATTGTATGTGATAATCTACAATTATCTCAAAACCAAAAGCTTAATTAAAGATTTATGAGGGCTTCTCTGGTGGTGCTAGTGGCTTGACAATAGTCAAGACATGGAAACAACTCAAGTTCCCATCACCAGATGACTAGCTTAAGATGTGATACACACACACACAGACACACACACACAGAGGAATATTACTCAGCCACGAAAAGTAATGAAACACTGCCATTTACAGCAATGTGGATGGACCTAGAGAATGTTATGCTTAGTGAAATAAATCAGACAGAGAAAGCCAAATACTATATATCATTTATATGTGGAATCTAAAAATTAACACAATGAATGTATATGCAAAACAGAAACAGACTCACAGATATATGAAACATTACCAAAGGGGAGAGGGAAAGGGGAAGGGACAAATTAGGGGTATGGGATTAACAAATACAAACTACCATATATAAAATAGATAAGCAACAAGGATATGCTACATAGCATATGAATCACACCCATTATCCTGTAATAATCTATTAACGGAATATAATCTGCAAAAATCCTGAATCACTATGCTGTACACCTGAAACTAACAGAATATTGTAAGTCAACTATACTTCAATTGAAAAAACAAACCTAGAAGTAAAAAAAAAAAAAGGAAAGTAAAAAACAATGGATATGTTTAACAGATTAAAACTAACTTCAGAAAGAATTGGTGGACTGAACTGAAAAAAATTATCCAGAATGCAGTCCAGAAAGCCAAAATATTAGAAAATATGAAAAGGTGAGGAGGCATGGAAGATGGAGAAGTCTAATAAATATACAATGGTAAGTCTAGACAGATTTATTAAACAAGATATGAAAAACTCAAACCATAAAGAAGTTTGATAAATTTGATACACAAAAATTAAGAATGTCTATTCATCAAATCATATCAAAAAAATAATGAACTGACAAGCCACACACTGCCAACAAACATAATTGATAGAGAATAATGTATCTGTCAAGACAAGCTGGGTTACCCTGCATAACAAACACCATCCAAATAATCACCTAAAACAAAATAAAAAGGTTTATTTCTGGTATTACAGGTTGACAAGAAGCATTGCTTATTATAATCACTAAGGGAGTCAGGCAAGTCATAGGGCCACATCTAACTTCAAAGGAGACAGAAAGATAAATTCTCCTATGTGCCCAGAAACAAGGAGAAGCAAAAGATATGAGAATAGCCCTAGGACTTCCCTGGTGGCGCAGTGGTTGAGAGTCCGCCTGCCGATGCAGGGCACACGGGTTCGTGCCCCGATCTGGGAAGATCTCACACGCCGCAGAGTGGCTAAAAAAAAAAAAAAAAAAAAAAAAAAAGAATAGCCCTAGTAACACATTGGAAACTAGAATAAATAAGAAACTCTTTCAGAAAAATAATAAAAAGACAAAAATCCCAAATACAATAATAAGCAAGATAAATGAACAGAAATTTCATAGAAGACAATGCCAAAATGAGCTATAAGCTCATTTAAAACTGTTAGTTCTTACACATTTATATAACTGCACTCTAGAATTTCCCTCCCAAATTACATAAAGAAATGAGCAAAAATTAGCAATTAAAACCAGTCAATAATACTGTTTATCTTGAGAACATGTATGCAATGGGTTGTATGTGCTTGGTTATATAAAAGGGTGAGATTTCTTTCTGTTTTTGTAATCTCTTAGTGGATTGCCAGTGATGCAAATCATATTCTGGTTTCATGTTTATTTAATAAAATAAAATTTATTTAAAATTGTGTTCCTTCTCTTTTAAAAAATATAGTCATGGGCTTCCCTGGTGGTGCTAGTGGTTGAGAGTCTGCCCACCGATGCAGGGGACATGGGTTCGTGCCCTGGTCTGGGAAGATCCCACATGCCGTGGAGCGGCTGGGCCCGTGAGCCACGGCCGCTGAGCCTGCGCGTCTGGAGCCTGTGCTCCACAATGGGAGAGGCCACAGCAGTGAGAGGCCCGCGTACTGCAAAAAAAATAATTAAAATAAAATAAAATAAATATAGTCACAACACAACTGAACCAGAAAAGAGAAAATAACAGCAAAACTGACTTCCATAATAAGAAAAAAAAAACATAAAATGTATATTCTTCAGGGGTTTTGTGGTTCTGCAATAAGAGGGTCCCTTACAGCACTTAGTTAAACCGTAACACAAGAACTACCAGTGCCTTTGTTTTTTTAATGGTAGATTAATTCTAAACTATGACAGAAGTTTAGTTTTTCTTTTAATAACAGCATTTCAGGAAAAAAAGTAACACTTAGAACTATTTTTTAAAATTACTTAAATCAGTACTTAGCCTCAAATGCAAAATATTAGAAAATGAAAATCTGAAAATCAATGATCTAATAAGCTTCGGTTTCAAGAAGCTAGAATAAAAGCAGCAAGTCAAACTAAGAGTAGAGGGAAATAATAAGGTCAGAAATAAATAACAGAAAATAAATGTATGATAGAAAAAAATCAACAAAGCCAAAATTTGGGGTCTTTGAAAAGCGTATTAAATGATAAACCCTTAGCAAAACTGATCAAGACAAATCACATTTAATTTCTTAATGAAACAGAAATTTCATTAAGGGAACAGATTAAGCCTCGGGTTTATTCTTCCTTTTACTGGACAGAAGCACAAATTAATAAAAATAAGGTTGAAGACTGAATTCATGAAAAGGTCAGTTAACCTCACATTCATTCAACTTCAAAGCTGTAGTCCTGACTTTAAATTGGATATCTCCAAATAAATATTCTAGTATTAAAAAGGTATAGAGGAAAGAGAGTGAAAATGGAGCCAACCAAATCAATGTATACCCACCACTGAAAAATTTACTCAAAACAAGTAATGTATTGAGAGGTCAAGAAAGTCGTTAATAAGAACAGATCAACATTTAATGTTAACTAACTCCAGCTAAAATTTTCATTTCACCTAAATAAATAATTACTTCAGAGTCCTGTCCCCTAAATTTTGCCAATTTGGAGGATCTATTAAAGAGAGTATGAAAGATCTATGCTAAAAGGGACGAAAAACTAAGAGGACAATTATCTCCATCAAGTCCTTTAAATCAGTTTCAAAAAGCAGTGTAAGTCATGGCTTCTTAAACTTGTCCCTTAAAGTATTTCTAATGGTTAAAGAGAATGAATTGGAATTCCCAAGGAATTAGGGAGTACCTTACTAAAATCAGCTCTGCAAGGGCTCAAAAAAGAAGGCAGGTGTTTTACTTTAAAAATCTGTAAGAATTTTGCATTCCACTCCATAAAAATACTAATAATGCCCCCCTTGAATCTTCACACAGATATAATTTGTTATTTCTCAAACACATGATTGGGGGTTCTCTAAATCCAGGTTGTGGAGCACTGGAGCAGGTATTATTTATTACAAAC
Organism: Neophocaena asiaeorientalis asiaeorientalis; assembly: GCF_003031525.2. Taxonomy (NCBI): domain Eukaryota; kingdom Metazoa; phylum Chordata; class Mammalia; order Artiodactyla; family Phocoenidae; genus Neophocaena; species Neophocaena asiaeorientalis. The sequence goes on along the minus strand of NW_020175186.1, from coordinate 2,281,168 downwards.
TGGTGGCATTCATATGATTATTCAAGGCTTGTGAATCAAATATCTGTCCTAAGATAATTCTTAAGTAGAACCACTTCATACTAATTATTATAGTAATTATGACTGAGACAACTGAGTTACATGAAACAATCTGAGTTTGTAATGAATGCCCATCCGTCTGCGAATGCAAACTGTTAAAATTTAGGAGCTTACTTTCACTCCCAGGTAGAGGTAAACAGTTTTACTGAAAAAAAAATTTTTTAATTGCTATACAATTTTGAGTCTGAAATAAAAATTAACAAATATTTCATGTTCTCTGGCTAATATAGTCAAAAGTTTCTGTAAGGACAGTTGATACATACTCCTGAATAACTTATGCCCTTTATCTTCATAATTAGAATAATTTAAAACTCATTGAGCAAACATTAAGCACAACTAGAATGCAACATGGATTATGGAGAGCCAAAAAGCAAATAAATCCAATTGAATCAATCACGTATGATGCACTGAATCTCTTAGCAAACGCAACTTCCAGAAATGTGATGAAAGAGATATAAAACATCTAAAATATTATGTTTCAAAAGCAAAAAGTTACCCACAACACATAACTGCTTCAACATAAACAACTTTCCTTATGGGACTAAACATTTTCACTTAAATTTGGTCTCAAGCACAGAAAAAAAAACAGCATATATTTGAATATGATACATATTACTATACTTTTCTAACATACCTGCAATATAAAATAGCCTGAGATCCACTTAAACAATTTCTCAAAGGGTTACATTTTCCCTACAGCTACCAAGATCCCACTATTACAAAACAGTCTCCTCTCTAGAGTAAGAAATAAAATGGCTGCAGAGTGTCATGTGAATTTTAATTTAAACAAATATTAAGATTAAATAAAGGGGAGGATGAGGAGTGGTTAAGAGTGCAGCTAAGAACAAATGTAAAGATTATAAAACTGAAATAATTATACATAAGAGGTCCATTTTTTTTGATAAATTTGTTTTAATTTATTTTATTTTTGGCTGCATTGCATCTTTGTTGCTGTGCGCGGGCTTTCTCTAGCTGCAGCAAGCAGGGGCTACTCTTCATTGCGGTGCATGGGCTTCTCATTGCAGTGGCTCTTCTTGTTGCAGAGCACAGGCTCTACGAGCGTGGGCTTCCGTAGTTGTGGCTCGCGGGCTCTAGAGCGCAGGCTCAGTAGTTGTGGCACACGGGCTTAGTTGTTCGAAGGCATGTGGCATTTTCCCGGACCAGGGCTCAAACCCGTGTCCCCAGCATTGGCAGGCAGATTCTTAACCACTGCGCCCACCAGGGAAGCCCAAGAGGCCTATTCTTAATTACATTTTTACTGTCTTTGTTTTCATTTTATTCTCAATTCAGATGTCAGCACATCTGTGAAAAAATCATGCTTATAAACCACAATTTTCCTTTCAGTGTTCAAATACAGTAACTATCTCTCTGTTAATATTTGGAGTACTCAAAAAAGTCCTACTGAATATGCATTTTATATTTTATGTAAAATAATTAGGTATTATCAGTACTACCTAAAATTTGTTTACAGAGCAGCAAACTGAGACTTTTTCTTGAAACATACATATAATACATTTTAATTCATATTAAGAAAAATATCAAAAATATCCCTAACCCCAGTAATCCACATCCATCAGCTGATTATACTTCTTTGCACTCATTATAGGCAGAGTCAATCAGTAAATGCTAGCCATGGAAACAGAGGACCTTTTGCTCTTACAAAGGGCTAATAAGCCAAGGCAGAAGCCCCAAGAGTGTTCTTCCCTCAAGTATTAATATTCTTTACTTCATGTATATTACCATTCCCAACTTTTATTTATTGAATAACCTACTCAAGCAGCTCATGCACTAGTTACAGATTGCTTAAAAGTTTGTGTAACTTTCAAAACTGAATGGCTAATTACTGAGGTCTTATTATGCGCCAGAATGTTTTATGACATTTACAGGTATTAATTCCATTTAATCCTCACAAAAACCCTGTGAAGTGGGTACTACTGTTATCATCATTTTATAGAAAAGGAAACTGACTCACAGAGAGGTTCAGTAACATGCCCAAATTAACAAACCTAGGTGCAGCAAAACAGGGCCAAGAATTCAGGTGGTCTGACTCTGGAGCAATATTCTTAACTCTGTCACATGCTACATCCTTGCCTTCCTGTGATGTACAGAAAATTATAAATAAGATCGTGTCTGTGGCCAGTGAGTTTCTATCTGGGAAAGTTCTCTTATGATGTATATTCCCCCATCATTTACTAATGCTGATCCCTTTCACAGAATATGATCATACCAAGTAAATCCTGGTTCCCAGTCTTAAGAGAATTGAAAAAGGTACATGAACAATTAATTCTAATACACTGTAAAAGTGTATAACAGAAGCTTAAACTAAACCACAAAAGAAAGGAGAAAAGAGATTCTATATGTGATCAAGGGGCTAAAAGGGAAAGCTGCGTAAGGGAGGAGATGTCTGAGATGAGTCTTCCAGAACTACTAGCAGTTTGCCAGACAGGGAAGGTAAAACACACTAAAAGAAATAAGGCAGTTTGCTAACACATATTTTGCTCTCACTAATCATCAGTATCTTCCATTAAGGGGCAAACTATTTCTGCCAAAAACACACTAATAATAACGTGACTTTAGAAATAGAAACAAAAGACTTTAAAACAACAGTAATCTTTGTTATCAGAGGAACATATTTTACAGTTAATTTTACGTAACACTGTATTTTTGATTTTTAACCTTTGTTATTTTTCACTATTATTTTTTTAAAGATTTATTATTTATTTATTTTATTTTTGGCTGTGTTGGGTCTTAGTTGCGGCACGCGGGATCTTTCGTTGCGGTGTGCGGGCTTCTCTCTAGTTGTGGTGTGCGGGTTTTCTCTTCTCTAGTTGTGGCGCGCAGGCTCCAGGGCACGTGGGCTCTGCAGTTTGAGGCACGCAGACTCTCTAGTTGAGGCACATGAGCTCTGTAGTTGTGGCACGTGGGCTTAGTTGCCCCGCGGCATGTGGGATCTCAGTTCCCTGACCAGGGATCAAACCCGTGTCCCCAGCATTGAAAGGCAGACTCTTTACCACTGGACCGCCAGGAAAGTCCCTGTTATTGATTATTATTTATTGATTTTAAAAAATATACCAAAAATCTGGCAGTAAAAAGATGTCTTTTACTCTGATGGACCAACAGAAAAATAAGAAAAGCAAGAAAAAAAATGGCAAGAGGTATAGAGTTGAGGGAAAGTTATGTCTTACATTTCCTTATCTTGAACCACTGGACATATGAGATTAAGTCTACTTTTAAGTAGACAAAACAACACATACTAGACATGTACAGTTTTATTTCACTTAAAATTTTTGGAGTAATAAATATAAAAGAGGAAAAATAGAAGAGTTTTAAAAAACCCTTAAATTCAGGTCATAAGCATATTTCTTGCTGTGGACAGGAAAGGCAAAAACACCTGTACAACTGAAAATTTGTGTTGTGAATTAATCTCCAATACTTCCCCTAGCTCTAAGATTAATTCAACTTATCTAATTTACTGAACTACTTACATAATTATTATTATATCATTTAAGGCAAGAAAGACCAGGAAAGGCCACCTAATCCTTGTGGCAGTTGTCTGAAATGGCATGGTTTCACCGCCAGACCAAACTAAAACCAACAAAGACATTTCAACATGCACCAGTTGAAAATGTGACCTATGACAGGCTTCATGGCCCAGTTTCTGGACTGTTGATAAACCAAATCACAAGTCATGTTTCTAAGTGATAAAAGCTATAAAATCCTGAAAAGCTATTTACCAACAATAAAGAATATTAAATATGAACAAAGAATATCCCATCATTGTGGGTGTGGGCCTGTGCATGCATGCACTATACAGACACACGTGTGTTGGTGAAAATGGGATGGGAAAGGTGACAAAGTTTTAGGTCACTTCTGTGAAGAGCAAGTCTAGACAGAAAAATTACAAAGGACTTTAGACAACCTGAATGTATATTATAAGTGATCATGACAATGTAAATTCACCTAATGTATAATTTTCCTGACAGTCCTGATGACAGAAAATAACATGTCCAAACAAGAATCACCTCTGGCAGTTGTATCATGCAATGCCAGGATCTTATCTATCTATTTGTAAGGAGGTCATGCTGAAAACTTAGACGGAAAAGAGCAACATCAAATGAGTCAACCTGGCTTTACTGGCTCACAGGACAAGAATTAGGGATGCTTACTTTGAAGTTTTATTAGGGGATCAGAAATGGGAAGTCATAAAGAATGGCTCTGTTGGTACAGTAAAATGTAAAAAATGAGAACAGATACTCATAGGCATGAAAATTAACATCCTATAGAAATTAAACTTTTTATTTAAATTATAACAATTTTATCAAATAGAAATTTCATTCAATAAAAATGAAAATGTAAAATTAAATGCAAATCTAAATGTAGAAATGCATAAATCTAAGAGACAAGTGATAGTTTATTAAACTGACATGCTAACAGCAATGATTTGGCTTTTAAAATTACATTCTTATCTAAGAACATCTTCCAAAATAAAAGCAAAGTTCATGAACAACTGTAGACAAAAAACATATCTAGATTAAGCCATGGATCAGTTAGTGGACCATAGCAGAAGAAAACAGATGTACGTCTCTGCAATATATGATGCCTACATTGCTATACTGGATTACACGTCCATTAAACATCTGTGTTCAATACTGCAGGGTATTTTCTTTTTTTGGCCCTTCCTTGTTGAAAATACTTTTAAAAAGAGAAAAAAAGTCTATGCTATAGCTTGAACTTGGATTATTCTAGATTTTTGCATCCTGACTGATGTTAAAAAAAAAAAATCAAAGAGGATTCTATGCAAGGTATTTTAATTTTAAATGCTGCTTCATGAAAATGTGGCTTTAAAATAAATTTAGAATAGTTAGTTGTTTGCCACTTGCCCACTGTTTAAGCCAAAGTAGGACTATCTGAAAAAAATCTTGAATATATTTTAGGAAGCATACCTTCTCCTTGTTTAATTATGTAATTAGAATTTTCCAGCTTCTCAGCTCAGAAATCCGAGTAGAAGTACCAAAGTTAGGAGGGGACTTACTTATAGAAGATACTATAAATGATACTGCCAAGCCACAAAGATGGTTCGGTAACTGCCATAAATTACCGTGTCTAATGCTCCACCTAACACGTTTAACGCAATCTGCTAGACTCCAACCTCACTGATGCTTACAAGGAAAAGGCAGATAGTAAGATAATGTAAACTCTTAAGCTACACCTTTGTGAAGAGGAAGAAAGAAAGTTCTTAGTTACCACTTCCTGGACACACACATTTGTTTCCCTTACTGAAGGGTTTCTGAAAGCACCTTGGTTCCAAACAACTGACCCCTTTCATCTCAGGTTCCAGTGACTCAGTATTGTTTCTGTGACACTGCCTTCCCGATAAAGGCAGAGATCATGCCTGACTAATCCTCCAAAATGAAAGGTGTCCTTTATATCAATTAGAGTCTAACTACAAGAGTTAGAGGAACAAAACGAAAAAGCGCTGCTACAAGAGCCCAGGGCTAGGATCGCACAGTGGACACTGGAATTATGACAAGTGGGAATTGGAGCCACAAAAGAAACAGCTTCTGTCAGCAACACCACTAGAGACAAAAGAGAAGTATGCCCTGTCTTCTCCCTTCCATAAATCTCCCATTAATGTTTCCCATTAGATTCCCCAAACCCAATAGAAGTCGGCTGCCACAGGAGCCTAGGAAAAGCCACCTGCAGCAGTAGCCCTTCTCCAATCAGACAGAAGAAAAAAGAAGGATGTCAAATGGATCTGAGGACAAAATAAGCCCAAGACCAGCATACCTTCCAGTAAAGTTCACATCATAATTGTAACAATCTCATAAATTCACTCAACCTAGCTAAGTTATCATTTATTATTATACCAACTGGCTCTAAGATTTCAATTGCATATTAATATTTCTAGACCACATTTCAAGTTCTGAAATGAAAATTCCTAGAACATCACTACCCATAAGGATAATTCTGCTAGGCAGGGCAAGAACTACCCAGCTAGTTAACTGAGGTGACAGGAAGTTTAGTGAAGTCTATCTTTTAGTTTGCTTCAAGTGTAATTCGGGGTAATTTTAAAGATACATTTTCCAAGAAAAATAAACTGGTCCCTAGAGAAATGAGGATTATGTCAGCCAACATTTAGTATAAACTACTTAAAGTTGTTGCCAAGCAGATGCCTCAAATGTACTTTCTCCAAAACACCTTTTTGTAGTCTTTAAAAAGATGCTGAATTTTTAATTCATTCCTTCTCAATTCATAAGGAAAATCAGGGTGCTGATACAAATTCATTCCTTCTCACTCAATTCATAAGGGAAATCAGGGTGCTGATACAAATTATTTGGCATAAGAAGAATAATGATATTGTGATCAAGAATTGTTAAAAGCCAAGCCTAGCATGAAAAAAATCAACACACTGTTTCACATGCAAAAGAGTAACTGCCAACATCAGTGACTGTCACTGGGTCTAAATTAAAACCACTACATTAAAACTGAACATTTCAAAAGCTCCCTGAAGTCAGTGCAATTTTGCTAGAATTATTATTTTCTGTTTATTCAAAATTTATAGAAAATTGTAAAGCAAAACTCATTCTTTTCGATAAGTTTTGATAAATTCATTTAATGAAAATACATGTTATCAAATACTTTTTTTAAAAAAAAGCTTAACAACTTCCAAATGGTTAAAAAAAAATCTTCATATATCTGGAAAATAATATATACTTGTCTTAATTGAAGTGGCATATCAGTGAGTTAAATCAGTTGACAATACCATTAGTTTTACTTTACAGACTCTTTAAAATAAATACTCTAGTCTTGATCTGTGGTTTCAAAAGCAAATTATAAAGTTATATATTGTACCTTAATTTTATTATCTTAATAATGCCAATAAATCCTATTTTATGTGATAAAGGACACGGATTACATGACCTAACAGATCAGAAAGATAGGATATTAAGTATGACAGCAACAGTGGCAACATCACATTATTATGACATAAACAGTCTTAGGAAATCCTTAACTAGTCCTTATAGGCTTTTAGAAAACATATTTAGGTCTCTACAAATCTAGAAAGTAGAAAAATAATAATTCTTTATTATGACTTTAAAAGCAAAAAGGCTAATTTACCCTCTTCTTTAAAAAATTATAAATGGCCAGTAAATAAGTGCCATTTCAGAATAAACTGCCATAAAAAGACTGTAGCTGTTTTTAAAATAATGCTACCATTTTGCCATTTATCAAATATAATTAAACGCAGAAAACCTGCTACTTTATTCACTGCCTTTTTAAAAAATTAATAAAAGTAGTTTTCTCTGCAAACACTTACCATCCACTCGGATATAATAACGTCCACTTTTTCTACAGGAAGACAAACTTCTTCGATTTTTCCTTTAATTAGCATAATAGTATCTTCAAGTTTATTTAGTCTGAAAATTGTCATAATGAATTAAATTAGTATGTTAAACAGATTCTGAAAACTAGTCAAATTACATAATTTCTTGGCAACCGTTCATTTTAGTTTATGGAACCCAAAGGTATGTTTTTTCAAAGTTTATTTAATCTCTGGGCACTGTAATTGCTTTTTGGTCACATCATGAACCCCCCAGAATGTTTCTGGTTAATACAATAACACAACTAAACCAGCGTTTAAAACTACAGCATGGAAAGAAACCCGAATTCTAGTCAAAATACATGTCAATAAAGTTAATGGGTCTTTTTTTTTTTAAAGGGAGAGATGGAGACAGACCAGACAACAAAAGTGTATTTTAAAGGGAAGTAGTGTGTCACAGTGGAGAGACAGGGCCAGAGCTCTTACACTGATTTCCAGGTCCTCTAGCACTTGTCAGCTAAGTGATCTTCACCAAATTATGTAACAATCTCACTGAGCCTGTGTGTTCAGGTGTAAAACAGAAAGATGATACCTTCCCTAACTACTTCACAGCCTATTATGAGGATGAAACATTTGTGAAAGCTATGTACACATCCTCAAGCCCTATATAATGGTAACGTATTATCATGAGTAACAAAATACCGTATGCTGTGTAAAACTTGAAATTCTCCTCCCATCATAAATAATTTAACCTTGTCCAATACCATTCATTAGATATTTTTACATGCTTGATCACTAGATTAGCACATATTTTTCACCCCCTCCTTTTGCAATTTCAAATGAACAACAGAGTTAAAGAGATAATTCCAAAAAGCTAAAAGCAAGCTACTAAGCTTGTATCTAATTAAATAAACTCGCAACCTTCAAAGGATGTACATCTGAATTATAAAGGATTTCTTCTCCTAACAAAGGAGGGATTTTCCACCCAAATTTCATTGAGGTATTATATACGTAAGATTAAATGCATTTTAAGGGTAGCTTTTGTTGAATTAAAAAGAAAACATATACTTGGGTGACCACCACCACCACTATCAATATATAGACATTTCTATTTTCTTACGAAGATTCATTAGGGCTCCTTTCAGAAAATCCTCCCATCCACAGGCAAGCACTGATTTCTTTCTTTTACTACATATTAAAATTCGTATTTTGGGGACTTCCCTGGTGGCGCAGTGGTTAAGAATCTGCCTGCCAATGCAGGGGACATGGGTTTGAGCCCTGGTCTGGGAAGATGCCACATGCCACCGAGCAACTAACCCTGTGTACCACGACTACTGAGACTGAGCTCTAGAGTCCACGAGCCACAGCTACTGAAGCCTGCGTGCCTAGAGCCCGTGCTCCACAACAAGAGAAGCCACCTCAGTGAGAAGCCCACGCACTGCAACAAAGAGTAGCCCCCGCTCACCGCCAACTAGAGAAAGCCCGCGCGCTGCAACAAAGACCCAAAGGCAGCCATAAATAAATAAATTAATTTTTTTAAAAAAGTCTGTTACTTTGTAGAGTTTTACATAAATGGAATCATACTGAAAGTACCCCTTTGTGTCTGGTTTCTTTCAAAAAGCATACTTTTTAGATTCATGCATATGTTTCTGTATATCAGTAGTTCCATTCCTAGGTATTGTTGAGTAGTATTCCACTGTATGAATAAAACACCTTCGTTCACCCACACACGTGGGGATGGAATTCTGGATTATTCCAGCTTTGTACTATAATGAATAAGGCTGCTATTAACATTTATGTACAAGAACTGCTCTGTTAAATGGAAGTGATAGAACTTTTTAGGAAACTGCGATTTTGCTTTACAAAGTTCATATACAATTTTACATTCCAACAAGCAATATATGAACATTCCTTTTTTAATTTTTGAATTTTATTTTTTTATACAGCAGGTTCTTATTAGTCATCAATCTTATACACATCAGTGTGTACATGTCAATCCCAATCGCCCAATTCAGCACACACCCCCACCCCCTCCACTGCTTTCCCCACTTGGTGTCCATACGTTTGTTTTCTACATCTGTGTCTCAATTTCTGCCCTGCAAAAAGGTTCATCTGTACCATTTTTCTAGGTTCCACATATATGCGTTAATATACGATATTTGTTTTTCTCTTTCTGACCTACTTCACTCTGTATAACAGTCTCTAGATCCATCCATGTCTCTACAAATGACCCAATTTCGTTCCTTTTTAGGGCTGAGTAACATTCCACCGCATATATATACCACATCTTCTTTATCCATTCATCTGTCAATGGGCATTTAGGTTGCTTCCATGACCTGGCTATTGTAAATAGTGCTGCAATGAACACTGGGGTGTATGTGTCTTTTTGAATTATGGTTTTCTCTATAGCTTCACAATCTAGTCATCTTAGTATTGCTGATCTTTTAAATTTTAACTGTGTGATAAGATCTCATCATGGTTAAAAGTTGCATTTTCCTAATGACCAAGTATTTTTTCCATATGCTTAATGGCCATATTCCCCTATCATCTTTTGTTCAAATTTTTTGCCCATTTAAAAAATTGGCTCAGTTGTATTCTTATTATTGAAATTTAAGAGTTCTTTACATCTTCTGGATAAAAACCCTGATGGATTTAAGGACAGCGAATATTTTCTTCCATCCTGTGGCTTTTTCATTTTTTTAATGATATGTTTGAAGAGCTAAAGTTTTTAATTTTGATAAAACCCCATTTATCATATTTTTCTTCTGTGGTTCATGCTTTTGGTGACATATCTAAGAAATCTTTGCCTACATCAAATATTTTCACCTATGTTTTCTTCTAAATTTTTTTTAGTTTCCATTTTAAGTTATTTTTTCCAATATAGCATCATGATCATTATTTTCATATATAATGAAAAAACTTTGCTGGAAAAACTATTACAAGTGATAGTTTCAACTTTGTTGAAGAAAAAGTATTATCAACCCATGGAATTACTTCAGAATCTTTGTCAAAAATCAATTAAACATAATGTGTAAGCTTATTTCTGAACTTCCAATTCTGCCCCAAGATTTAGATGCATATCCTTATTGCTAATACAACAGTTTCTTGATTTTTATAGCTTTAAATCAAGTCATGAAGTCTGACAGTGTATGTCCTTTAACTTTATTCTTCTTTTAAAATTCTTTTGGATATTCTAGGTCATTTGTGTTTTCCATATGAATTTTAGGATCAGCTCTCAGACAATATGTAAACAAAACAGCATTTCTATGTCCCAATAGGAAATAATGAGAAAAGAGAATGGACATATCTCGGTGAGTGAATAAGGATCAGACTGTCAAATCTGACTCACATAAGCCAGAGATTCTACCCAGTGTCAGGCTTCACAAATAATTTCAAAAATACAGGCAATTAAGAGGTCCAGACTAATCAAGAAGTCTGGGACATGAAAAGCAACTTCTTTATTCCCTTCCCTGTATTAGACATGCACACTCTGGCCTAGAGTAGACAGGCCTCTAAGTAAGGTGCATAGGTTATTAACTTCCACAGTAAGGAGTCCTGCTCTATGTACCAGATTGCTCCCTGCTTTTTCTGAGTCTCTTGATTGCCTGTATCATTGAAATTATTAATAAAGCTTAATACTGGATAATCTCTCTGGGTAATCCTGGGTAATCAGGTTTCTGTGTGTCTGATTTGAAAATATTTTGTCTCAGAGTAGTGCTGTGAGGAGGACTCATACAGATCCATCAATCAAAAGGGCTGAGGCACTTTTTAGCCAGAAAAAGGAGGAGACTGAAAAATAAGAGGAGGATCTAATCCTGGGATAGTTGCCTACTCATCCTTGGTATGAAGTGGCAAAACCGAGATTCAGAGAAAGTAGCTACTGGCCTGATAGGCAGCAGCAGGCACAGAGGAAAATAGTAAAAAATTACACTATCTGGCAGTTACTAGCATTTCTGAAAAAATGCCAGTCTTTTCAGAGAAGAGATGATGGCAAGAGAAAGGACCAGAAGAACAGTTTTTCCTCTCACTGGAAGGCCTTCTTATGCTTATATGGCTGCCTGGGAAGATGAAGTATCCACTAAGAAAGTAATGAACTTAAAGCTTGGGGTTACCCCCAAAGATGATACAAACGGAGGAGGACATGGTCAGAGGACTGAGTGCTGAGAATATTTTGTGAAAGAGGACATTTTTGAGAGACATCCCAGAAAATGCTGGTGAAATCATTACTGGCATGGATAAACAATCAGGAGGATACTATCACTTATTTTACATACAACTGAGTAGAAAGGATTACTTGGGTCGATGATAGATCCCTAAGAGGCTGTGAACAGATGCTTCCAGGTGATACAACTAAACTACTACAGTGAGTAAGAGCAGGGCTGCAATTTATCTATCTCAAGAGAGGTAATCCCCTGTCATCACCCCAACCCTCAAGTAGAACAGTTCTCTAAAACAGTAGGCATGTTATGCATGCAAGTCAACTTAGACTGGCTTTATGATAACAATATAATTTAATGCTATTGGCAAAGATAAGAACAGATGTGGAAATCAGCAAATCCTCCTTCTTGAGCACTTTATGTAATCTTGTTATTGGGAAGCCAAGAGAATATTCAGGAGGCAGTATCTGATTACTTTGTTCAGTTACCAAGAATAGTACTGCATGATGTTTCTGACATACAAAAGAATGGGGGCATCAACAGGAGAAAACACAGAGGGAGGAAACAAAAACCAGCTCACTGAGAGGGGAGTTTAGATAGCTTTCGAAATATGATGTGAAAAAGAGAAATTAGATAACATTTCTACTGAGTTATTAATAAGCTTTGTAGAGAATGGTTCAAATCCTGGTAGTCATTAGGGTCTTCACAGGTTTTTTCTTTGCAGAAATCACTGTAGAAAATGTTGTAAGATTAAAGATACCAAAGAAATACATGGCAAGGAAATACTGACCAATGTCAGAGGGTAAAATGGGGAAGAAGTTGTTAAAACAGCTGACTGGTAGTTCATGCACAGCATCTATTGGGGGACATTCATCCCTTGGATGAATTTTCCATTAAAAGTGACTAATGGGCTTCCCTGGTGGCACAGTGGTTGAGAGTCCGCCTGCCGATGCAGGGGACACAGGTGAAAGCCCCCAGTCCCAAAAAAAAAAAAAAAAAAAGTGACTTAACGTCCTTGCATTGTCTGGAAGGAGGTTAGAAATATTAACAATACACTTTCATATACTTTAATTTTCAGTGTGTGTTTCATGTTCTTTACAGAAATACAATTGATTTTTATATATTAATTACGTATTCAGTACTATGAACCATTATATGCCAATAAATTGGACAACTTAGAAGAAATGGACAAGTTTCTAGAAACATACACCCCACTAAAATTTAATCAAGAAGAAACAGATAATTTGAACAGAACAATCACTAGAAGTGAAACAGAATCTGTAATAAAAAAACTCCCTGCAAAAAAAAAAAAAAAAACTCCCTGCAAACAGAAGTCCAGGACCACATGGCTTCACTGAGGAACTTTACCAAACATACAAAGAAGAACATATACCAATCCTTCTCAAACTATTCCAAAAGACTGAAGAGGAGGGAACACCTCCAAAGTCATTCTATGAAGCCACCATCATCACACTGATACCAAAAGCAGACAAAGACACTACAAAAAACAAAAGAAAATACACACACACATATATAGTAGAGGCCAATATCTTTGATGAATATGCATGCAAAAATTTTCAACAAACCAAATGGTGAAAAGCTGAAAGCCTTCCCACTAAATTCAGGAAGAAGACAAGAATGACCACTCTCACTGCTTCTATTCAACATAGTATTGGAAGTCCTAGCCATAGCAATCAGACAAGAAAAAGAAATAAAAGGTATCCAAATTGGAAGGAAAGAGATAAAATTGTCATTACATGCAGATGATATGATACTTTATATAGAAAAACCTAAAGCCTCCACACAAAAACTACTAGAACTGATAAACAAATTCAGCAAGGTAGCAGGATACAAGAGTAACATACAGAAATCTGTTGCATTTCTTTACACTAAAAATGAAATATCAGAAAGTGAAAAAAAAAAAAAAATCCCTTTTAAAATTGCATTAAAAAAAAAATACTTAGGAATAAACCTGACCAAGTAGGTGAAAGACTTATACACTGAAAGCTATAAAACACTGGTAAAGGAAACTGAAGATGATTTAAAGAAACAGATAGATATCCCATGTTCTTGGACTGGAAGAATTAATATTGTTAAAATGGTCATACTACCCAAAGCAAGCTACAGATTGAATGTGATCCCTATCAAATTAGCTATGACATTTTTCAAAGAACTAGAACAAATAATCCTAAAATTTATATGGAACTACAAAAGACCCAGAATTGCCAAAGTAATCCTGAGGAAAAAGAACAAAGCTGAAAGCATAACCCTCCCAAAGTTCAGACAATACTATAAAGCTACACTAATCAAAAGAGCATGGTATGGGGCTTCCCTGGTGGCACAGTGGTTGAGGGTCCACCTGCTGATGCAGGAGGCATGGGTTCGTGCCCCAGTCCAGGAAGATCCCACATGCCACGGAGCGGCTGGGCCGGTGAGCCATGGCCGCTAAGTCTGTGTGTCCGGAGCCTATGCTCTGCAACAGGAGAGGCCACAGCAGTGAGAGGCCCGCGTACCGCAAAAAAAAAAAAAAAAAGCACGGTACTGGCACAAAAACAGACATATGGATCAATGAAACAGAAAAGAGAGCCCGAAAATAAACCCACCACCTACAGTCAATTAATCTTCGACCTAGGAGGCAAGAATATACAGTAGAGAAAAGACAGTCTCTTCTGCAAGTGGTGGTGGGAAAGCTGGACAGCCGCATGTAAACCCCTCACACCATACACAAAAATAAACTCAAAATGGCTTAAAGACTCAAATATAAGACATGATACCATAAAACTCCTAGAAGAGAACATAGGCAAAACAGTCTCTGATGTAAATTGTAACAGTATTTTCTTAGGTCAGTCTCCCAAGGCAATAAAAATTAAAGCAAAAATCAACAAATGGGACCTAATCAAACTTTGAACAGCAAAGGAAACCATAAACAAAACAAAACAAAAAGACAACCTACAGACTGGGAGAAAATATTTGCAAATGATGCAACTGACAAGGGCTTAATTTCCAAAATATACAAACAGCTCATAATACTCAATAACAAAAAAACAAACATCTCGATGAAAAAATGGGCAGAAGACCTAAGTAGACATTTCTCCAAAGAAGACATACAGATGGTCAATAGGCACATGAAAAGATGCTCAACATCACTAGTTATTAGAGAAATGCAAATCAAAACTACAATGAAGTACCACCTTACACCAGTCAGAATGGCCATCATTAAAAAGTCTATAAATAATAAATGCTGCAGAGGATGTGGAGAAAAGGGAACTCTCCTACACTGCTACTGGGAATGTAAATTGGTGCAGGTACTATGGAAAACAGTATGGAGGTTCCTTAAAAAACTAAAAACAGAAATACCACATGATCCAGCAATTCCATTCCTGGGTATATATCCAGATAAAACAGAAACACTAATTCAAAAAGATACATTCACCACAGTGCTCACAGCAGCACCATATACAATAGCTAAGACATGGAAGCAACCCAAGTGCCCAGCAACAGATGACTGGAGTAAGAAGATATGATACACAGACACACACACACACACACACAATGGAATACTAATCAGCCATTAAAAAGAATGAAATATTGCCACCTGCAGCAACATGGATGGACCTAGAGAATATTATGCTTAGAGAAACAAGTCAGACAGAGAAAGATAAATACTGTACGATATCATTCATATGTGGAATCTAAAAAGTAATAAAAACGAACTTATATACGAAACAGAGGCACAGAAATAGAGAACAAACTTATGGTTACCAAAGGGGAAAGGCAGAGAGGGACAGAGGACAGGGATAAATTAGGAGTTTGGGATTAGCAGATACAAACTGTTATATATTAAGACAGATAAACAACAAGGTCCTACTGTATAGCACGGGGAACTATACTCAGTATCGTTTAATAAATGATAATAGAAAAGAAGACGAAAAAGTATATATGTATAACTTAATCACTTTGCTGTACACCAGAAACTAACACAACAGTAAATCAACTATACGTCAAATAAAAAAAATTAAAGTATTCAGCACCTTGATACTTTATTATTGTAATAACTTATTTATAGCTTATTTCTGATATCAATATTCACAAACATATTACTAGGGAACAAGAACAGTCTTGTTCCTTCATTTCCAATTCTTATACCCTTCTTTTTATTGCCTTGCTCCACTGTCTAGGATCTCCTTTACAGTGTTGAATAGAAAAGGTGATGGCAAGTATCCCTGTCCTGTTCCTGAACTTAAAGTGAATGCTTTCAAAGCTTCATCAAGTTCTAGGCTGTGATTCTGGTTTTTGTAGATACACTGTGCCATGTTACAATATAACATTCTAGTTCTAGTTTGCTAAGAGTTTTAATATATAGATACATTGAAGGGATATGGAATTTTATCAAACTTTTTTTCCTGAGATATCTCAAAATATTTTTCTGGTTGATTTTCTCAAATTTAACCAAACTTGTACTGCTGGGATAAACTTTATTACCTTCCAATATACTGCTCAATTAATTTTCTAATATTTTGTACAGGATGTCTGCACATATGTTCACAAATGAGTGACGTGTAATTTTCTGTTCTACTGCCTTAGTAGAGTTTTGGTATAAAGGTTATACTGGCCTCATATATGGATGCTTGATTCCCAACAAATATGACAGTGCAAAGTAGAGAGGAAAGAATGGTCTCTGCACTAAGTGAGACTGGGACAACTAGGTCATTTAAACAGATTACAAATAATAATAGTAATAATAAAAAGCTGGATCACTACCTCATACCATACACAAAAAACAATGCCTGGTAGATTACAAACCTAAATGTAAAAAACACAACTATAAAATTTATAAGAGAATATAGGAAAACACCTCCATAAGACTTCTTACCCAACTCACATATAGTGGCAACCATAAACATGAATGATGCTCATGAAAACTGAGAATTTCAGTACATCAAAGACACTAAGAAGAGAGTGAAATAGCAAGCAAGAATGAGAACTTTTTCATTACATAAAACCTATAAACAAATCAAATAAAAAAAAAATTTAAAGATTGCCTACAAATAATAAAAAGGCCCAACTCAATGGAAACCTGAACAAAAGACATAAACAGATATTTCACAGAAAAGGAAATCCAAATGTCCAATAATCACATGAAAAGATGCTCAGCCTCACTGACAATCACAGAAATGCAAATTTAAATTGCAATGAGATACTGCTATACAACCAACTGGAAAAAATTCTTAAAGGTAGGCAATACCAACCAGAACTGTTACATACTATTGGTAGAAGTATAAATTGGTATAACCACTCTGGCAAATAGCCTGGCAATGCTGAGAAAATCTGAAGATATGTATACCCTAAAGCCTGCAATTTTATATGTAAATATATACCCCACAGATGTGTGTACCAGGCACATGTACAGAGAGTTCATAAAAAAATCGTTCTTAACAGACCTAAACTGGAAAACACAAAAATTCCCATCAAGAACAGAAAAGATAAATTGGGATATATTAATCAATGGCATTCTATATAACAATAAACATGAATGAACACTAAAAATAATGTTGAGCAAAACAAGCTAGACAAAAAGAATGCGTATGATTTCATTTATCTAAAGGTCAAAACTGAGTAAAGTAAACTATGCCCATTTAAGTGGTTAATATATAAAGCAATATAGAGGAAGTGATTACCACCAAAGTCAGTATGGTACTTACCTCAATCAAGCAGGGAGAGCATCTGACTGAAAAAGGGCAAAAGGAGGTGGGAGGAATTCTAAAGTGCTGGAAATGTTCTCTTTCCTATTATTTATCCATACATATGCATATTAGAACATATAATTTATGTGTTATGCACTTTTTAATATGTATATCTCACACAAAGGTAAAAAAGAAAGGATGTTTATATCCCGTCTGAGTTTCTTCAAAGAGGTACTTAATAAAATTCTCTATGAAAAAATTGCTGCAGTTGCTTACTATTTACTGCAATATTTAATTGGGCTTTCACAATTACAAACACTTCAAAGGAAACAGAAAACAATCTTCTAAAAAGAGCAAAATGTTCCCACTGCCGTAGAAATATCTTCAGAATGCTCATGCGAAACAAGGTGTATCCTGTAAAAGGCCATCTGCTCAGGCTGTTTATTGTCTGCTACAAGTCATAATCCTATTTACCTCAGTAATTACTTGTTCAAATATAAATATAACTGGAAAGATTAAGATTTCAGGGAATACAGAAAAAAAGACAAAGGCCATAATTCCCAGTAATTCTGTATTAAAACATCACAACAGATATCATTCACGTAGATAACCCCTTTTATGAGACTGGTCATCTTAATCACCACCTGATTTACCATTCATGAAAGAAACTATAGATTTTACTTATTTTTCTTTTCTCAAGTGTCCAGTCACTAAACCTTAAATTAGCATAAAAGCATTCGAGGGCTTCCCTGGTTGCGCAGTGGTTGAGAGTCCGCCTGCCGATGCAGGGGACACGGGTTCATGCCCCGGTCTGGGAAGATCCCACATGCCGCGGAGCGGCTGGGCCCGTGAGCCATGGCTGCTGAGCCTGTGCTCCGCAATGGGAGAGGCCACAACAGTGAGAGGCCCACGTAACGCAAAAAAAAAAAAAAAAAAGCATTCGAAATGAATTCTATCTCTGGAAACACCTGCTCAAAAACTAGCATAGATTTAATCTATAGAAATACAACACCATAATAAAAACAGTATGCTAAGTAAGTCTCTTAACTAATCGAATAAACACAAATTATCTATTTTTCTAAGTGAACATTTTGTTAGAACAACAATCACTATCCTATATTATTTCCTATCTTAAAAGTAGCAATTTAAGTTTTATCTCATGATACTGGGACATCATCATGATTAATTATCTGATACTGGGCATACAGAGATAAAAGACATGGTCTGTGCACTTAAGAACATGGTCTAAGGGATTCAGAGCAGTAAAGAACACAGGGTCCACAGGAGCTAATATAATAAGCCCTTAACTAAGTGACATTTGAGCTTAGTCTGGAAAAAACAGAGCATCCACAAAGACGTATGCGAGCATGGGGGTAAAGGAGGGTGCCTCATCTCTGTGTGCACAAACTGCCTGTGGTTGTGTGTGTGTGTGCATGCGTGTGTATGGAAGAGAAATTCCAAGTTTGAAGAGCTATAAACAGTTTAGTATGATTAGAGCAACAAGAGGTAGTATGTAGTGACAAAGTTGGGAGGTAGTTACAGGGGATGCAAAGGAGTCTACATTTTATTTAGAGGTAATGAGGAGACATTTCAGGATTTTTAGAATGAGAAATATAGGATCAAATTTGTAATGTACCTCTGCCCAATGTGATTTTGATAAAAGACATAGTCTAGGTTCTAAGAAAGAACATGGTCTAGCAGGGAGATAGACGTGCAAACAGCATAAAGTACCACAGGGGTTCATACAATGAACACCTTATCAACTAAATGGCATTTAAAGCTGGTGACAAAATTATTATAAAGTTTACCTAGAAGAATACATGGGTGATAACAACTATTTTTTCAAAATGCATATGGTGCAGGGGGACAGGGAGGGAATACCCTGATATAAAAATATACAAGGTATATATACAAGGTATAGTATTACTTTGCTTTCAGTTAGCTATGGCACCCAAGCATACATATTTCTCTTGTTCCCCAAGCATGCTGAAATGACAATAAAGTAATACAAAATGTAATAAATTTATAAACTCATGGAGATTTTAGAAGGTGATATCAAACAACCAAAGATTCTGATAAATTCAGTGGGGAAAAAAAGGAGACTCAAATCATTTTGGTAAACTTGTGAAGAAGGACCCAGTGCTCAGTGCACACATCAGAGAAGACTGTAGTGGAGGTGGGAGCCATTTTTCACAACACAAATCCCTGATGTCAAGAGGTATACAAAGTGGAAGTGACAAAGGAACTGAAAAATCATAGGAAAAGTGGTGCCCAGAACAGATCTCCCTCCCTTCTTCTCAGAGAGATGAGAGAAAACCCATACCAATTACCTTTATGAAATAATCTAGTCCTCCATTCCTAAGTGTAAAACAAAAGGAATCCTTAACTATTTGAGATAGGGGAAAGATGTAAGGACATCTCATAAACAACAAGTACTACCAGGCAGATAATTTCAATGCAGGGGCCAGACTTGCAATCAGAACAAAGCTATTCCATGAGCTGCCTCCCTCCCAAATGTACCATTTGTGTTTACAGGAGTGTAGCTGTGCAATTACTAACACTGGGGACATTTATTATTTAAAATTAGCAATAGCTTAGCTTCTACCACAATGAAAAAAAACGAAGAAAGAATAACCTGGATTCAAGCAGAGACAATAGGTTTTCAGTCTTTCGTGTTGACAATTTATCTGGCTTTGAATGTTTGATGTCCTGGATCTTGAAAATACATTCATTCATTCATTCATTCATTGAGTAAGTATGTACACTGAATACCTACCTGTGTGCCTGGTACCCTCCCAGGAGGTTGGGGCACATCCGTGAATGAAATGGAGAAAAATCCCTGTCTAACCTTAGGGAGCTTATATTTTTAGTAAAGCTTACATTTTCATGTATTTCATCTCCTGTAACCTAAGTCTTTAAAAAGCCTTACCAAAATATTCATAGTGAGATCTCATACCAGGATTAGAGGTAATTTTTAGTTTCTCCTTTATTCTCTCATGTCTTCCCAACACAAAAACAACTTTTTACCCCTTTCTTCCTTTATTTATTTAAAGGGGAAAAGAATTGGTAGGAAAGTCAATCTGGCTGCACTAAGAGAGTACATGACAGAAAACCAAATAACTGAATACAAATAACCGAGCTACTTATGTGCAGATGTGTTAATTCATGTGAGTCTGTACGCAATACAAGAATGTGAATTAAGGTATGGATTTAAGAAACATCAACGAGGGACTTCGCTGGTGGCTCAGTGGTTAATAATCCGCCTGCCAATGCAGGGGACACAGGCTCGAGCCCTGGTCCAGGAAGATCCCACATGCCACAGAGCAACTAAGCCCGTGCGCCAAAACTACTGAGCCTGTGCTCTAGAGCCTGTGAGCCACAACTACCAAGCCCTCGTGCCACAACTACTGAAGCCTGTGCGCCTAGCACCCATGCTCCAAAACAAGAGAAGCCACCGCAATGAGAAGCACACCCACCCCAACAAAGAGTAGCTCCTGCTCGCTGCAACTAGAGAAAGCCCGAGTGCAGCAACAAAGACCCAACGCAGCCAAAAATAAAAATAAATAAATAAGTAAATATAAAAGACACATCAACTGTAGACAAAGGATGGATTTGAGAAACAGTAAGGCTTTTCAAGAGGACTCTATCTCCAGCAAGTTTGCTGATGGAGACGTCAAGTTTGAGTCCCAGGTTTCCATTTTGACCTGTGAGAAGAGTTAATGCAGGTCTGTTCTCTCAGTTCTTACTTATCTCTGTAACCATGTCAATAATTCTTCATCAAACCCTAAGAACAAAACTCCTGAACATTCATGTAGTTTCTGGTTAATGATGCTATTCTATACACGTGAAGCTGCAGACCAAGACAAATCAGGAGGACAGCATGTTTAAAGTAAACATGAAGATTAATGATATGTACCTGGTATCTGACATGGGTTCGTACAATGGCTGGTCACACAACAGGTATGTGCCTACGTGACCAGTTCTCTTTGAGAACTATAGACTCTAAGACTCAAGCAAACTTCTTTGGGTAGAGACATCTCATTAGAGTTTCTGAGGTTCACAGCTAGAAGGAAAAGTACATCTTGTGTGATTCTTGCAGAGAAGAAAGGATTTTGTGGAAGCCTGTACATGACCTCCTTACCTATGGATATCTTTTTCTTACTGTCCCTGGACTATATCCTTTGCTGTAATAAATCTTAGCTGTGAACACAACTTTATATTGAGTCATGTGAGTTCTTCCAGTGAACCACTGAACTAGTGGGTAGTCACAGGACCCCCAAGACAGGACCACTGAGTTGACACAAAATTAAGGGGATGGTGGGACACAAGAAAAACTGAACTTAGTTTCCACGTAAGGTGTCTTGATCACCTTCATTACCTTCATTAGAAGACTCCTGAGCAGCAATTTTTTTTTTTTACCATTTTAGCTTCATCAGTGGTTCAAAGTTCCCTTCAGCTTTAACTTGCTCTTCTATTATTTCTATTATATTTATAAACAAATATGAAGAAACATCCCTTACTTCAAGGATTTATCCGGTGCATTTTGTGATCTTGTTCCAAATATTATATATACCACCATATTTAAATTCATTAACTTACTTTATTCTTCTCAAAAACCTTTCACTAAGTATCTACCACAAATAAGACACTTTGCCAGGTGTTATAGGGATAAAAATATTAAGAAGATAAAGCTCCTCTCCTAGAATCCAGAGAAGGACATTTACATAAATATGACAACAGATCTAGGCTTTTCTTAATGTTTCATTTTTAACAGTATTCTAGACACAGGCAATATAAAAGACTGCATCTTTAATGTCATACTGAGATTGAAAGCACTGCATTGTAGCCATATGATAGATCAATCTTCTCATGAAAACTCCTCTGCAATAACATCCAAAAGTCTGAATAATGAGCTATTCCACAGCGGAGTCAATGAGAAACCAAAGGCAGCCAGAGTAATGGCAAAAATATTGCCAGAAGCTACCTCTGCTTCCTGAGGGTGAACACTGGATACAACTGTCTGGCAACTGAATAGCTTTGCTGTCCTTAGGTAAGTTTATGTTTCTGAAATGATCATTCACTGGAATGTGACAGCTAGAAAAAGAAACAATTTCTCGTTCCTTCCATATTCACTTTGAGTTCTATTTGCCCCTGTTAATATAACACCTTTAAAAATCCATATTCTACTTTATTCATGTCTACAACCTCAGAACTGCAAGCCTGACTTTCTTATTAAGTCCCAATTTATATACAAATAATTTATATATGTATATAAGCCCTAATATATATATATTAGTTTACATTAAAGCCAAAACTTACTCCATTCTACACTCATTTCTTTAGAAATGTTAGATCTGTTTTTTAAACAAAGAAAAGAAATAATTATTTTATCATTACTTTGAACATAATTCAAGGATTGTAAGCCGAATATATCTAAAAGAATAAAGAAACATGTATTTTAAAAGTGTCCGTCTTTTAGAATTTAAAGTACTTTTTTCAGAGGTAAGCTTATGGAGTTTTAGAGAAATCCTGCTGTGTATAGATTTCTGACAGAGAAAGAAGCTTAAGAATTGCTAAAGACAATCACAGCCTGCTAATCAGAAGAGTTGCTTTCACTGACTGATGATAGTTCTAGAAAACTCCAGTGCAATAATAGACAAGTATAAGAGAAGCTTAGGGTAGATTTCAAGGGAGGAGAGTGAATACGGAATACAGCTGGCTAATGCTTGAAGCTTTATGGTGTAAGAGAATAGACTGTGAAACAGAAAGAATACAAAAAAGAGAGTCATCGTATGTTGGTGGGATAGCTGCAAGAAATGATCATTTTAGAAACATAACCAACCAAATGTAAAGTATTATTGGAGGCACTGGTGCCAAGCCAAACACACCACTACAATTATCACCTAATATTATTATAATTACTAACGTTTAGTAAGCAGTTACATGTCAGCCACTTGGTAAAGCACCATAAATGGATTCAATCCTTATAATAATCTTGTGAGATAGGTACTACCATCAACCCCATCTTATAAATGAAGAGATCAGGGCTTCCCTGGTGGCGCCGTGGTTGAGAGTCCGCCTGCTGATGCAGGGGACGCGGGTTCGTGCCCCGGTCTGGGAAGATCCCACATGCCGCAGAGCGGCTGGGCCTGTGAGCCATGGCCGCTGAGCCTGTGCTCCGCAGCGAGAGAGGCCACAACCGTGAGAGGGCCGCATACCGCAAAAAAAAAAAAAAAAAAAAGAGACCAGGGTTAAAGAAGTTAAGCAATTTTCCCATTTTCATAAAGCTAAATAGTCAAAAAGCCAAAATTAGAAATCAAGTCATTTGATTCCGGATGCTGAGAGAAGTATGCTATTCTGCCTCCTCAACTGGTAGAATAATGGGCCAGTAAATGCTGGGGATATTAACATAAACTGTTTCCTGAATATTCTTCTACAGGGACATTCACAAACAGAAGGACAGAGGTTATATCACCCCACAGTATAAATTTCAAATATTCAAATGGAAAACAAAGGAGAGATGCTGAGAACACTATGGAAATAGCTATCTTTTCACAATATAAAAAAGGCAGGGGGTGGAGTCAAGATGGCGTACTAGGAGGACACGGAATTCACGTCTCTGAACAACCAGGGCACCTACCAGGCACCAGTGGGGCACCATGGACACCTAAGGGTATGGAAGGAACCCCCAGCAACTGGGTAGGACGGGAGCTATGGGGGGGTAGTGAGAGGGGAGGAAAAGTGAAGGCAGGACGGGACTGGTGGTGAGAGAGGTGGTTGGGGGAGGGGAAGGGATCCCATGTCCGAAGGCGGAAATTGGGGACCACTGGGAGGGCTGAGGATCAAAAGGGAGTGTGGCCAGCTTTCCCCTGCCCACTTGGGGCCCCAGGAGCTTGCTGAGATCCCGGGCCTGACCTTCTGCCCATCTAGGCCCCCTCCAGCCACGAGGGTCCTGAGGGAGTGGGAGGGAGGGAAGGGGGAGCAAAAGTAAAGGCCAGACCTCCCGGACGGGCATCCCTGAGGGGTGGCTGGGGAAGGAGAGGAGTTCCTACACCCAGTGGGACACACACACAGTTAGGGGTCCAGCGGGGACCAGGGAGATCCTGGGGGAGACAGTGGGCGTGGGGGGGCATGGAAGAGAACACGGCCAGCGCTCTCCCAGTCCACTTAGGCACCAGGGAGCCTACCTAAAACGAAGATTACTTTACCCAAAAAGGATCTCATTCAGAATTGATGGAGAAATCAAAAGCTTTACAGACAAGCAAAAGCTAAGAGAATTCAGCACCACCAAACCAGGCTTACAACAAGTGCTAAAGGAACTTCTGGAGGCAGGAAACACAAGAGATAAAAAAGACCCAAAAAAACAAACCCAAATCAATTAAGAAAATGGTAATAGGAACATACATATCAATAATGACCTTGAATGTAAATGGATTAAATGCTCCCACCAAAAGACACAGACTGGCTGAATGGATACAAAAACAAGACCTATATATATGTTGTCTACAAGAGACTCACTTCAGACCTAGGGACACATACAGACTGAAAGTGAGGCGATGGAAAAAGATATTCCATGCAAATGGAAATCATAAGAAAGCTGGAGTAGCAATACTCATATCAGATAAAATAGACTTTAAAATAAAGAAAGTTACAAGAGATAAGGAAGGACACTACATAATGATCAAGGGATCGATCCAAGAAGAAAACATAACAATTATAAATATTTATGCACCCAACATGGGAGCACCTCAATACATAAGGCAAATGTTAACAGCCATAAAAGGAGAAATCAACAGTAACACAATCATAGTAGGGGACTTTAACACCCCACTTACACCAATAGACAGATCATCCAGGCAGAAAATAAATAAGAAAACACAAGCTTTAAATGACACAACAGACCAGATAGACTTAATTGATATCTTAAGGACATTCCACCCAAAAGCAGAAGAATACACTTTCTTCTCAAGTGCACACAGAACGTTCTCCAGAACAGATCACATTTTGGGTCACAAATCAAACCTAGGAAAATTTAAGAAAACTGAAATCATATGAAGCATCTTTTCCAACCACAACGTTATGAGATTAGAAATCAATTAAAGGAAATAACAGTAACAAACACAAATACATGGAGGCTAAAGAGTGTGCTGCTAAATAACCAAGAGATTACTGAAGAAATCAAAGAGGAAATCAAAAAATACCTAGAAACAAATGATAACGAAAACACGACAATCCAAAACCTATGGGATGCAGCAAAAGCAGTTCTAAGAGGGAAGTGCATAGCAATTCAGGCTCACCTCAAGAAACAAGAAAAATCTCAAATAAACAATCTACCTTATACCTAAAGTAACTAGAAAAAGAACAAAAAAAACTCAAAATTATAGAAGGAAAGAAATCATAAAGATCAGAGCAGAAATAAATGAAATAGAAACAAAGAAAACAATAGCAAAGATCAATAAAACTAAATGCTGGTTCTTTGCGAAGATAAACAAAATTGATAAACCTTTAGCCAGACTCATCAAGAAAAAAGGGGAGAGGATGCAAATCAATAAAATTAGAAATGAAAAAGGAGAGATTACAACTGACACCGCAGAAATACAAAAGATCATAAGAGACTACTACAAGCAACTATATGCCAATAAAATGGACAACCTGAAAGAAATGGACAAATTCCTGGAAAAGTACAACCTTCCAAGACTGAACCAGGAAGAATTAGAAAATATAAAGACAAATCACAGGTAATGAAATTGAAACCATAATTAAAACTACTAGAACTAATCAATGAATTTGGTAGGGTTGCAAGATACAAAATTAATGCACAGAAATCTCTTGCATTCCTATACACTAACAAAAGATCAGAAAGAGAAATTAATGAAACAATTCCATTTACCATCTCAACAAAGAGAATAAAATACCTAGGAATAAACCTACCTAAGGAGGCAGAAGACCTGTATTCAGAAAACTATAAAACACTGATGAAAGAATTCAAAGATAATATAAACAGATGGAGAGATATACCATGCTCCTGGATTGGAAGAATCAATATTGTGAAAATGACTTTACTACCCAAAGCAATCTACAGGTTCAATGCAATCCCTATCAAATTACCAATGGCATTTTTCACAGAACTGGAACAAGAAATTTTACAATCTGTATGGAAACACAAAAGACCCTGAATAGCCAAAGCAATCTTGAGAAAGAAAAACGGAGTTGGTGGAATCAGGCTCCCTGACTTCAGACTATACTACAAAGCTACAGTAATCAAGACAGTATAGTACTGGCACAAAAATAAAAACACAGATCAATGGAACAGGACAGAAAGTACATATATACAATGGAATATTACTCAGCGATAAAAAGAAACAAAATTGAGTTATTTGTAGTGAGGTGGATGGACCTAGAATCTGTCATTCAGATTGAAGTAAGTTAGAAAGAGAAAAACAAATACCATATGCTAACACATATATATGGAATTTTAAAAAGTGGTACTGATCAATCTAGTGGCAGGGCAGGAATAAAGACGCAGATGTAGAGAACAGACTTGAGGGCATGGGGGGAAGGGGAAGCTGGGATGAAGTGAGAGAGTAGCAGTGACGTGTACACACTACCAAATGTAAAATGGATGGCTAGTGGGAAGCTGCTGCATAGCACAGGGAGATCAGCTCAGTGCTTTGTGTATCCAGGAATAAAGACGCAGATGTAGAGAACAGACTTGAGGGCATGGGGGGAAGGGGAAGCTGGGATGAAGTGAGAGAGTAGCAGTGACGTGTACACACTACCAAATGTAAAATGGATGGCTAGTGGGAAGCTGCTGCATAGCACAGGGAGATCAGCTCAGTGCTTTGTGTATCCCACCTAGAGAGGTGGGATAGGGAGGGTGGGAGGGAGGCTCAAGCGGGAGGGGATGTGGGGATATATGTATACATATAGCTGATTCACTTTGTTGTACAGCAGAAACTAACACAACATTGTAAAGCATTTATACTCCAATAAAGATGTGGAAAAAAAAAAAGGCAAAGGAGAACATCTTTGAAGAAAAGTACAATGTTGGCTCATCCAAAACAAAAAGGTCGGATTTTCAAACTCTATAGGTTCTAAGTAAAGCAAACTACTGAATGCAACCAATACATGCACTGTGAGTAGTGAAATGGAGAGACAGCATAGTAAATTGGCTTTGAGTATGGACCATGGAGTCAGGCTGCCTGGGATCTAATCCTGGCCGCACTACAAATAAGTAGAGTTACATAGTCTCTGTGTCTCAATTTCCTAATCTCTATAAAAACAAATATATATATATATGTACTGTTTCTGTACCTACCTCAAAAAATAATTAAATAGAAAGTACTAAGTTAATGTTAGCAACTTTTATTGTTAAATTTAAGTACCTAGAATTGAATGCTAAGTCATTTTCAATAAACGCTCTCATGCAAAATTTCCATACACTCCAGCACTAAATTTCATACACAATGAATTTGATTATAATCATTGTACAAACATATTTCTAAAAAGTCACTAGGAATCAGGGCTTCTGTGAAATAAAATGAAAACAAAACAAAATAAAATGAGTGCTATCACTATCTTTTTCTTCCATAAGGGAATTAAAATGAGAGCACATCTAGTCTCACCTTACAGAAATCAAAAATGACAAATGAATACATAAATGAACATGGTCTTTCATAAGATGAGAATTTCTAATAGAAATATCTTACTGTAATCTTACTATCACAACAATAAAATTTTGATAATTCATCTAAAACAATCTCTTCTTTGGGACAGTGGTTCTCACATCTGTTTGGATGGTAATGCACAAGCAAGAGAGGGTGCTCTTTACAGAACCCCCAAAATGATGATGTTGTAGTTAATGGCAATATAAGAAATAAAAAAAACTTTACTAGATTATGGACTGAATATGCATATGCAACATAGATGCATATTCTCTAATATGAAAATAATAACCACAAACCTCTATCTATGAAAAAATCTAAGCAAGAGCAATGTCATTTTTTCATTAACATTAATTTGGTACTTGTTAGTAATAACAGTTGCTAACTTCTGAATACCTACTACATGCCAGGGCAGGCAATATGCCAAAGAGACTGAGGTGCATATCTTACTTGTAACTTATTTACCTTACTCATAACCATATGAGGTAGTCATCATTATTTTCATTTTGACAGTAGAACAACTGAGGTTTCAAAGAGGTTAGATATAATTTAACTGAAGTTCAAACAACAGGGAAGGGAAAGAGCAAGGACTCAAACCTGTCTGACTCAAACTTTGCACTCAACCACAACACTAGACTTCAATGTAATAAAATCTAAAAATTTAAACATTTTACATAATTAAATTTTATATGAATCAGAAATGATCAATATTAACCAATTTTAAGAATAAAACATATGTATCAGTGGGGAGGACCATTTGAGAATCATTGCCGAGAATCTAACATAAGCATGGCAAAAGCTGTTAAAAGAGTAGACCTTAAATGTTTCCAACACAAAAAAGCAATGGTAATTATTTCATGTGACACAATGGAGGTGTTAGCTAATGCTATGGTGGTAATCATTCTGTAATATATTCATGTATCAAAGCAATACATTTTACACCTTAAAATCACACAATATTATGTGTCAATTATATCTCAATAAAGCTGGGGGAAAAAAGAATCACTAATAAGCCTGCTATTAAAATTATTCTGGAAATTATTCCAAAGTTCCAAATGTAACATGCTTTGGCTAAGTACACAGCTAACAAAATCTAGTTCTAAAAGCTGTAATTCAAATGAAGGTCTTCTTACTAGGTTATAAGCCAACTGTAAAATCGATCACGGATCAATTAACCTAACTTAATTCCTCAAAGAGAGGAGATATTTTTAGAGAACATAATTAAGTTTGTAGCCATTCTGGAATTTACTTATTTTAATTTGATGAGGCACAAGGGCTAGTGTTGTCAAAAAGAAAAAGATAATCCTTAGTCTTTTTAGTTGAACTGCTATTTGCTAAAGGAAATACTACTGATATATTGAGTTTTGTAGCAAGTCTTCTAACACTGCCCTATATGTCCATGATTTCTAATTTCATATTATTGTAATCAGCATATCTATAGCCATAATTGGAAGGACAGAAAACTATATAAAAATAATTCTCATCAATGAGAAGAACAATGAAAAGATTATTCATAGCTCAAACATGTCTAGGTCAATCCAACTTAAAATCTTATTATTCTGGAATGAATTTTTACTAAAAGACAAGTGTCTTGAGTCTGCATTGGATAGCTATTAAAGACAAGAAAATCAATTGATATTAATCATTAAATTTAAAAATAATCTTAAGTCAAGCCATAAAATGCATCTACCTTATGATATGCATTGCCTGGTAAAGTATTTCAGACTGATCAACTCCAAGAACCTTCTTTGCCCCAGCTTTAGCAGCAAACATAGAGAGAATTCCAGTTCCACAACCAACATCCAAAACTACCTGGTGTAATAAAAAAACAGATGTTACCGAGAAGGTCTAATACTTTAAATCCTATTCATATATGATGATGTTTCTGGCTAGGAATAGATAACAAAATTTAAACTTTACCGATCAAATATGGTAATAACTTCTCTTTGGGGAAATAGAAAATATAATTATATTAAGTTGTTTTAAATTCGTAACAGTGTTTTGGCCACAGTCTGCTGCAATCAGATGCAACAATGTAAATTTAAGAAATGTTTTATATGAAATAAGCAATTCCCACAGACTTATTAAGGGGGAATTAGTCTCTTTTTTATTTCCTTATTGTATGTATGCTCTAATTTAGGCTTAGTAATTCTAAATTTTAACAGAAATAAACTTTCTCAAGTTTGAGTGGCAGGAATTAAGCAAGATAGCCTGATCCAGTACAATTTAAAAATGGTTATAAAGGAATCATGAATGGAATATTACTCAGCCATAAAAAGAAACAAAATTGAGTTATTTGTAGTGAGGTGGATGGACCTAGAGTCTGTCATACAGAGTGAAGTAAGTCAGAAAAAGAAAAACAAATACTGTATGCTAACACATATATACGGAATCTAAAAAAAAATTGGTTCTGATGAACCCAAGGGCAGGACAGGAATAAAGACACAGACGTAGAGAAGGGACTTGAGGACACGGGGCAGGGGGATAGAAGGAGAAGCTGGGACAAAGTGAGAGAGTGGCATGGACATATATACACTACCAAATGTAAAATAGCTAGGTAGTGGGAAGCAGCCACATAGCACAGGGAGATCAGCTCGGTGCTTTGGGACCACCTAGAGGGGTGGGATAGGGAGGGTGGGAGGGAGGCACAAGAGGGAGGGGATATGGGGATATATGTATAAATATAGCTGATTCACTTTGTTGTACAGCAGAAACTAACACAACATTGTAAAGCAATTATACTCCAATAAAGATGTAAAAAAAAAAATAAAGGAATCATGGATATAGAATATTGCCATAACCGCTCCACTTCCAAAATTAAATGTTCAACTCATTTTAATAATACAGGTACAATAAAAACAAACTGGCTTCTAGAACTCAGTAACTTGAGAGTTTAATTTTTAAAAATGATATTATCATTGGTGAAAGAAATAAGAAGAACCAAATTTAAGATGTTATTGGGGATAGGCAGGGAGCAATTACTTCTAATCAAGAATTTCACACGGTTCTTCCCAGAACAGTATAGTGAAACCTGCTTGGTTCATAGTAAAAAACAAAAACTAATTACCAAGGAAACACATTCAGCAAAATACTCAGAGGTACACTAGAAATTACTGAAAACTGTAGTGCCTTAAGTCTTTCATTACCAATGACCTGAAACCCTATATACTTGTCTCAAAATATGAAATTATTTCAGTAGTCTTCTACTGTAAGTATTCACTGAGCATTACTAAGTGCAGGTATTGATCATGGTGATGGGGTACAGCAACAAACAAGACCAAGTCCCTGTCCTAATAGAGCTTACAATCTTGTGGGGGAGACAATGAACAGACCAAGAATAGAGAATAAAGAACAGAGAATGTTAACAGAGAATAGTAGTGTTATAAAGAAAACTCAAGCACAGAGTAGAGGTTAGAGCAAGGGGCGGGGGGACACAGTCTTTTAGAATTTTAGATAGGTCTGCGAATACTTCTGATACATGCGAGCAGAGAAGGAAATGAAGTAAAGGAGCGTGCCAGGCAAAGATCTGGAGGAAGTGTCTTCTAGCCATATAAGATATTAAATGCAAAGCACAAGATTCCAGGCAAAGCAAGTAGGCCACTGTAGCTGAGCTGGGTGAGAAAGGTTCCTTGGCGGTGAGATCAGGGTTAAGCAGGGGTCAGATCACATAAAGCCCTTGGATTTTATTCTGAGTAATGGGAAGCTACTCCAAGAAAAACAGAACTAGAATTAAGAATCTATTATATTTTTCAACAATTACTTTTTCACTAGGTAAAACATTCATACAGTTTAAACATCAAAAAGTGTATTTCTTATTTATCCTTCAAAATAATTCTTATGCATATACGATGCAATACTATATATGTATTTCCTTCCCTCCTTTATACAAATGGAAGCATATTATACCCACTGTGCTACACATTGCTTTTTTCCTTAACAATATAATTTAGAGATCTTTCCATATCAGTTTATAGAACTTCTTTCTCTTATATAGCTGTATAGGATTCCGTATCTTGGTTGTACCATAATCTACTGATCCAGTTCTCTACTGATGGACATTTACGTAGTTCCTGAAATTTTACCATGACAATCAATGCTGTAAATAACATTATACCTAATCCCATTCATACATGAGTAACTCTACAGATGTACAAAGGAGTAAATCTATTCCTAGAAATAAAAACACTGGGTCAGAGAGAATATACATATTTGTAATTCTGCTAAACATAAATTACCCGCCATATGGCAATTCTACTCATGAAGACTCAAATCAGCAATGTGTAAGGGCCAATTTCCTCACAGGTGACACTAGCCCATATAATCAAACTTTCAGATTTCTGCCAATATGGCAAGTACAAAATAATGATATACTGGTCTAGATTTAATGTGCATTTCCATTATCATGAGGCTTTGCAACATATTTCACATGTTGTAGAGCCATCTGTAGTTCTATGTGAACCATCTATTTTAGCCTTTCTCCATTTCTCCACCAAGTTGTTAGTCCTTCTCTTACCAAATTTCTCTTATCAAATTTTATCAAATAAGAGTTCTTTCTTAGTTAAGAGCAGACCTTTGTAATATGACTTGCAATGTTTTCTCTCAGCATATGATTTTTCGCCTTTTGATTCTGCTTAAACTGATCTTTGCTATGCAGAAATTCTTTACTAACAGTCAAACTCATTAATTTTTTCTTTTAATGGCTTCTGGATTTTGATCATAATTAGGCCAACTTAGCCCATATTCTCTCCTATTTCATTCACACTTCCTTCTGGTACATTTATAGTTTCATTACTACAGTTTTTTTTTTTTTTTAAATCATAGTATACACTAAGGGGTATGGTTCCAACTTTACTTCTGTTCAGAAAGCTAACCAATTGTCCCAACATGTTATTAAACAGTCTGTGTTTGCATCCCCCTGAAATTCACACGTTGAAATACTAACCCGCAAGGTGATGGTATTAGAAGCTGGGGCCTTTCGGAGGTGATTATGTCATGGGGACAGACAAAACACACAGAAATTTTAGTGAATGCTGAAGGTCCCTGTCTCAATTCATTCAGTATGCTATAACAAAAATACCATAAACTGAGTGGTTTGTAAACAACAGAAATTTATTTCTCACAGTTCTGGAGGCTGGAAAGTCTAAGATCAAGGCACAGGTTGACTCTGGTGAGGGCCTGCTTTGTGGTTCACAGACATGACTTTTTGCTGTATCCTCACATGACAGAGGAGAGGAAGGGATCCCTCTGGAGATCTGTGTATATTTTGGTTTATTTCTAGATTTTTATTCTGCTCCATTTATCTGTACAATCATGTACCAATAATTATTCTAATTATAGAAGCTTGGCAGAATTTCTGTCTAGTAAAGCTGCTCCACCCTCACTGCCAATTGTTTTCACAGTGTTTCTGGACAATTTTATATGTTTATTTTCTCACAAGAACAAGAAAATCAGCTTGTCTATGGTTTCTTCGTTTTCTTTTTAAGTCTTAGCATTTTTATAGGGATTGCACTAAAATATAAATTTATGGAACACAGACAATTTTATTTTGTGTTTTCCATTCAGGAACATGGTATGACTTTCAACTTGTTTAAATCATCTGTTATGTTCTTCAGGAGTTTGGGGTTTTAAAAAATCTTTTTCATCTAAGTCCTGCACATTAGTTAAGTCTGTTCCTACACATTTTATCTTCTGTATTGTTTACTAGTGTAAGTGAAGTTTGTTCCATTATATCTTTTTTTTAAAATTAATTAATTTATTGATTTTTGGCTGTGCTGTGTCTTAGTTGCTGCACGCGGGCTTTCTCTAGTTGCGGCGAGTGGGGGCTACTCTTTGTTGTGGTGCGCAGGCTTCCCATCGCGGTGGCTTCTTTTGTTGCAGAGGACAAGCTCTAGGCACACGGGCTTCAGTAGTTGTGGCATGCTGGCTCAGCAGTTGTGGCTTGCAGGCTCTAGAGTGCAGGCTCAGTAATTGTGGCGCATGGGTTTAGTTGTTCCACGGCATGTGGGGTCTTCCCGGACCAGGGTTCAAACCCGTGTCCCCTGCACTGGTGGGCGAATTCTTAACCACTGCGCCACCAGCGAAGCCCTGTTCCGTTATATCTTGAAAATATAATACACCAAAACTGACTCCAGAAGAGACAGAATCTAAACAGTCTAATTTCTACTGAAGAAATAAGGTTGCCAAAAGGCTACTGCTCTAAGAAGGACGAGCCCAGATGGCTCCACAGGGAGAATGTGACTGTTCCTGCACACGTGGCCTATCTGGGTGAGTCAGCACATTTTAACATAACCACTTCACACACAAGAAAGTTTAAAATTGTAAGATGCAGTCTATACAACATCACTGCAAGCAAAACTATTTTTTAATGTTACAAATAAAATATATTAACCACAACATCAAGAAAATACTATAACACAGAGCATATATATTTATAGTATGGTTATAGTATATCAGTTTGAAATATTATGTGGCATAAAATATAAAAATATATATAACACGGGCTTCCCTGGTGGCGCAGTGGTTGAGTCCACCTGCCGATACAGGGGACACGGGTTCGTGCCCCGGTCCGGGAAGATCCCACATGCCGCAGAGCGTCTGGGCCCATGAACCATGGCCGCTGAGCCTGCGCGTCCAGAGCCTGTGCTCCGCAACGGGAGAGGCCACAACAGTGAGAGGCCCGCGTATCGCAAAAAAAAAAAAATATATATATATATAACACAATAGTAAGTGATAACTTCCCAAGAACTTTCATTGAAATAAGATATTTGCAAAATTAAAAAATTAAAAATAAAAGATCAGTGTGGAATTTAGAAGTTTGATAGCACAGGGCTTTGGCAATGGTGTTTGGGAATATCAACACCCACACACTGTTTCTGGAAAGACAAGCTGGCAGCACTAAAACCATCCTGGGTAGAATGACCTAGGGAGGCCACTGCTAGGAATTTATCTTATTATTCTACTCTCATATTTATAAAAAGATTTTTAATATTTTATATTTTTACATGCAGCATTATTTCTAATATAACTTAAAACAATTTATGGACAATTTTACATTGGGTTTTTGAGCCATTAAAATAATGTTAATAAGGGATTATCTTAGAGAAATTGCTGAGCTACAAAAGCTAAGTACAGAAGGGTATGTATCATTTACTCCAATTATAGTGTGTGTTCTTTTTTAAGACTATACATACACACACATATATAATTTATATACATATGCATATATATATATATAATTCTTCTTCAACCTTTTCTGAAGGAAGGAGAGCCTCAGACAAGGAATGTAACAGATCCAGAACCATAGAGCTGGTAATTTGTAAAGGTAGCACTCAAAACATACATAGGTCAATCTGCTTTTTAAAGCCTATATTTAAATTATATTTTAAATTATATACTAATTATTTATTACATCTAGCTCAGATTTAGGTAGTTGGGCAAATAAACTAAAACCTGGTAGAATCAAAGAAAGAGGTAGAAATGAAAACAGAATACACTAACATTATTTTATAAAATGATGAAGGAATGTGATTCACTGTTTCTAAAAAAAAAAAGGGAAAAAGTGCATCAATTTTAACTTAGATAATAATCAAAAGCATAAAAAAGGCACCTGTGAATTTCTTCAATGAACTACAAATAGAAATTAATTATGAGTGAGTGATAACACAATTATACCACCCAAAGTTAAATTAAATCTGAGAAACCATATGTCCTCCACAGGAGGTTTGTGAATTAAAACAATATTAAGAAAGAAATGAAGGAAAGGAAGTAGGAAGGGAGGGATGGAAGGACAAGGGAATGAAGGAAGGAAGACATTTTAAATTTATAAGCACCTTTTTGAAAAATAAATCTCTACCATTCACTAAATAATATGATACAGAAGCTAGTGCTGTGATATGAAATTTGTCTACCTAATGGAGATAAAAGCAAACAAAAACAATGGTAATAAAACTTAAGAAAACATGTTATTTCATACATTTTTTAAAAGAACTATATTTAAATAATTTCATGAACATGTTCTGTCATGGCACACAGAAATTATATGACTTATATACGAAAAATAGTGTTAATTAAAATATGACTAATGATTTTTTGCGGTACGTGGGCCTCCCACCGTTGTGGCCTCTCCCGTTGCGGAGCACAGGCTCCAGACGCGCAGGCTCAGCAGCCATGGCTCACGGGTCCAGCCGCTCCGCGGCATGTGGGATCTTCCTGGACCGGGGCACAAACCCGTGTCCCCTGCATCGGCAGGCAGACTCTCAACCACTGCGCCACCAGGGAAGTCCACTCATTCTATTTTAACATAACAGTTTCAAAGTGTAGTGGCACAGGGTTAAGGGCACTAGACTAGGACTAAAACCCTCGTTTGTTTGCTTTTTTTTTAGCTGCCTGTTTTAGGGAAAGTCAATTAACCTACTGGTTTCAAATTTCCTCATGTGAAAAATAGAGATGAATACATACCTGCTATGAATACACCATATCGGTATATTGTATAGCAACAATGAGACAACATACTTGAAAGTATTTTATAAATTATCAAATGCTATTTAAATATGTGTCGTATATTTTTTAAATCTGTAGTCATAGTATAATATAAAGAAAAGTATCCCAAATCATTTAAAAATATGAAAGCTCTAGATTACTTAATATTATTAATTATAGAAAATTATATCCTGAATATACTTCAAAGAGTTAGAAATTGACACACATATATTTTACATCACAGTATACTTTTGAGAAAAAACAAATGCCAAGCAAAATTAATTACACATTGATAAATTAAATGAAAGCATCTTAGGCAAAGTACTAAGGAAAAATACTCCCTGTTTATTAGTAAGCCCCTTTCTGACTTGGGCAGATTTAATCTCTTCAGTAAAAGCAGTAAGTGGAACACAAAATAATTAAACTTTCTATGTGTTCCATGGTCACGTATTTTGTCCAAAAATGTGTAATATATACAATATTTCTATAAGACTGTTACAAATGAAAAATTAAAAGCAGAAAGGGACTGTGTATAGGTCTATGAACCCAGTAAGATGTGCTTCATATACATAGAAATATTCATAATTACTTACTTTCCCAATGATTAACCTTATGTTTACTAATACTTGTGCCTTCTCAGTACTTTCTTACATAATATAACACAAAAGTCTATTCAGAGCATATTGAAAAAGAAACTTCTAACTACTTTTACTTAAGGAATTCTTATGGCATTCATATCAAAAAATATCTTTAAAAAGATGGCTCAAAGAAAGAAAATGATAGTGCTTTTATAAAAACAAAAATCATAAAATTTTAGAACCAGAAAGGTTTAAAAAATCATTTTATTTTTATTTATTTTTATTTTTTAACATCTTTATTGGAGTATAACTGCTTTACCGTGGTGTGTTAGTTTCTGCTTTATAACAAAGTGAATCAGCTATACATAAAAAATCATTTTACAAGTGAAGCCCACAGAGATTCACCACTGTCTAAAATTACTATGTAGATGGTTCCTAAGAAGCCAGGCAGGACTAGTTATTCCCAGACTAGAACATGGTTAATTTCTATACAACATATTAAGGAAAAAATAAAATAAAAATCTAGGCAAAATCGAACTGTAAATATAAGGCAACATTTTTTTTTTTTTTTTGCAATACGCGGGCCTCTCACTGTTGTGGCCTCTCCCGCTGCGGAGCACAGGCTCCAGACGCGCAGGCTCAGTGGCCATGGCTCACGGGCCCAGCTGCTCTGCGGCATGTGGGATCTTCCTGGACCAGGGCACGAACCTGTGTCCCCTGCATCAGCAGGCGGACTCTCAACCACTGCGCCACCAGTGAAGCCCAACAATGTGGTTTTTTAGACAAATATTAAATAAATTGTTTCAGCACTTGGGTGTAAACATAAAAACTATAAAAAAAATTCTTAGTCTCTGCTGCAAAAACATATAAAAAGCATACAAAAAGGTCAAGTATAAAGAACTGATAAAAACTAATACTTTAAAAATAAAATAATCATTTGTCTATAGGGGAATTAGCAAAAACAAAGAAACACACACCATCATTACCTCATAGGTAATGCTTTGGCCAAAAGATATCAGAGCACCATATAAATTTCGTAGGTCCAACTTGGCTAGATCACAAGTGAAACACTGCTCTTAGGAAACAGGTATGGAAAATGAAAAGCCAATCTACATGATATTCCAAACAACATAAAAATCAGGGAAAGAGCTTTTCAACATATAAAGGTTGTTAATCACTGCTGCAACATCACGAAAAGCTCATGAAATCACCTGATAGAAGTATCTTTTAAATGGAGGTGAAAGGGGAATTATAAAAACCTGATGTTACCAATATACATGTTCTTGAAGTAGAAAGACTGCGGAAAAATTCCCAAGCAAAAGTATATAAGTGGCAGAGACGATAATATATTTGACTAAATTAGTGGACTAATTTCCAATGAGGAGGAACAAAAACAGAAAACCTGAACTTTTAGATAACCATGCCAATGTAGAGAGGGAGGGAAGGAGAAAGTGAAGAAGAAAAATGGAAAAATTCACAAGGGAGGAAAAACAAATGACACATTTTTAACACACCCACCCATATACAAAGTGAAAGATCATCTTTGAAATAACCTGAGACAGTATTAACACTAACTGTAAAATTTAAAGTAACTCAGGGCTTCCCTGATGGTGCAGTGGTTAAAAATCCGCCTGCCTATGCAGGGGACATGGGTTCGAGCATCGGTCCGGGAAGATCCTACATGCTGTGGAGCAACTAAGCCCGTGCTCCACAACTACTGAGCCTGTGCTCTAGAGCCTGCAAGCCACAACTACCGAGCCCACGTGCCAGAATTACTGAAGCCCGAGCGCCTAGAGCCTGTGCTCCGTAACAAGAGAAGCCACTGCAATGAGAAGCCCGCACACCGGAACAAAGAGTAGCCCCTGCTTGCCGCAACTAGAGAGAGCCCACATGCAGCAACGAAGACCCAATGTAGCCAAGAATAAAAATTTTTTAAATTTAAAAAATAAAGTAACTCATAAAAGGGTAAATAAATGAGGTTTTAAAAGAAAGCACATAAAATAAATTGTACCTTATAATATTTGACCCTACCCACCAATAATGACTTCTTAAAATTATTAATTTGTAACTAATTAATACAAACTAAAATAATAATTAAAAGTGCTTTGATACAGAGCTTATACATTTGAAATGAATAGGAATCACAGTAAATCAAAAATATGGTTTAAGCAAAATTATCTGGATAAGCAAAGTTTAACTAAGCTATGTCACTGTAATTAATTAATTTAAAAATTAATTTTAATTAATTTCAATTTAAAAAAAAGAGTATATTGAATGACAGCACCAATCAGCATTTCTGTTATCAATATACTGCACCACAGGGCAGCATCATAAAAGTTTTCCATGAAATAAAGCCAGTGTACATGAAATCAACTGCTATCACAGTGATGACCTAAAGAGAGGATTTCTGCTGCCCAAGATCCACATGAAAGGTACAATTCTGTAGTCTGTGCTACTCACCTTATCTTTGAAGATATGTGGATTTTGGTATATAAAATCTCGGTAACTTTCTGTTCGTACTTTGTCCTAGGGTAGAAAGAGGAAGACATTGTGTTTACAGGATAGTCTGAACAAATAAAAATATTTAAGGAAGATATTTGCTAATTTATCACACACTTCTAGTTTCCATAGCTACATTTTGCCTGGAAAACCAAGCCTAATCTTTTTTTCCTAAAAGAAAATAATAAAGAATGGAAATAGCAACAACACACAAAGAAAACGTTTAAGAACAACACAAAGTCAAATAAGACCTAAGTTCTTAAAAATGTACATATTCTCATCTTGACATGCACTGTAAGACTTCAAGTGATAATTAATGCTAGTAGAAGATGAACATGATGTTTTACTCCTTTAAATAGGGCCTGGAATCTAGAGCCTGATTCCCTGTGTAGAACTATGTTAAAATATGGGAGGAAAAAACCAAACTAGATAGATGTAAAAGTTACAGTTACGTATGAAAAATGCTCAACTGAGTATAGTTTGCCCTGGCCCGGGAAGATCCCACATGCCGCGGAGCGACTGGGCCCGTGAACCGTGGCCGCTGAGCCTGCGCGTCCGGAGCCTGTGCCCCGCAACGGGAGAGGCCACAACGGTGAGAGGCCCGTGTACTGCAAAAAAAAAAAAAAAAAAAAAAAAAATCCACTATGGAGTCTCACAAGACCTGTGACCAAGGCAGGTACTGAATGTTAACATTTATGTTGGTGCATGAACAGAGCTGATTTCCTTTTAAATCACCTCAGCTGAGACACATGCTGACAGCAAATTCAGCAGTAAGGGGCTCTGCTGCCAAGTGAGTAAAATGAGTATGATAAAAAATAACTCAGACCGGGAATTCTAGTTTTCGGTTTCACCCTAGGTTTAAAAAAAAAAAAAAAAAAAAAAGTAGTTACACTAAATACTACAACATAAAACTTTACACAGTCCATACCCTCCAAAAAAACTTTTATGCCAATACTGGGATTTTAAAAAAACGTACAAAGAGGGGCTTAAATTAAAAGGCAAGCTGTTTTACTTAATTGCTGGATCTAAAAAAGGGAAATTCCATAATTAATTCCATGTTTTCTGATGGAATTACTTCTAATTGCTTTACAAACAAAATTTTAAATCACATTTTAAAAACTGAAATCTTTCCCTCAATGTATTTTAAGAATTACTATGGGGCTTCCCTGGTGGCGCAGTGGTTAAGAATCTGCCTGCCAATGCAGGGGACACGGGTTCGAGCCCCAGTCTGGGAAGATCCCACATGCCGCAGAGCAACTAAGCCCGTGCGCCACAACTACTGAGCCTGCGCTCTAGAGCCCATGAGCCACAACTACTGGAGCCCACGTGCCACAACTACTGAAGCTGAGCCTAGAGCCCGTGCTCTGCCACAAGAGAAGCCACTGCAACGAGCCCACGCACCGCAAGGAAAAGTAACCCCTGCTCGCCGCAACTAGAGAAAACCCCTGTGCAGCAACGAAGATCCAATGCAGCCAAAAATAAATAAATTTTAAAGAAAAGAATTACTATGAGAACTTAATGTTTTAAATGAATTTAAACATAGTATTAATTAATTTAAAAACTGTCTTTTAAAAAAAAATACCATTTCATACATTTCTACCATTTTTATA
This sequence comes from Neophocaena asiaeorientalis asiaeorientalis, assembly GCF_003031525.2. Classification (NCBI taxonomy): domain Eukaryota; kingdom Metazoa; phylum Chordata; class Mammalia; order Artiodactyla; family Phocoenidae; genus Neophocaena; species Neophocaena asiaeorientalis. The sequence goes on along the minus strand of NW_020175186.1, from coordinate 2,240,099 downwards.
CCCTTCTTACACTGTAACCAGTGATTTTTGCTGACACAACAAAACCTACAAAGGGTGAACATCAGTCAAGAAGGCAGTCACTCGGAAAGCTCTCACCAATCACACTGCCTCGCCGCTGCTCTAACTTAATCACTAGCATCCCAACTCCTGTCCTAAATCCATGCACTGCTGCTCAGCTCAACTACAATCCTTTATCCAGTCTCTTCCTACATATCCATCTGCTTTTGCTCATATGCTCATCCTGGTGCAATGAAATTCAATGTCTACTAAACAGAGTGCTGTGGACATAGCAGAGCTTCAATTTAATAAATGAATTTTTGAGAGGAAAATTCACTAAACATGAAAATTCAAACAAATCAAAGACTAGCCCTCAAACCATTTCTAAAAATTTATTCTAACAAAAGACTAACTCTTCAATATAAAATAAGGTAATAAACAGAAATAAAGTTGTCTTTTGCACTAACCTAGTAAAACTAAGAAGCACAAAAGAATAAAATTAGAGGTCCAATATTAAGAAGACAATCTTTTAAGGCTAGTACAGTGTCATGGAATAATTCCTACCAATATTAAAACAATTTAAGTATAAGACTAAAGACAACAGAAAAGTTATGTATTATAAATTTTACCTATATAAGTAACAGTATGTTTTAAACGTATAGGCTCATGAAGGTGGACAGAATGCAAGAGTCAGCTGCAGATACAATGAGGAAAATGCAGTAATGAAAAATTAATGGTACTATAATCTGTGATAAATGTTCACCACGATGAACAATGTTTTACTTGGGGGTAAAAAAAGGAGAGTGATGCATCTCCGAATTATAACATTAGCAACAATGACTCTTCTTCAGAAAGATAAAGTGGCAAAGGATTCTGAAAGTTAATGTCCACTACTATCCCGTTATCTCTAGAATTCAAAAAAGTTATCTTCACCTTGACTCTGGAAAATAAGATTACAAACTGTCTTTATTTATAATTATAATCACAACATATGCCAAAAAAGTGTCATTAAAATACCTGTGACTAGTAAGTAACAAAAAATCCAAATAATATTGTTATAAAAGCAAGGCCAATTCTAAGCATAAAAATAAGTCCTGTATGCATGGCTTCTCAATTTTAATTTATTTATAAAGATCAGGTGAGACTCCAGTAGTAGCACAACCTTGAACAAATTATGTGTGCTAAGAACTGTTTTGATAAGAAACAGAAGAAATATTGCTTGATATAAGGCACATTTCATATTCATCCACAGTATGTAACTTAACAAAACATAAAACGGACAAATAGTTCTTTTTGAATGAAATATATCCATATTTCCTATGAAGACTTAATCAAGTTATCTCCAAGGAGAAGGTGGTTACATTGTATAACAGCAAAGGGGAATTAAGTCATGGAAAATTATATTAATAAGGAGTCTTAAGTGATTCTCTAAAAGTGAAAACACAGCGCTGGAAACTTCCAGCTGGAACTTCTTAAATATATATGTACATCAAAAGGACTTAAAATATTCCATCAGGTGTAAAGATCCTCTAGTTGTTGATACAGAGCTACAAGCGTCCAGGACAGAGATTTGGAAGTAAGTCCAAACTGGATTTCCCTGATGACTGTACTGAGAGCACTCAGATGTACTATCTTCTAGGAGTCTCAGTAACCTTATCTGTCTGAAAAACCCAATACAATTTCCATATCAAAAGCATTAAAGGTTCATGGCATTTAAATTGATGGGGTGATTTATAACGGCAAACATGGGCTTAGATTAACTCCTTTAAAGGAAATATTCTAGACACAATAAAATTAATTTTAACAGAGAAAATGGAGTATGTCAATTTCTTTTAAACAAATTCACTCTGGACTTAATTTATTACTTAGCAACAGTTATAACTGTTATTTGTAATGCTATGCAACTACCCAAGTAACAACAAAAAGCACAACCAACTGTGACAAGTCATTAGCAAAGAAATGACATGACATTGCTTTAAAAGACTCCAAGTAATTACAATTACTATTAATCAGCAAACCTCCACTCTGTGATCCTGCAAAACTGACTCAACAAAATATATACTCATTAACTACCCCTGGTTATCTTAAATGGGCATGTTTCAAGGAACACAGTCTTGGGGTGTCCGTAAAATAAACCAATCTTTTGAGGAAGGATTCAGAAAGGAATTTTTCGTTTGTTGGTTTTTAAGAAAAAAAAGTAGTGGCATCTAAAATTCACAGAGATAAACATTAAGTTTTCAGTAATTTTTACACTCCAACATTTATTTTACTCTAGTTAGATATTTTCAGTTTTACTGAATTAAAAAACCATTTTGCTATTTTATAATCTATAATACATGATAAAATGTACATAATATACCAGGTATACCCAGAAATCTACTTATAGTTTATATGGACATTACCATTATAAAACTTAAAACCAACCAAATTCAAGTATCTGATTTAGGAAATTCTTCTATATAGCAATGATTTCAAATGTAAAAAAGTAATGCCGTAACAACTGTGAGAATTATTTATAATTAACTTTGTACCAAAGAATTATTATTCGCCCCAACTAAAGTCAGTACTGCTAATTAAAACACTAAAATTAATCATTTCCTTCACATATTAAAAGGCAAACGTATTTTTCTTCCTATTTAAAAGTTGCTCTTGAGAAGACTAAAATCGTCAGCAATTTTTACGAATGTTCTATTCCCAGCAAAAGGTAATCTCATAATAAAGATTAATAATGATCTTAAACAGAATTTACAGCATCTCTGATGCTTCTATAATCTTTTCAACGCAAGATGAGCTATCAAGCACCAAAAAGATTTAAAAAGCAGTTCTCAAAAAAACCAGAAACCAAAAAAGCAGTTCTCCCATATGTATTAAGAACCTTTTTTACTCTATTTTTCCTTTAGTATGGATTTGGTACATTTGTGCTCTTTCCTAACCTTTAGCATTTCTTCATGTATCCCATAATGCCCGTATGAGCTGAAATAAACGCCATCCTCATCCTCCTGGAGGTCTGCAATGGCAGTTGTAGATGACGAGCAGGTTCTGACATCTGCGTTCATCACAAAATCCTGAGCAAATTGTCTGTAATCAATTTGAAATACACCCTTGAGACAAGTTTACTGGACCATGAAAAAAGGAAAGGCTAGAGGCTGAGGAAGAGGAAGGGGGAGGAGGGGAGTGCGGGGTGTGATGAGCCTTCTAAATCACATTCTGTCTTAAGCAACGGAAAGCTCCCCCTGCTAGATCTTAAGCAATGACATATTCAAACCCAGTTGGAAGCATTCCTTCTACAAATCACAAAAGCACTGCCAACTGCAGGCTATGGCTGTTTTATCTTTCAAGTGAACAAAGTAAGCACACTATGACTTTATTCAACTTTATTATTTCTATTGTTCCAAAATCTTATTTTAGCAGCTGAATCAATATAGCATATTCCAATGCTATGAATATTCTTTAAAACCATAGTATCTCATGGAAGGGTTATATAGGTAGAAAGCAGACCCAAACTGGGAATTATTTACACACATCAACACCATCCGCTCAGGCTCTAAAACTCAGTTCCTTTTCTGATAACAACGCATCAAGAATCTATGAGGTATATATGGGAGAGAAGTGTAAAGAGGCACATAATAGAGTTGCTGCTTACGAGATTACCCAGCATAAAATCTCAGAAAAAGGGAAACTACAATCAGCTATACTATTTTTCCTGCTGGACATTCTGGCAAACCATCAAAAATGGGTAATTGGGCAACAGCAACCAACTTACAAATCTAACAGATTAAGCTAGAGGTATGTACACTTGGTAGTAATGCAGAATCTCAGACACCACCTACTTCAGGCCTCCTGAATCAGAATCTAGTTTAACGAGACACCCAGGTGATTCGTATGCACGTTAAATTCTGACAAGTACTAAGCCAGCAGAATATTAATTTACTCACTAGAGAAAACCATCCTATGTAGCTGGTTTTCTGATTACATACTTCATCATAATTATATTGTGATTCTTTAAAAACAAAAATTTCAACCCTGTATTTTCCACAAGCCTAAAAAATATTAATCCCTACACTTTAAAAAGTCCAGGAGAGAAAAAGTAAAATGGAGAAATCTATTAGAAATTCAAAGGAAGGCAATATCAAAGAACAAAAAGCACTCAAGAGAAACACACTCCCCAGAACAATTATCATTAGTACAAAAGTAATTATAAAGAAACATAAGAGGAAAACTACAGAATTTTATGTTAATCAACGACATCCACAATGTATAAAAAATACTGCGTACCTTTAATATTATTGAAATTAAATATCTACACTGTGCTTTCCAGTATATGAAATATTTTACCATATTCTATCTTTTTATGAATTATATTATTTTGGGGATCTAAACAATTAATTTTCTATAAGATTGATAAATTACTTCATTCTTTGCAGATCCTCACGCGCTCCAGCTAACGCAGCTTCAGCAGACAGTGCCCTGGCTTCCATGTGTTTCAATTTTTCAACAACTGATGTATTTTCACTGAGTCCACTGGGGTATGAGAATGGAACTGACACGGGTTCATAAAGATCTTCTACATCTAAATAAATAAATGGACATTTCTATCAGGCCATCTTATAACAATGAAGCACATATAAATGTGTTACGAATAAGTATATACTAAGTGCCTATTATGCGGCCAACTGAGAAAAATTAGTACTTTTAATTAAATAAATATTTACTATCCAAACTATTCCAATTTGAGTTTAAAGAGCATGCTGTTAGTCTAAACTTTTCACTAGTTGGCTAAACTGAACACATAAATAAGCATTAATTGTACTGAACCAAACCCAGGAAGAAACAAAAAAGTAGAAGGAAAAAACTCATATTTATTGATCATCAGGTATCTTTCAAGTTCATGCATTACATTTCATTCCATCTTCAAAAGAAACCTAAAATATAAACATTTATCCCTATTTTAAGACATGGGAAAAATAAATTTCAGAGAAACTGACTAGCCCAAAGTCATGCAGCTGTTTAATGAAGGAACTACAATTCAAACCCATGCCTGCCTTCCCAGCCCGTGTTCTTGCCACTACACAGGGCCACCTCCAGCCTCTGGGTCTTTATCTGTAGAGTAACAGGTATGACATTTAGATATTCCTTAAGGACAGTGTGTAGGTAAGGAATTCTGTACATTCAATAACTTTTTCATCATGGGTAAGGTGGTGTGCAATCTATACACTGTCTTATTGCTGACATTATTAAATATCCTAATTCCTAATAGTATTAAAAATTCTTGATTTAAATTTAATTTCATTATATGTAAATCATTAACTTCTGCTATGGAAGTTAATATATGTAAATCATTAACTCTGTAAACAGAAGTTAATATATGTAACTAGTGAGTTTTACAAAATCCCAATGTCCACTGACAGGTCTAATTAACTGTTGAATCAACTTAAAGCAATAAAAACAATGCAGATATTATACTGTCTCCTCAGTACAGCTCTGAGGGAAACACGACTTTTTTTTTTCCTATTCAGTTTTTACCTGCAACCCTTCTTTAGAGCTGGGACAAAATAACTAAGCTTCACAAATACATGATAATATTATAACTTAGAGACTAGAGCCTGAATTGAACTTGTTATAAAAGCAGTATGGTGTGCCACGAAACTCTAAACAGTCCAGCAGAACACTGACTCGTTGCTTTACAAAACTACAGATTCGGGCTTCCCTGGTGGCGCAGTGCTTGAGAGTCCGCCTGCTGATGCAGGGGACACGGGTTCGTGCCCCGGTCTGGGAAGATCCCACATGCCGCGGAGTGGCTGGGCCCGTGAGCCATGGCCACTGAGCCTGCGCGTCCGGAGCCTGTGCTCCGCAACGGGAGAGGCCACAACAGTGAGAGGCCCACGTACCACACACACACACACACACACACACACACACACACGAAACAGTCGATTTATCAGGAAGACATAACAATTATAAATGAGAATAAACCTCACAAAAGAGCTTCAACATACACAAAGCAAAAGCTGATAGAATGGCAAAAAAAGACAATCCTCTAATCACAGAGATTTAAATACACCCCTATCAACAACCGATAGAGGTAGATTTTTAAAAATCCAAAAAGACATAAAAGATCTGAACAAAAATATTCAGCACCATGAATTATTTATAGAATACTGCACCCAATTACTGTATCTTGACATTTTTGAAGAACACTGATCAGTAATTTAGAATTTAGTAGACTGCCCCTCAACCTGGGATCATCGGATGATTTTTCATTATTAGAATGAGGTTAAACATTTTTGGCAAGAACAGCAGAGAAATGACGTTGCCTCCTCAGAGCATTACACCAAGGGGTTCGTGGCGTCAGTACACTTATTACTGGTGATGTTAACCTTGATCACTTGGTTATTATGGTAGTGTCTGCTCAGTTTTTCCACTCAAAAGTTTAACAGCTCCTTTGTAGTTAAATTTCTTGGGGGACATACTTTGAACTATGCAAATCCTATCTCACCCACCTAAATTTTCACCTACTAATCTTAGCATGCATGGGTTACTCTTTTCTGCAAGTTACTACCGTGGTGTTTGCCTAATGCTGATTTTCTGTTTCTCTTCTTCCTTTGACATTTATTAACAGGAATTCTATGCTGAAGCGGAGCTACTCCTTCCCATTTATTTGGTTCCTTATTCATGTCAAGAAGAATTCATGGACATTTATTTTATCCTATGGGTTAAAACCCAATACTGTCATTTTCTGTATTGATTAAATGTTTCTAGCTTTGGCCACTAGGAGGTCCTTCAGGTTGGTTCCTGTGTTCTTTAGGTTAAGTCCCCTCTTCCCCCACTTTTTCTTAAGTACTTCCTAATTTTCTGGAACAAGGTGTCCTAGACTTATCTTGTATTTTCCCTGCCCCACCTGGAAATCAATCATCTCTCTAAGGACTCTTGGTTCCTTTTATTAATAAAGGATTATAAATCAAGATCTGGGCACTAGGTATGCTCATTGCTACTGGGGTTTTTCTAGGCCCTTTCAGCAGAGCTAGGAAATATATGTATTATACTAACCCCCCCCACACACACACACATCTACATTTCTGTATCTGTCTGTCTGTATAAGAAAAACTATGAATTTACACTGACACTTCTGATTCCAATTTGTCAACACAGGACTCATTTCATCCTTCATTTCCTTATCTGAAACCTCATTCTCCAACTGTGAGAAACCTGGCTTTTATCCATAATTTTTAAAAATAAATTTATTAATTTTATTTTTTTATTTTTGGCTGTGTTGGGTCTTCGTTGCTGCGTGTGGGCTTTTTCTAGTTGTGGTGAGCGGGGGCTGCTCTTCGTTGCGGTGAGCAGGCTTCTCATTGTGGTGGCTCTTGTTGCAGAGCACGGGCTCTAGGCGTGCGGGCTTCAGTAGTTGTGGCTTGCAGGCTCTAGAACGCAGGCTCAGTAGTTGTGGCGCACAGGCTTAGTTGCTCCATGGCATGTGGGATCTTCCCGGACCAGGGCTCGAACCCGTGTCCCCTGAACTGGCGGGCAGATTCTTAACCACCGTGCCACCAGGGAAGCCCCATCCATAAATTATTAACTCACATGTTCCATTCTAGCATACACAAAAATAGTGTCAGAATTGCTAATTCTTACCCTGCAAGAAATGCCTTTTCTTACTGGATTACAACGTTGATGTAGTTCTTTTTATCTGTAGCCTCAGCACAACATCCATTAAAGGTTTCAGTTACTCACCTAGCTCTTTTCCTCCCCACTCCCTGCAGTATGGTTACATTATTCCTTTGTATTACAGTTCAGTTCATCTGTTAGTGCCTGCATTCCATTTCGCACCAGCACCACCCTTGTATACATACATCCTCGTTGTTTCAATTGTTGATTTTTTTGATTATATGAAGGCTATAAAAAACATTACTGGGCTTCCCTGGTGGCGCAGTGGTTGAGAGTCCGCCTGCCGATGCAGGGGACACGGGTTCGTGCCCCGGTCTGGGAGGATCCCACATGCCGCAGAGCGGCTGGGCCCGTGAGCCATGGCCGCTGAGCCTGTGCGTCTGGAGCCTGTGCTCCGCAACAGGAGAGGCCACAACAGTGAGAGGCCCGCGTACCACAAAGAAAAAATAAATAAATAAATAAAATAAAATAAAAACATTACTATAGTCCTGAGAGTTGGAGCTATACAAAGAGATATACTCAGCAAAGTGTCACTCGATCCTCATCCCTGTTACCTCAATCCCACTGTGCCCTTCCTTCCTTGTCCCACAAACCCCGTTCAGTAACAATCTCTTCAGTTTCTAGTTTATCCTTCCTGTATTTCTTTTGCACAAATGAGCAGACACATAAGCATTTTCCTAAATCTCTTTCTTTCTTATGTGAAGAGTATCATAGTAGATATTCTTTTGAGCTTTGCCTTTTTCATTTGACAGTATGTCCTGGATAACACTCTGTACCAGTTCAGTTCATTCTTTGCAATAGAGGATAGAGGTATACTACTCCATGGTGTGGACGTGCCATAGTTTATTCAACCGCTCTCCTCTATATGAGCATTTGTCTTATATGTATTTTCAGAATGTTGGAGGTGTACCTTCAAGACCAATTCTTATGAGTGAAACTGCTCAGTTAAAAATCGCACGTTCAGGGCTTCCCTGGTGGCGCAGTGGTTGAGAGTCCGCCTGCCGATGCAGGGGACACGGGTTCGTGCCCCGGTCTGGGAAGATCCCACATGCCGCGGAGCGGCTGGGTCCGTGAACCATGGCCGCTGAACCTGCATGTCCGGAGCCTGTGCTCCGCAACGGGAGAGGCCACAACAGTGAGAGGCCCACGTACAGAAAAAAAAAAAAAAAAAATCGCATGTTCAGTTTTTTAGGTATTGCTAAATCTGCATTCTACTAGCAATCTTAGGACAGTGCCTGTCTCTCCACAGCTTTGTCAACAGAATGTGTTGTCATATTGTAAAAATTTTTACCAGTCTGAGAGGTGAGAAATGGTATCTTGCTATTGTGCTATTTTCCTACCTCTTTTTGGTAGAATTTTTCCCCATTTTTCTATCAACTGTTTTGATCCTTTGTCCCTTAATTTTTAAGAGTCTTTTATGTAAAAAGGATATTAACCCTTTGAGGAGTATGTTTCAAATATTATACCATACTTTGAAAAAAATTAACTAAACTCCATTTTATTCACTCAGATTTCATTAGTCTTCCCCTAATGTCCCCTTTCTGTCCCAAGATCCCATCCAGGATACCACATATGTTTAGTTGTCATGTCTCCTTAAGCCCCTCTTGGCTACAACAGCTTCTCAGGCTTCCCTTGACATGGATAGTTTTGAGGAGTACTGGTCAGGCAGTCTGTAGAATGTCCCTCACTTTGTGTCTGTCTCATGGTTTTTCATGGTTAGACTGAGATTACTGGCCTGGGAGGAAGACCACTGAGGTAAAGTGCCATTCTCATCACATGATATAAAGGGTCCATACCACTGACATTACATCACCGATGATGTTAACCTTCATTACCTGGCTAAGGCAGTGTTTGCCAGGTTTCTCCATCAGTATAGTTACTTCTCCCCACTTACACTGTACTTTCATTGCCTATTTTCTTAGTTATCTCCTTTTTAAATTTAGTCATCTTTATATTCTCAAAGCCCAATACAAAGCAGATGCTCAATAACTATTTACTGAAAGACAGTGCAGGTGAAATAGTCAGTAATCAAGCCAGGAGCCATGAGAATGAAGAACCTTCTCTTCCATCTCTCTACACCAATGGCCAGGAGAACAGATCTTTTGCTTTTTTTTTGGCTGTGCCGTGCGGCTTGTGGGATCTTAGTTCCCTGACCAGGGTTCAAACCCGTGCCCCCTGCAGTGGAAGCATGGAGTCCTAACCACCGGACCACCAGGGAAGTCCCACAGATCCTTTGAGAGGCACGGGCAGTGCACTAACAAGCATGCCCAGTTCAAGTTCCACCTCCTTTACTAGGCCCCTTAACTGTTCCAGATCTCGGTCGTGACTTCTTCATCTAAACTCCTTAGAACTTATTTACTAATAACAATAAATTCTCCTTCATTAAGCACTTACTCTCTGACAGGTACTGTGCTAATATGCATTATCTTTGTAACAATTTTATAAGGTAGGTGTCATAATCACCTTTTTATAAATTAAAATTAAGTCTGAAAGAAGTTAAGTTAATATACCTTTGGAGAGAGAAGAGGTCAATACTGATCTGTATCCATAGTGACCAGCAAATAGCACTCGGTATCTGCTGATCTGAGTAATCTCTCCCTCTTCTGAACGGCACTATTTTTCCTACTTCTCATGAAACTTACTATATTCCACCTTATCTTATAATACAGGACAGTCATTCAAAAACAAAACACTCCTACTATTAGATTGTGGGCTCCCAATGCGAAGGATTCATTTCTTCATGTTTCTAAAGTATTTAACATACTACTTTCAACCTGTGAGTGTTCAATTTTGAGTTTAGGGAGTCACGAAGAACACCTAGTGGGCACTTTGTCATGTATCAAAGAGATCACTTTGGTTACTTTGAGGAGAAATAAAATTTAATAGAAGTTGTAAAAAATGGGAAAGAATCAACCTAGGCCCCACCAAATTTTAGAGGTAGAAAGTTGGAAATCTGGCCCTATTTCTCATTTTATAGATGAAGACCTAAAAAACAGAAAGCTTAAGTGCTTTGTCCAGGGTCACTTAGTTCCTGAATCCTACATTAAGGTTCTTACTATAGCATCACACTGCCACACAACTTCTCTTGATGGTACTTCTCAAGGAAATGAGTGGTTTTCCACAGTTCCCACTTACCAATGGACTGCGCAAATACACACTGTCAAACTACTATCTGTGAAGGTGTGTGTCTGTTTAGAATGGTCTTGCTGATCTGAAGACAGCAAACCCCTCTATCTCACCTAACTGACACAAAAAACATGAAAGAAAGCATAAATTAAAAAAATAATAATAAATCATGAACTCCAACAAATTAGACCTATAGAGAGCCAACAGATTTTTCATAAGATTCCTGTTCAATAAGGAATGAACCAAAGCACAGAGCAAGAAACTAAGAAAGCTACAGTCAAAAGACGAGTGACCCTGCCACAAGGGAGGCTTAAGAGTTAGTATACGTGGGGAATTTTCGTGCAATCTGTCCTGCAGCAAAACAAAAGCTCCATAAATTAGATGTCTTAAGAAAAGTCACGTATCTGATTGTATTATGAGGTAAAAACAGCAATATTATTAAATTTACTTAAATCTATTAAATATACTGATTTAATTTTTTTAATTTAAATTTAAAATTTCATCGATTTTAATTACATTAAAAATCAGTCTGACAACTAAAAATTATTCTCTCAAGTCTCCCTATGTTTCAAAACACCTTTTACACAATGTTTAACCCAAGCTCATATTCCTCCCTGGTAACTGTTAGTGTGACCCTCACTTTCTAAGTGACTTAACGTTCCTTCTGAAACCAACTACCTGACAAGGTCTTTAGAGAATCAAGGGGATGATATATTTTCCTGTAACACCTAACCACTATTTTGTCATAACAAATGACCCTGCTTTAAAGTAGATACCATATGTTCATCTTACCAAATTGAAGTAAAAGGTCATCTTCTAATACCGGCTTTAAATACTCTTCTTTCTCCCAAGGCACTGGGTTGTATATGGAATTCATATATTCAACTGGAGGATTCTGGAAGTAAAATTAATTGCATATTTTTTCACTGCACATAATCACAAAATCCCCCTACCAAAAAACTGGGAAAATTAAACAAAAAAGGAAATCATGTCTACATCACACAAAATCTCTGTTTAAACAGTCTATGTTCACCGGCTATTTCATTAACTTGACTGGATGACTGCTTAATTGTTTCAATGCACAGTTTTATACTGTTTGGATTTTGAGGAAATGGCAATATAAACACCAACTGACTAGAACAAAGTATTTAAAAAACACAACAAAAAGAGTAACCAAAGCACTTAAAAATCGCACTAGAAATTATTTCTGATTTTACAGAAAGACTATCAGTATTCCCCTTTATCTGACAGTGAATTACTTTGCCACATAACATTGATTCATCTCTTACACAAAATTAAAAAACACACTTAAGTATGGTATGTATCCATTTACTTGGTGCTGTATGTCGTGCTAGTTCCTAATGTCCATGATTCCCCCAGTATGATGAGTGTCAAATTTAAAACAGTTCCTCATACAGCAGTTTCTCATATTCTTTTAAAAATCGGTGCATTGATAATCGCTGTAGTACTTCTTTAGGTTTTAAACAAAATTGTAGATTAAGCTACCACCTTACCTTAAGTCTAATAAAATTTATTAGTTTAATGTATCCATAAAATTCAAGTCCTAAAAGGAAAAAAAAAAATTCACTTATTTTAACATAACATGAGTTTTGTTTCATTAACCTGCTCTGAAGATGCTTCTCTGGTTAGACAATAAAATATTTCTGTCCTCTCAACTACTACTTAAAAAGTTTTGAATTTTTTATTAAGAACTAGAAACAGTAACTCTGACACTTCAGAATATTTTAATTGAGAAACAGCCAGAGAGGACAAATTTTTAAGTGCTCTTCTTGCATTTCTGAAAAATCGGAAATTAATTTTTAGAATTCTACTCACTTATCAGAACAATACAAATGAGGAAAATTAGGCCCTTGATTTTACCAAGTATTTGGCAGTTAATACTAGAGTTGATACTGAAGTTTCTAAATCCCCAATTTTTATGGTACCTACCAAACTATAATTTTGCCAGGACACAGAGTATACAAAGTATACTAGCTTTTACATTAAGTTAAATGATGCAAATGAAAAAATAGTGAGGCTTGTTATCTGGTTCTCATCTTTTCAGAAATGAAGCAGCATTTAAAATAAGGGAAAGCAATAGCATATCCAACCAATTATTATTTGTCATGAGAAATACTGTTATGAGAACATGCCAGCATATAAAAATGTTTCATATGCGTAATAGCACACAAAAGCCCCTATTTGGTACTGAAGAAGATATAAAATAATATAAAGTACGGTTTCAATTCAGTTTTAAAATGCACATTAAAAACATGAAAAAAAATGAAACTAAGTCACTTATATCTTACAAAAGTAGTTGCAGTTGAATTTATGATTCATAAACATACTGTATCATATGTTTATCTGAGACCCCAAATCTGCCTAATATTTGGTATTCTTCAGTAATGTCCTTTCTAGTTGTTAGTAAATACAGGGACCAAAAAGCCAATTCTGTATTTAGTTAATATTAGTGGGATACTGTAGGTCTTCTATATTCGTTTAAATTAGAAGGCTTTAATTTTAAGTATGTTTAGATGCAAGTTTCAATAGAATCATCAGCTGAATCTCTGGATTACCACCTTAACTTTAGCACTCGCTTTTTCCACACTCTCTTACCAAACTCCTTACCAAACTCAATCTTGTATGCCTTGAAGTCCATGTTATGCTTTGACCTGATAAGTTGTCTTTTTTCATAATGATCCACCTCCTTTTCCAAAGTCCACCTCTATCCTTTGCTCTCCCTAATTCTAATATCCACGCCCCTTGTCTTCCTAATTCTAAAATGATTAAAATGTAATCACATACTAAGGATTTTTTGGGGTTTTTTTCCTTTTTCGTTGTGAAGGCAATTTAAGCTTAAATAGTCAATCATATCTAGAAGAATGACTTATTTATCAATCTTTCCTCAAAAGCCATTTGTCAAAAACACGCCATTTTCATAAGTTGTCGTCATGTGTTTCACTATATTGGATTTGTATAGGAAAGGAATGGTCTGGAAAAACATAATGTTTGAACTTAAATTTCTCAACTAAAATTTTCTTTATTCTAAAAATTACTCACCATGTTTATGAACCATGTTATCAATATTAAATTGATGCTCAGACTTACAGTGTGAAAATGTTTCTTCAGCAGATGTAAATAACCTGAAAAACCAAGCAACAGCTTCATGAAATAGTCCCCTAAGAAGTCTAAATACTGACTTCATGTTAGATATAAACTTTTCCCCCTCACTCTGCAGGTTTCCAGTTTTACTTCCAATTAATTAAAAAAAACCAAACACACCTGTAGAGAGGAACCCAGCACTCCTAAAGGGAATTAGTACTTCTGAGTCCCATTTTACACCTAAAACAAACTACCCTTTAAAATGTTGAGCTGAATTTGCCAAATAATAGCACTGAATTTATCACAAGGCTTCTAAGAAAGAGAACTCCCTTTGATAGACTGTGTCTCTTAAGACCTGAAAAATTCACTGCATAAGATTCTTTTCTCCTCTAAGTATCAACTCTGCTTTCAGAGGCTCTGAACTGACACAGCTCAAACTGCTTTTAGAAATAAAGCATAAAACGTATAATTTTATAGCTAGTAAATTCCCAAAGTGCCATATTTTGAAAAGTGGTCTTACAGTGCTCCCCAAGGATTTGTATTATAGACACTGTGAGGGCCAAGCTCCTTTATTCTGTGACCTGCAAAACTGAAGGACGTGTGATAAGATAACACACGGCAGAGAGCCTGCATTACCTCTTCTATATGCTTGGCACATATGCAGCAGTTTTCAACAAACGTTTACCGAGAGAGCTTATTTATACAGTATTTACACAGCCTATCACAAAGAAGTACCTCCCTGATGCTCAATAAATATTATCTTTTGACGACTACAGTATATGCAGACATCCCGTACCTACCCACATGAGGCTACACGTGGGAACAATGACGAATCGTCAGAAGCTAATATACCACCCATCAGCACCACTCTGAGACTCACTGGTAAAATGTTTATTAAAGTAACACTGGCCAGTGCCAACCAGGCCTCTTTCACGCCCACTTGCCCAGGACAGCAGCCAAAGTCAAAGCTGAAGAGGCAGAATTTTAAGTGGAAAAAACATGTATTTGGTTATAAGACAAACCATAGCTTTGTGACTTTGAACAAATTACTGGTATTGCAGCGTCTTTTTCCCTAAGTGAAAATGGCATCAATTCCTTCCCCCTCAACTGGGGGGGGGGGGAGCCCCTAACAAAGGTGATTCTTTAAACGGCTCCAATGGAACTATTACACCTGATAAGCTTTCTAACTGTCAAAGAATTATAGAATGGGAGAGCCTGAACGGTTCTAGAAGGTTGAGGGATTAATCGAGTTTAGTGACTCCCAAACTTGTTACTCTTTAGAATCACTTCAGCTAGGGTCTTTGTAGAAACAGATTCCTAGACCCTGTCCCTGATTTAGAAGGGCTGAGGCGCAGTTTAGCATCTGTGTATTTTTTTCTTAAGTGTCTCAGGCGACAGAGGTGCACAACTACATGTGGGAACCACAGATCCGGCCCAGAACCCTTTCATTTTACACAAGAGGAAACTGAGGCCCGTCAAAGTGAAGCAGTGTAACCTGGCTTCCAGTTCATGGTTCCTCCCTGGAAACCACTGTGGGTCTTCCGGCTCAACAAACCCTCACTCCAAAGCACGGGCTCCAGACTTGCAAGGCAGCCACTTGGGCTGGACTCCAGAGGAGCAGACCACACAGACCCACGGGGCCCGGCCACCCTAGGGCTGGCGCCTCGCGCTGAGGTGGACGAACCTGTCACAGAACAGGCAGGGGGTCTGCTGCTTGTCGTGGGGGAGATCGGCATCTTCCTCATCCTCCCAGGAGGCCTCGTCACCGCTGTCTGACAGTCCTGGCAGGTCCTCCTCCTCCACAGCGCCCCGGCCGCCTAGCACACGCAAACGGTCAGCTCTGTCTCGGACCCCAGTGCCAGGAGGGCGGACGAGGGGCAGCAAAGCGAGAACGCTCTGGGCCCGGCGGGCCCTCCCCCCCACCTCCCCCTCCCTCTTTGCAGGGCCCCACCACCCCGGCTCCGCGTCCCGGGCGCAGGGGGAGGGGAGGGGCTTTCACCGGCCCCACGGCGTCTCGGCCTAGGTGCTGAAGGGCCGGGGTACCCACCGTCTGCGCCCGACGCTAACGAACACATGGCGGCTGTGCCGCGAGAGCCCGGCGCGCCTGGGGGCGGGGACCAGGCTGGGCAGCGCACGCGCAACCGCCTCCGAGCCTTCCCGGCCCGAGAACCCGGGAACGAGCGTGAGCGTGAGCGTGAGCGTGAGCGCGAGCGCGGGCGCGGGCGCGGGCACGCGGTGGGGCCGAAGCTCCGGGAACCCTGTGGCTCCTGGAAACAGGAGAGCCTGCGCGCCGGCTCGCGAGCACTTCCGGCCTCGGGGCCGCGGCGTTGTTCACGTGAGCTGGGGTGGGCGGGGCGAGAGCCCGGGCTCCGCCTCCTGCCGCAGGGTTGATGCAGCGCGCGCCGAGTAAGCGCTGAAACTTGGGCTGGGCGTTGCAGGCTTAGACTTGGCTTTTGTGTTCTCCTCGGGCTGCGGCAGGCCTTAGCGGGAGGTCCTAAACCGCGGCCCAGAGCCCAGAGCTGCAAGCGGTTCTGCAGTCGGCATCGCGCCCCCTGTGCGTCCCTTATTCGAGGGATGAGCGGCTAGTCGGGGGGCGACCTGCTCGCTGCGCCCTCTGGTGCCGAGGAGGTCGAACGCAAGCGAGAGGCTGGTACTCCGCACTGGTTCCGGGGCTCCCTGGTCCCCGTGGGGTGCGGCTGGGGAGAGGGAACTGCAGGGGCCAGTGGGTGTACCAGGGGCCACAGAGGGGCCAGAGCCTCGAGGACTGTTTTAAGGAGTTCAGTCTTTAAAGTGTATGTCCCAAGTTCTAGTGCCAGGTGCTAGCACTGGGCTTGGCACAAGTTTATCCAGTTAAATTGACTACCACGGCCTACCAGGCTCTGCATAATCCGCCTAACGTCTCCCCTCAACCCTCCACCTTGGGCCCCATCCTCCAGCCTTTTATTTGGTGCTAATCATTATCCCACCTCAAGGTCTTTGCTAAGAATGTTCTACAAAAGGGTAGATACTTTTTGTCTCAGCCAGAAAGTCTTTCCTCAGGCCATCTTTTCTAAAGTAGTTTCCACTGTCATTCCAGCAGCCTCCTGTTAGTTTCTTTCTTATCACCTACCATTTGCTTTTTCCTTTCTTCTTCCCGTCTTTAGTCACAACACTGTTTGAGCATGAGGGTAGGGCCATGTCTCTACCTTCATTTCTCTGGCACATAATATATGGCCTAACTCATAGGTAGGTACTCAATATTAATTTGCTGAATGAAAAAAAATTGCTGAATGAGAACGATGCCTTGTATTGTTGCTAAACTCTTCTGAATGCACTCCTTTCCCTTGACTGTAAACCCCTAGAGGACAGAATCTATCAAATATTAGTTTGGAAGCCCCCTTATATTGCAGGCCACTGCCAGAGTATCTGCTGGCTTTGCTGGGTTAGACTTACTATTCACTGATGTAGACCCACTGCCTACGTGCCCAGTGGCACATAGGAGGCATTTCAATAAGCTGAATGAACTTCAAGGTCATTTGTTGCCTGGGCTCATCCAGCTTTTTCCTTCATCCTTCCAACATACTCTCCAGCAAGGCCCATCTTCTCCCCATCTGCATAACATTTGGAGGGAAACCTGCTAAATCCCATTAACACCCAATCATTCCATGTTAACAGTAGCGAAGTAACACCCAGTCCAGAGGAGTGACTGGGCCAGAATCTTGTTCCTTGAAGTTTATGTGTCTCCACAATGCTGGGCTTAGGAGGGAACAGCTTTTTTCTTCACTCCAAAGATAAACACAGACCCTCTCCCATCACCCCACTTCACTACTGAGGTCAGAAAAAAATGTTGAACAAGACCTGACAGCAGGTTTGTGGGTAAGGAATTTCAACACACAGAGAATAACTTAAAACTGGCCACTGGGTTTAGCTGCTTTTAGAGCCCACCAGCCTCAGTATATCCTCATGGAGTCCCCGTAATTCGTGCCTCACTTCTTGGAGCCCATGCTTGTTATCACCTAAACAAACAGGCTCTTCAGAGTCCAGCCCCAAAGGAACCCCACCTGGCAGGAGGAAGATGTTCCTTCCATCTCCTTCCTAAAGCCCACATTTCAAGTCCTCACCCCATCCTAAAATATGCCTCTTTCCTAGATGACTGACATTGGGAATGTCCAACCCCTTCTAAAGACAGACACACAGACACACAGACACACAGACACACAGACACACACACACACACACACTAAAGGAGTCCACTGAAGCTTGAAATTTATTACTTTGCTTCCCCCAGCACAGAAGTTAAGACAAACTTCACTACTATCCTTTGTTCCATGATGGAAATTAACAGTGTGTTCCTCTTGACTTTGACCCTTCCTTCTGCCTCTTCCTTGCCTTTTCCATAGTTTTTAAAGTGAAGCACTTTGAGATATACATTTACTGGCTATGTGAACATTTTGTAGTTAATCATTAGAGGGATCCTAGACCAATGAAGAAACCCAAACATTTCTATTTTATTCATCCATGGCATGTACTGATCCAGTAACAATTAACTGGAACTTCCTGGAAACATACAGATACTGGATGCTCTTGCAGAGTAGTTAAAAACAGAAGCTATGGATTCAGGCTCACTTGGGTTAGAATCCTGGCTTTGCCATTTCCTAGCTTCAGGCTTCAGCTTTAAGCCCTTGGGCAAGGCATTTAACCACAGTGAGCCTCGGTTTCCCCGCCTAAGACAGGGGGATGATAGTACTGCCTGTAAGAATTATAAAGATTGTTTGGAGGGTTAAAGGACAGACACCATGTGTAAAAGCTGGCAATTGCCAAGCACTTGATATATATTAGCTGCTATTCTATAATCCCATTGGCCAAAATACTGCATATTACCACAGAAACTTGGGCATTTTCTAACAATCTAAGGGAACCCACGACTTGTCCACTTATTTTAATTCTTCTATTTAATTCTCCCATGAATTATATAAGCTCAGTTATATAATAACTTTTATTATATATTCTAAAGAAATAGTAAGGCACAATGTTCACTTACACAATTAACATGCAGTCAGCACTGGGTAACTCAGAGACACAAATGTCAACAATTTTTGTTCAGGCCTCATCTGCATGATACATAAAGTTTTCACTGCTGCTGTGACTCTGCAGACAAGCTTTCAAAGCTGGCCTGCCCACCAGTGGCATCAGAACCATAAGAGAAGCTTAAATAAAACAACAGATTGCTGTCCCCATACCCCCAAAATTCTCATTGAGAAAGTTTGAGGCAGGGCCCATGAACCTCTCATTTCTGTGCCGAATACGAGACACTAGACCACCAGGGAGCTGCTGGATCTCTATTTTTGAAAGGCTTCCCAGGGTAATGTCTACATATGTACAATCAGGCTCTAAAATGCTGATGCAGAGCACGATCGTTTTTTGATTGGATCTGGGCGACTGAGAATAGTGAAACCACAGTTAAAGCACATGTTTTTTTTAGACCCCGAAATTACCGATTAGGTGATGGGTGTTGAGTTTGACAACAGAAAGCATTTCTCCAGTGTGGTCACGGCTTGAGAGAGCCATCAGCTTTCCCCAGGTCGTGGATGGCCTCGTTATCCAGCAGTTCCTTCTTCTTGTCACTTGGTCTCACTGCGTTGTTCAGCATTGCTCTAACCACAGTCATCACTGGCACAGAGTGACCGCTGGCCCAAGATTCTGGTAAGGAGCCAAAGAACTTCCTAATCAACCATTCACCTGGGCGAGATTCTTGCCTATCACATAATAGAACTCTAAAGAGAAAAAGAAGAGCAGAGGAGGAGATGGTAAATTGCATTCAGACCATACAGGATGTTATGGATTGAACTGTGTCCCCCCAAATTCATGAAGCACTAATCCCCAGTGGGATCGTATTTGAAGACACACCTCTAGGGAGGTAATTAAGGTTAAGTTAGGGCAGAAGGATGGGACCCTAATCTGATAGGACTGGTGTCCTTACAGAAAAGGAAGAGATATCAGATATTTCTCTCTTTCTCTCCACTCACACAGAAGAAAGACCATAGGAGGACACAGAGAGAAGAAGCAATGAATCAACAAGCCAGAAGAGAGGCCTCACCCAACACTAACCCTGATGGCACTTTGCCCTTGGACTTGTAGCCTCCCATTCTGCAGTGTTAGTGTTATGGCAGCCCAAACACACTAAGACAGTGCATAAATGGTTTTATTTGGGCACGAAGAGGATTTTAAAGAAGAAGGCAGCCAAGGCTACCCAGAAAATTTCAGACTATTGTGAACCGGGCACCACCAACCGTCTAGCCTTTCCTTCAAAGCTAAAAGTGGGTTCTTCAGAGAAGCAATCTCCCTCCAGCCAACTCTTTCATATCTTAGAAATTTGTCAGCCTCTTCAAATGAAAAACCAGCTTCTAGGGAATAACCAACACTGGTGTACTCTTAGGCAGTAGGAATACTTACCCGGGCCTAAATATGGAGTAACGATCAAATTTTAACTCTTCAACCCTAGCTTCCACTTCTCCCTGTTAACAAAAAAAAAACATTTCTAGTATTTAATCAAGACCAACTTGCTGTAATGCTTAAGAGAGAATAACAAGAAAAACTTGAGGTTTTGAAGACAATCTACTTCTGCAGGTCTCAATACTAGTTAATATCCTCCCCTAGATTTTTAGATTCCAGAGAGTCTGGGAAGTTAAGGAAGAGATCAGTTAATCCTGATATGTAGTAGAGAGTGAAAAAAGATGCACCGAATGAGTAAATGGCTGCATGGTCAGTCCAGCCTGTCATGTGACCTACTGAAACAGATCCAGAGAGTGACATGTTAGGAGTTCAGCCATAAAAGAACTGTCCGTCACTCCAGAATCAGTGCTGCAGGCCAGGGGACCTTAACCTTTTTTGGCTTCCAGGTAGTTTCAGGAGGTCAGAAGAACCACAGACTCCCTTGTATTACTCACTTCCTAACAAAATCCACAACATTTCAAGAGACAGAGCATCTAGATGAGGCTTTAAATTAAATTTGTTGAACAATCCATGAATTTTTCACGCCAGGCATCTCTATAAACAGAAATGCCAGAGAAGCTTGGCCACGGGGATGTTTAAAAGGCCTATGAACTAAGCAGCCTGCTCACCGCCGCCTTCTTGGCCTGTTCATACCATTCATTTGGCACTTAACCTACAGCACTGTATATAATCTGCAGTAATACATTTTAATCAATATATTTAAAAAATACATTTTAATCAATGTATTAAAAAGCTTTTTTCAATGAATGATTTTTAATACATTCACAGAGAGTTGTCCCACCTTCACCACAATCTAAATTTAGAATATTTCATCACCCCAGAAGAAACCCCATACCAATTAGCACTCACTCCCATCCCCTCCCGCAAACCCTAGCCAACCATTAATCTTTCTATCTCTAAAGATATGCCTATCCTAGACATTTCCTATAAATTAAGTCATGTAAGTTGTGGCCCTTTGTGACTGGCCTCCCTCATTCAGCATGTTTTCAACGTTCACCCATGCTATAATATGTCATTTCTTTTCATAGTTAAATCAATGTTATTTTGTAGGTATATGCCACATTTTTTTCATCCATGCATCAGCTGCTGGACATTTGAGTTGTTTCTACTCTTTGTCTATGATGAGTAATGCTTCTATAAACATTCATATGTAAATTTTTACGAGGGTGCGTTTCTTAGTTGGTTTTTTACAAAGATGTGCTTTGTCTCTATTAGCAACATGTGTACAAGAGTACCAGGCTGAAACTGCTATTCTTAGAAAGGTCTGCTTGCCAGGTTGTCCTTTGGCCTGTGTCTGGGAACTCAGATTTTAGGAGTGTTCCCGTCATTAGCTAACTGATAAGGGTACTTTACTATGCCTAAACTATTTGTACAAACAATGTGGTTTATGCTGAACACTTGCTTTCCTTCTGGAAGTCTGTAATTTTTTTACGCTAAGGGTGCCTATGTGACTGACCCCCATCAAAACCCTGGACTCCTGAGCTCAAGTGAATTTCTCTGGTAGGCAATACTCATTGCTGGAGAAATGAAACACGTGTAACTCCACTGGCAGAAGACCCTTGGAAGCCTGAACCTAGATTCCTCCAGAGCTCACTCCATGCACTTCTTTTTCCCTGCACTGACTCTGCTTTATATTCTTTCATTGTAATACAACATGGCTGTGAACATAACTATATGGCAGTCCTGGGAGGCCTTCTAGCGCATTCCCAAACTTGGGGCTGGCTTTGGGGATCCCCCCAAACAAGACTGTAATTCCTTGAGGACAAGAACCATACCCAATAATAACATTTAATCTACTCTGGAAAAGTTTAAGTATCGCTGCCTCAAAGTCTCTTCTAATGCTAAGATTCTGGGCTGATCCTCAAGACCAGGGCTACAACATCTCATTTTATGATGACTAGATAATCAACAGAGGGGAAGACATTGGAAATTATCTTTCAAATCACTCCTGTTTACTAAGTATATCTCTGCAAAAAAGCAGTCCGTGTAGTTATAAAAAATGCATAATATAATGCATTTAATGCATTTTGGCATTACTTAGCATTTTGTATTATTTAGTATTGCCAATTAGCCAGGGTTCTCCAAAGTATACAAAAGATAGAAACATGCACAAACCTTGACTTGCAGATATAAAAAACTGCTTGACTTATCAGCTCCCTTAGAGGACAGCAAGTTGAAATGTTTGCACCCTCCAGCTTTTGCCAGCTCTGCAGACTTCAGGACGTAATCTCGATCAACACGAACAAATCCCTCCTAAGGGTGAAAAGGATGTGAGTTATTTCCCTCAAATAAAATGCATCCAAAACAACATGAATGTCAGGCTTAGACCCTGGGAATGACTCCAATATGATGCTCAGGATAGATGTACCAGCTTTAGTAGCAAGGCCAGACTGCAATGAAAAAACAAGGACAATGACACTGAAACACAGACACCAAGAAAATCTGCAAGGAGCAAAAGGAACAATAATATCAGGCTGAGAAACTGGGGTTTTTCGTTGTTGTTTTTTTAATATTTATTTATTTATTAACTTGGCTGCACCAGGTCTTTAGTTGTGGCATGCGGGATCTTCGTTGCAGCGTGCAGGATCTTTGTTGTGGCATGCAGAATCTTTAGTTGAGGCATGTGGGATCTTTAGTTGTGGCATGCGGGATGTAGTTCCCTGACCAGGGATCAAACACTGGCCCCCAGCACGGGGAGCACAGAATCTTAACCACTGGACCACCAGGGAAGTCCCTGAGAAACTGTTTTTAGTCTCACATTTCTTTGTCCTTAATCCTTTACAACCTTACCACCCTCTCTCTGTTTTCTCTATTTTTTTGTGTGTCAACTCTAACATAGCAGGGTCTCAAAGGGTGGCAGAGAACACTACCCACGCACTACGAGAACAAAGTCTATCTAATTTCCAATTTCTGTGTATGTTTTACAACATACTTCACATGTTAGTAAGGAGTGCATCTGCAAATTTTTTTTTACTGACAGGTATATAATCAAGAGTGTTTGGAGACCCCTGGTCTAGATTCAGTCCAGTGAGGGTAGCGGTTGAGTCTTTCCTAATTCACATCTTAGCATCAGTACATGCCCACCCAGCACATGGCAGGTGCTCCAAAAATAATTGAATAAATGAATAAAAGTCCCATGAAAGAAGAGAAAAGGTAAATCCAATTAGGAAAAAAAAGAACTAAGTGGCAATCAAAGGAAGAGGGGAGAGGATGGTGCAAACAAGAGAATACAGACTGGTTTCCAGGGCCTAAGTGAAGGATACCGGCCTGTACCCAGACTAGGGAATTCCATGTAGTAACAGCTTCTTGGGACCACCAGAAAGTCTGGCATCCTCAAACTTGGTACAGCTGAAGAGCAGTCTAAAGTCTACTGAAGCTGAACTTCATGGGTACCCACAATTATATAATGAGGTTTCATATAATGAGGATTCCAAATCTGAAGACTGGATTGCTGCCCCAGTGATTTTTTTTAAATTAAAAATCTGCCCTCTGGTAGTTACTGACCCTAAATGTTATATTTTGTATGGAGATATGTATCTTTCATAAGATAGATAGAAGGCACCTTAGGAAACATCACGCCTAATCCCCTCACTGTGGAGATGTGACAACAAGGTCCAGCGATCCAGGAACTACCGGCTAATGAGTGAGATAGCTGAGAGCAGAGTGCAAATTCCTGACTCTCTGAGCCGTGCTCCCCACGGTACTCATGTTCCTTCTTACCTCACACCATCACCAGCTAATAACAGAACTAATTCATAACTGTGGTAGGCAGAATAATGGCCCCTCAAAGATGTCCATGCCCTAATCCCCATACCTGTGAACGTGTTAGAGGCTACATGGCCAAGGGGAATTAATGTTGCAGGTGGAATTAAGGTTGCTAATCAGCTGACTTTGAAAAAGGTTATTCTGTGGTATCCGACTGGGCCCAATGTAATCACAAGAGTCCCTAGAGTGGAAAAGGGAAGCAGAAAAGGAGGCTGGAGTTAGGCAACGTGAGTAGCACTTGATCCCCCATTGCTGGCCTTAAAGATGGAGGAAGGGACCATGAACCAAGATATGCAGGTGGTCTTTAGAAGCCAGAAAAGGTAAAGAAAATGGATTCTCCCCTAGAGCCTACAGAAGGAAATCAGCCCTGTCAACACCTTGATTTTATCTCAGCAAAGTCCACATTGGACTGCTAACCTATAAAACTGTAAGATGATAAACTTACATTGTTTTAAGCCACTAAATTTGAGGCAATTTGTGACAGCAGCAATAGGAAACGAATACAGAATTCAATTCTAAAACAAGGGGCCCAAGCAAACTTCTCAAACTTTGTATTGAAGTAGATCATAAAAGTAAATATATTCTAAGCATAGAGCTGGCTATATAAGCTGTTCATGAACTAATAAATACCTTCTACAACCAGCTCCCAGATCCAGAAATAGAGCACCACCATTACCCCAAAATCCCGTCTCGTCCTCATCACTTACGGAGCATTTTTAACGATGTCCACGACCTGCAGGGTAGTGCTGTTCCTCTTTCTTTTTTTTAGGTAATATAAACTTAATTCTTAGCCGGGAATCATCCCCATCTGCTTCTGTGTCGTAGACTTTGACATTCAATCCTAATAATGGACTCAGCGACCTGTCCTACACACTGATTGAAACTCATGTTGTTGCTTTCTTAAATCAGTGTGCAGCAAACCAGTTTTAATACTCAGCACATCCTGAGAGTGGGCTGTGATTGATCTCCTCAGAGCCATTCTCTGGATTGAGATTTTTACATGTGCTCAAAATGTGCCAAGAAAAACAACCCAAAACGACCTAAAAAAATTCTAAAACACTATTTGTCTTCCACATCTATTTTCTTCCCCTCACTCCAATTCACCAGAACTCTGATTTTGATAACAGGTTCATTATTCCCAATAAAATTACATTGTTGACTAGTGAAATAGATTCCTTTCTGTTGCTGCTGCTGGTTTAGCACTATTTCTTGGAAGGATTATTAGAGTTGTCTCTGTTAAAATGTTTCTTCTTTCATCGGTGTCTTTAAAAATACGGGAAAGCTTCAGCCAATCACAAGGCTCTACACCGACGCTGTCCCTCTCACTTAATCCAGGGCCAGTAAAGGGATAATTTGATTAAACTGAGACCCCAATTTATCTGGCTTTAGTTCTGGATCAACCACTCCTTAATAGAGTCCTGCAGTCTCCAATTGTTTGATGAAAATTAAAGTGACATAAATACCATGAGACTTTTACAATCTGATTAGTCAGCTAAGGCACATCAATACCACCCCAGCCATCAGCCTCTGGCGTCCCTCCTTTCACCCGCCTGGCAAAGGACTGACAACGGCTCCGGGCAGGACGAGCGCCCACGCTGCTGCAGAGACCCTCACACTTAGCCCATCATCCCTGCTCAATGGGTCCTGTCGACAAGGTGCCCATACCTTTCTTCACTGCTGTTCTCTGGACAAAGCTCAATACTGTTTTATTAGCAATCAATGGCTGTTAATCCAAAACGATTTCACAAATCCTCTGAGCCCTCAAGCTGATTATAAATACGCATCATTCCAAGCCCACAAACTTTGAATTTCACTTCCCCCACCCTGATGCGTGGCCTTTTAACTGGTGAATGAAACTCAAAAGCAAAGGGGTCAATGGCTTTCAAGGACTCAGAAGCCAAACTTAAACGTGGATCCCGGACACTTACTCAGAGATACCGACACACATTGATTTTCTCTGGAGTGAGGAAGACTCCCTTTGTAGATAGAAAGGAGCTATCTTTAAGATATTATTAAACCCTTTCTTGTTCTCTAGCAGCTCAAATAAAAGAATAGAAAAACAAACTAAAACAAGCTACTCCATATCCCAGAAACACAATTTTCAGAAAAACCATATTTAGTTTCCCCAACCATATGGCAGAAAAAAAGATGTCTCTTCTGAGAGCATTAAGTCCATTATGTCTTTATGATTCCACAGTTGGTGTGTGTTACTCTAAGACAGGAATCAGAGTTCTTCCAGAAAAAGGAAATGATTAAATAAATTCCCACTATAAATTTCCTTTCCCAGCACCTACTCGAAAAAATAAACACAATATACTGATATGACACAGCAGAGATGTCTTCATGGGCTCTACAAACATCTAGGTAGACAAATTCTCTAATTACTCTTTATTTTAAGTCTTATGAAAATCCAAAGCTACTAAGTATTCCTTCTAATATTCTTTACCAATGCCTGCAAACTGGGAACACTGTGGCTTAAGAACACCTCATCCTGATAAGGTATTTCAGCATTGACAAGCAAGCAGGCAGGAATGAGTCAAGGTCAACAAGACCCTTTACCAAGAAGGGAGGATTTCATTCCGCAAAGGGTCCCACTTGGCCATATTTCTGCTTCAGATTGTTTCTCCTTCACTCCCTTTTCAATTCAACCCTATAAATTAGACTAGAAAACAGAGACACTGACAAACAACAAATGGTATGACCTGAGACCCCATTTATTTGTGTCCTGGAGGGCACGTCTATATTTGATGTACAGAGGGGGAACCAAGATCTTGGTTAGAGAAAGAGCTCTGGAGAGAAAAATAAAATCTTATAGATGCAGAGGATTCCTGAGTCAATCTCTATGTTATCACACATTTTTTTCCATTTGGGGCATTCCTTTCTTTCTGTTTTGAAAGTCAGAGAGTTCTGCAGGCCAAAGGGGCTTCGGTGGTCACCACCCTCTCAGTACAGACAAGGAGACAGGGGCCCACAGAAGCTAACCAGCATACCCAAGGTCCCACAGTCATTTGGTACCCAAACAGAGGCTATGATCTGGGTCTCACGAAACATCTGGGACCTCACCACTTCACAAGCCCCCTCCTAGACATCAAATAAAATAGTATAGGTGACAACAGGGGTTGGCAAACTTTCCCTATAAATGGTGAGACAGTAAATATTTTCAAATTTGCAGGCCTCTATTGCAATTACACAGCTCTGCCATCATTGTGCAAATGTAGCCACTAATAATATATAAAGTAATGAGAATGTTCCAATAAAACTTTATTTATGGATACTGAAATGTGAATTTCTTATATTCTCATGTGTCATGACACATTAGTCCTCTTTGAAAATTTTTAACCATTTAAAAATATAAAAACATTCTTATTGCAACCTAAATGCCCATCGACAGACAAATGGATAAAGAAGATGTGGTACATAAATACAATGGAATATTACTCAGCCATAAAAAGGAAAGAAATTGGGTTATTTGTAGAGACATGGATGGATCTAGAGACTGTCACACAGAGTGAAGTAAGTCAGAAAGAGAAAAACAAATATTGTATATTAACGCATATATGTGGAACCTAGAAAAATGGTACAGATGAACCTTTTTGCAGGGCAGAAATAGAGACACAGATGTAGAGAACAAACGTATGGACACCAAGGGGGGAAAGTGTGTGGGGTGGTGGTGGTGGGATGGATTGGGAAATTGGGATTGATATATATACACTAATATGTCTAAAATAGATAACTAATAAGAACCTGCTGCATAAAAAAATAAATTAAATTCAAAAATTCAAAAGAAAAAGAACTTGAAAAAAATAAATAAATAAAAAATTAAAATACACAAACATTCTTAGCTCAGGGGCTGTTCAAAAACAGGCAGGCTGTATCTGGCCCACAGTCTGTAGTTTACAAGCCCCTGGATTAGAAGAGTGTATCATTTGAATCAGAGGCCACGAGACTTTAATGATGCCTAATAAGTGTGACAATGGCTGCATTCATCACATTAATGGCATCGTCCACTCGACAGACTACAAGAGCCTGGACTTCTGGAGCCTGTGCCTACCAGGTGAGGAGACAAATGAAAAGGTGAAACTAAATCACACCCCCTCAAACTCACTAACCAAATCCTTCTCTTAATAAGGGGAAAGCACCATTCTCTGGCCCCTGTGAGGTTTTGCTCTTCACTTATGGCCAATGTAGATCTGGTTTTCAAAGGGTATTTCAACCTTCACTAGCACATAAGTTACTTACCACAGCAAGGTGAAGGCTATCTGGGACAACAGTACCTGGAAACCCAGCAGGCGAAGAGGACTAATACTGTCTAATGCATCCAGAAAGCAGGTCCAACAAGAAGAAAAGGTTGGCTGCATCAGAATCCCCCAGGAAGCATGTTAAAAATAGGCTTCCAACCTTAGAGATTCTGATCCAGTAGATCTGGATTAGGGCCAAGTCACAGTCACTGCATTCAATAGACAACTATGGCTTGTGAATGTGAAAAGAAAGATTAGCATCTAACCAGCTACTGCTAAAGAAAATGGTTTTCCAAGCAGCTGAAGAAAGCTAACCGACCTATCCCTAGCACCAGTGTCAAAAGAAATCTGGGCAGACTGAATTTTATGGGTTGCAATGTTACCCCCTCAAAATTCCTGTGTTGAAGTCCTAACCTCCAATACCTCAGAATGTGACCTTATTTGCAGACGTAATTAGTTAAGATGAGGTCATTCCAAGTAGGGTGGTTCTTAATCCAGTTTGACTAGTGTTGTTATAATAAGGAGAAATTTGGACATAGCCACAGGCACGTAGGAAAAACACCATGTGAAGAGACACAGAGAGAAGGCAGCCACCTACAAGTCAAGGAGAGAAGCCTGGAAAAGAGCCTTCCCTCTCAGCCCTCAGAAAGAACCAATCCTGACAACACCTCCACCTCAGACTTCTAGGCTTGGGAACTGTGAGACAGAAAATGTCTGTTGTTTAAGCCACCTTGATTATGCTTTTTTGTTATAACATCCATCCCCAGCAAATTAAACTGAAGGTCATAGGGAAATAAGCAGGCTACTCATAGGATTTCAACACTGAGACAGAAACCCTGAATTTCTTGAAGTTGCTAAAGTAAAATGCGGGCTGCTCCAGTTACAAAACAGCTACAGAATGACACTAGGCTTGCCACCAGCTTTGCAATACCCATCTGATGCTCTCTTTTTTTTTACAGAGAACGCTGCCGACCAGAATACCAGGTGGAGTGAGCTTGGAAATCCACACACCCTCCCCCCACTCAAACAACTATTATTACCTAGCCACTTGTGAATCGTCACCTCTTTTAAACTGCCTGAAGTTATCACAACCTCCAAACTTCATCCAATCTAAATTACCTTCAAATTAAAAAAAAAAAAAAAAGACTTTCTGGAGGAAATGTCAGCTTATTTTCTGTCACTATCCTCTTAAACCATTTGAGCTCTAACTTATTTCTGAGATTATACTTCGTTTACCAGTCTTTTCTCTTGCTTCCTCGTTAATTACTTTTATCTTTCCAAACTGATTTTGGAGAACAAAAGGTATTTCGTTTCCGGGTGGAGAACCAACTCCATCTAAAAAAATATTCTGGATAGGGAAGACATCCAACTCCTCTGATTAAAATTGCATTACGTGATTTGGAGGCAACAAAGCAACTGAGACTTTCCCCTGGAGC
The DNA here is from genome assembly GCF_003031525.2 of Neophocaena asiaeorientalis asiaeorientalis. Classification (NCBI taxonomy): domain Eukaryota; kingdom Metazoa; phylum Chordata; class Mammalia; order Artiodactyla; family Phocoenidae; genus Neophocaena; species Neophocaena asiaeorientalis. The sequence goes on along the minus strand of NW_020175186.1, from coordinate 2,210,278 downwards.
GCCCTCTAATGAGATTTGCCTTAGGTCATGAAAATCAACTGCTCTATGCCTAACGCAGTAGTGTTCTTATTTCGCTGAGTCACCACCAAAGTCAGGTTGGCACTTGAGACAATGTAACCTTCGGTGTACTAGAACAAAAGTTTTTCAATGCTGTCAGAGGGCACATGCCTTGTGACTGTCCCTGGGACAGAAAAGACTGCAGGAGCTGATCAGCAGGAAAGTGACCCTTCCTAGGAGAGATAATGTGCCAATTCCCGGGAGAGTCAACTTCTCGATAATCCACACTTCCCAGCACAGAGTTCAAAACTCAGATGTGTTCCCACGGCGCATGGTAGCACTACAGAAGATTTGGAAATTTGTCCCTACTGAAAGCATAAATAGAATTATTCTCTGGATCACCAGAAAGCCCAGAGAAATACATCTGAGCCTAACTCCTTGGTTGGTATAAACCAATAGTTCTGTGCTCTCCAAATGATTCTGATGCATGGGCCTGTTTATAAACCTATGGTAAGCCCCCATGGCAGCATCATGGTTCTGCATGTTTAAAAGACATGTTTAACTCCAGCAAGTAAATTTTGTCAAAGGGATAAACTATAGTCAAGGTATAAATTAAATAAGATGTACGTATTAACACTTGCCCAGGATCTACATAGTAAGCTATGATTTCTAACTATGTAGTAAAATTTGACTTCTATACAGGGGCCGAAGCAATTTAGAACATCATTAAAAAAAGAATAAAATGTGTGTTAGGACAGTTCTGCGTCAGTTAAGGCTGAATCACCACTGGGGTTGAATCATCGCTGGAGGCTGAGTCATCACCGGAGGCTAGCTGAATCGTGCCTCTGTTCTGATGTTCTAGCCCAGAAGTTTAAAGCTTGGCATGAAAACAGGTTGAAGCAAATCACTCAAGTGAGAGAGAATGCTTTAAGTTTAAGACATTTATAAAGAAACCAAAATAACTTACTGCTAAGAGCATGAGCCAGTTACTTTTACTCAGACATAATGGTTTGCGTAAGTCGGGGCAAGTAGTGACCACGATATCTGCAAAAGGCAAGACCATGTAAATATTTATGACATCTCCAGCACACAGGCCTGAACTCAAGGATTATGCTGAAGGAAAGATGAACTTATAAGTACTATTCAAAGTATAGCAAAGGCTAGGGCAGTATATGGAATCTTAAATGATAAGAGCTAATTTACACTTAAGCACAGCAAATATAAAGCAAAAATGGAATCTTCGACATTACTGACCAGAGAAAGGGGAAAAGGGTAGATTCCTTCCTTACCGCCCCAGCTTTCTTTCTGGTGGTACCTAGGCAACAGAATCCAACATCATGACCTTGAAAGGCAGAAGCGTAGTCATCCAATTTCTCAAAGTCCACTACTTCTTGATTCTAGACAACAAAGACATAGTTGTATATGACTTGATGTTATTAAAACAAAACAAAAAAACAGACAAAAATACCCCCTCTAGATTTAAAGAATGACAGAACATTACTAAAGAGTCCACCCACTTAACATCAAATTTTGCAAGCTCATTTTCTCCCACCAAAAAGCAATTAATCTGAATTCAAAAATCAACAATGTAAAAAAAAAAAATCAACAATGTACTTATACGTCCACAGTCCACACAATTGGACTAGGTGTGATCTAGATCTTTAAAGTCAGGTTCAATTATAATTTTCTCTCTGGAAAAATAAAAGACCTGTCTGTATACTACCAGGAGGAATACCAATGAGGTATAATGTTGGGGAAGGAACTGGTGTTTGGAGTCTCAAAACCTAGGCTTGAGTCTTGGGTCTGCTACTTACTAGGCATGTTAATAATCCTGGCCAAGTTACTCATGTGTCTCAGTTTCTTCAGCAGTAAAATGTGAACGATAATCTTTCCCTCAGTCTACACCACGACCCACCTGCATTAGAATCAGTCAGCAGGTGCTTGACAAAAAGGCATATTCCTAGGTCTCATACCAATACTCCTGAATCCGAAACTGCACTTTTAATAAGCACCCTCGGTAATTCTCATGCCCATGGAAATTTAAGAACCTCCATCTAACCTCTTAAGTTTGTTGTGAAGCTTAAAAATGAAAAGTTTGGGAAGTTCCCATCATTCAGGACTTTAAATAAAACGTTGCTTTCCCTCTCTACTATTGACTCTTTCAAAAGCATTTTCCTGGCACCATACCCAATGCTGAAGAAACGTATGTTTACAAAAAGTGCCTGACCAAAAGAGGCGCCACCAAAACTCAACTGTCAAAACACAGAACTCGATTTCAGTTTCTAATGACCAGAGGTGTCTGACATGCCCCCACGAAGCCAGACGATGAAGATCACATATTACCTGCCTAAGTCTGAACAAAGATGTCCATTTTAACAGAAAGGTCCTGAGGGACCAAAGACATATGCAAAATGACCTGATCATGGACCTGCAGGAGTCATGAACATTTATTTGTGAGACCGTTTGTTATTTGGAATGTTCCACCTGTGGGTCCAGGTTGGGGGGGGGGTCTCAGAATTACACTATAGTTTAATTTACTACAGTTCACAAATAACTCCATTTACAAGGGGAAAGGAATCTCCACCAAGCTCAGGTTTCAAATATTTAGGGGATTAACACCAGACTGAAGTCTGGTCTATCAGTGGGTTAAACACGAAAAGTGTAAGTGACAGGAAAGGGACTATTCCACTTACAGACACAAGCCTGCAGCCCTTAGAAGTCAGGCAGGGCAAATTCTTGTAGGTGAATAACCCCACCTCTCAGTGCCATAGACCTTTCCCCCTCTGCAAAGCAATTTCTGATTCGCTAACTTTAGTGTGTAGTGGACAGGTAGACAAAACAAGCAATGGGGTTGAGAAAATTACCCAAGGTCACAGGGCTTTTTTTCTAGAAGCCAGCTTAAAGGACCCTGGAAGCATGGCTCTTCTCTGTCTCCCTAGACCCCCTTACACTTAGGCCCCATTTTATGGGGGCAAAGCCTGAGAGAAGGGCTTTGTCCAAGGCCTGGCAATGAGGGGGAGGCCCACCTGGACCTACAATCCAGCTTCCAGTAAGGCCTCTCACAGACCAATCGTGGTCACGCTCTGAACACCTCCTGCCGCCATTGCAGGGCAACGTTCAGCCTTGCAGCATAAAATATGCTCACTCTGAAGAACCACTGCGGGTACATTTTTGAGTCCCAGCTCAAATACCCACCACGTTTTTATACGCTTCCTCGTCGAAGGTGAGCTTCCTCCGGCCAATCAGCGTGACTTTGGAAAACAGGCCCTGCTCCAGGATTTCTTTCAAGAGCACTCTGCCGGTTTCCCCGCTGGCACCCAAAATAAAGACGGATTTATTCTGCATCCTGAAGTCTTCCTGAAGCCTCGGTAGTGCTTCTGTCTCGGCCATGCTACAGAAATAACATTAACAGGTGCTGGTCTCGGGATATTTAAAGGGACAGCCGTGCTCACCCTCGGAACAAAGGTTATTTGTTCTGGAGGAAGATACGGTTATTCTCTGCAGTCTGGGCGCGGGGGAAAGTGCAGAGTCACCCTCAAGGCGGGGCGCCGTATTTGGTTACCGCTTCTGAGCCAACGCACACCTTGGAAGGGGCTGGAACAGGGAATGTGCCCGGGTACCAGGAGGCCTCGTTCCCCCACGGTGTCCCCGACTCCGGCCCCTCCTGCCTCCGCCCGCAGGGGCGCGGAGCCCAGCTTGGTCCCCCACGCGGAGGGTTTACCTGGAGCCGGCCGCCGGCCCCGCGTCCTCAGGCTGCAGCAGGAGCAGCGCGACCACCAGCGCCGCCGCCGCCGCCAACGCAGCGCTCAGGGCTGCGGGCCGGGACATCCGGCCATCCCTCCGCCCAGGAGCTTCCCTCCCCTCGCCCGACTCTGCGGGGCCCCTCCCCGGTCCGCGCCTACCCGACTTCATCTTCCGGGTGACTTTGCTCTATCGCTGCTCACCCCGCCCACAGGGGCGGGATGTGGAGGGGTGGCCCGCCCGTGGACCAGAGGGTGCCTGGGCGCCGGCGTGGGGGGCCCAGAGCACGTGCGCAGCACCAGGCTAGGTAAGAAGCTCGGAGACCACTTCCTAAATATCGGGAATCTCCGGAACCTTCTCCCCGGCGTTCTTCCTCACCACCTGGGCTGATCTCGCCCTCATCCAAGGCCTCAGCCAATAGACTTGATCTTCGTTGATCCCTTTCTAAAACCTGTAATGTCAACCGTGTGTTGGACATCTTCATCTTGAGTTCATCACATCAAAACGTAACATTTCCCTTCTAACCACCCCAAACAGCAATAAAAAGTCTACTCCTTGCCTCTCTTCAGTGTCGCTGTCCCTATTCGTCCGCGCAATCTTCATTCACCCCTTCTCTCTCAAGTCAGAAATTCGGACTGTCACCTTTGACTCCTTTCTCCGCCTTACCACATTCTAGATTAATCACCAAGGCCTACTCTCTTCTCTGCCTTTCAAATATTCTCTCATGTAATTCAAGTTCTCTCTGTATCTCACCAGTACAACCGGTTTCCCCGCTCAGGTTCTAGATGGTTGAGCCAGGGCGACCTTCCACACCTGATCTCCTGTTCACTCTCCAGAGCCAAGATCATGGTTTAGAACATAACTATCTATACTGGGCCTATCCTGGATCCCGAAAGTCCTGGACAGGAGTTAGGATCACACGCCAGAATCTGAACAACACAGATAGTGTTGTGGACAGTGGTCATTTTTGGCTGACCAGCATTCAAACATATCTTATTATAGGGAATTCCAAAATAAGTGGGAGACAGGGCCCTACCTGCCACTCTAGAAGCCAAGTGAAATATGTTCCCCCTCCCAACTCCTAGAAGATTATTATATGTAGGTGAGATCTAGACTCAGCCAATCAGACACTCTCATCCAGGTTTTTTTACTTTGGGGGGAGTAATAAAAAGATGCAATGGAAAACTGAGATAGAGTTTGGTTGGGTGGAGCAAAGATACAGGATAATGGCATCGTGGGATCTGCCAGTGATCTGATTATCCGATTGTTTCTGTTTTGCTTCCTTTAATTCCTGCCTGTTTTCAAAGACTGTTTGTTATACTTCCTGTTATTCCTGCAATAATTTCATTTTCTGCTGAAGCTACTTTCTGTTGCTTGCAGTCTAAAACCTTGACTGATAAAAAGCAGAGTGATTTGTTCCACATTGGCCTGCCACAGTGCCTGAACTCTTCCCTTTGAGCTCCTAACGATTTTCTACTAAAATGCAGCTGAAAATCTTGTCAGCTAACACTGTCTCAAGACTTTATTCATCAAATCTGTTGCACTGATCTTTTTTTAAAAATTGTAGCATAATTAATATACAATAAAATGCACAGGGGCTTCCCTGGTGGCGCAGTGGTTGAGAGTCCGCCTGCCGATGCAGGGGACACGGGTTCGTGCCCCGGTCCGGAAAGATCCCACATGCCGCGGAGAGGCTGGGCCCGTGAGCCATGGCCGCTGAGCCTGCGCGTCCGGAGCCTGTGCTCCGCAACGGGAGAGGCCACAACAGTGAGATTCCCGTGTACCGCAAAAAAAGAAAAAAAAGCACAGATGCAAAAGGTTCAGTTCCATGATTTTAAACAATTGTGCATACACCTAGGTAATCACCACCTAAAACAAGATACAGAACATTTCTTTCACCCCAGAAAGTGCCTTCCATCCCTCCACGTCCCAGAGCCAACCACCTTCTGATCTATCAATACAGATTAGTTTTGCCTGTTACAGAACTTCACTAAATAGAATCATACAGCATGTACTTTTGTGTCTCCAGTATGTTTTGCTCAAGATAATGTTTTGAAGATTCATCCCTATTGTTTATAGGGCTGTGTGATGACCTTCATGGGTCCTAGGGACTTCATGGGCCCCTTCCTTCCTAAAAAATAAAATTTTAAATGTATCTCTTATAACTGTGTTACTATGACAAATATATCTGTCTAATGTAATAAAATATTTTCTTCAACCTAAAAGTTCATTTTTTCCTTCTGATTTTAAAAGAAATTAAAACGTTTTCACAGGCCTGGGCTCTGTGCCTACTATGCTGAATGGGTAAGTGAACGCTGGTTGATGTATAAGCAGTTTGTTCATTTTTATTGCTGAGTGGAAGTCCAGGGTATGACTATCCCAACACCATTAATCATTCTCGTATGGATGGATATTTAGTTGGTTTCTTGTTTTTTGCTCCTATAGCTAAGGCTCCCATGAACGTTCTTGTACCAGTGGACATGTTTTCATTACTTTTATGTTAATACCTAGGAGAGGAATGACCAAAGAGCTCGCTAAGGTGGGTGCCCTATTTTATTCTCCAACCCACTTGGTATCAATCAATGGTGAAAATCAATCTTGGTAATTTTAGTCATTCCAGTGGATGGTAAGTGGTCAAATGGCTCATCTTTCTTTTAGCAACAGAGTCCTGAGTTTTATCAGACCACGTGGCTGACTATTTAGAGTCTATATTTCCCAGCATCACTTGCAAGCTGATGTGACCATGTGACGATGTTTTAGCCAATGAGCTGCAAGCAGAGATAATATGTGCATATTTGAATCACATTTTAATAAGAAAGCTACACTGCTTTCCCTTCCCTTTCCCTTTCCTCCATTCCTTAGGCCAGGATGTGAATGTGGTACAAGTGAGCCAGCTCTGACCATGCGGAGAAAGACACCCTAGAGGATGTCAGAGTAAGAAGCTGGAACCCGAGTCCCTGGATGACTTCATAGAACAGAGCTGCCTACCTACCCTGGATTGTCCACCCACCTCTGGGCTGCGGGAGAGAAGTCAACTTCTGTCATGTTGGAGCCACTGTAATTGTGTCACAGCAGCTTAGCCAGCATTTTGCCTAATATAAGATGCTTTTAGTCAACCTTGTCAATGGATACTTACTGATTCTCTAATGTGAGCTAAATACTGTGGTAAGGACTATAGATTTTTCCAGGATGAATGAGATACCAGAAAAACGTACTCTCACCTGAGACGGAAAGTTATGAATACTTGGGGAGCTAAATAAAAGTACAAGTTAACATTATCCAACATCTCCCAAACTTTCATAGGGTAACACATGCCAAATGCCAAATGAGTGGACAGACAAGGGATGGAAACTCAGAAAAAGATAAGCCCATAGCTTTTCTTCTCTGACAGTTGGCTAGCATCAAGGCCCTGAAATAATGTGACACACCCTAGGCTACTAGGAGGACAGGGCCACAAAATTTCAGGGCAAATGGGAAGGCAAACACATAACGGAAAAAGGCAAAGGGAACACAAGGAAGCTGGGGTAACATGGAAAGGTCCTGGGCCAGAAGACCTGCCTGCCAAGTCCAGGATTGACATTACCTTTGACTTAGATGATGTTTCTTCATTTATTTGGCCTCCCTTTTCTTATCTATAAAATGGAAACTGTTTTATTACGTTTACTTTGCTCCAAGAAACAGAGACTCACTCATGTTAACTTGAGTAAAGACGGTGAATACTCTAAGGATATGCATAGTGTGTAAAGGAGACAGAATCTCAGAGAGATCTGAAAATAGGATCTGCTGTAGGATTGGGCCTCAGGGAGACTGAAACTGGAAAGTAGTTCTGTATTTAGGTCAAATGTAGGGTCTTTAGCATCAGGGATCCACGCATCTTCACTTTAGAGCCATATTTTTAGTGACACCTTAATAAAGACTTTTTGTTTCAAGCAATTGGAACACCAACTCAAAATGTTTTGAGCAAACAAAGAAATACACTGACTCATATCGCTGAAAACGTCAGTGTGTGTGACAGCCTCAGACATCACTGGAGTCAGGCGGTCAGCCAGTGAGGACAGGATTCAATCCCTCCTCCTCCCTTGGCTCTGCTCTCCTTCATGTCCATCTTACTTTAAGACCCCACAACATGACTCGAAGGCGGTGGGCAGCTCCAGCCTGTCATCCTCTGTTTTAGTCAAGGTCCAAGATAGGAAAGACATGGCACTCAAAGTGGGTAGTCTAAGGCAAGGGTACTAAATGGATGACGTTTCAAAGAGCAAAGGAGGAGAGAGGATCAGTTACCAAAACTGTGACAGAGAGAGCTGTCTCACAGGACCTGTGATCTTCAGTAGAGGAACACAGCCAGTATGCAGCAACCCCACAGAGGAAGAGTCAGCAGAATAATAGCCCAGCCTCACTCTTCTCTTTCCCTTATCTCCTGCTGTTACTCCTAATTGGCTGCAGTCAACTAGAAGTTAGAAGGAGCTTATACCGTGCAGACCAGTTTTCTTCAGGGCATAGAGCAGGGGGCAGAAATGAAGAGAGTGGATTATTCAAGATATCAGTGCATCCTACCAGACTTAAGTCCAACAGAAAAGGGTACAATTGTAAGCAAAAGTCCCCAGCTGTGTCTCCTTAGTTCTGCCTGAGGAGCACTAAGGAGACCCTCCTGACCATCACTGTGGCCAGGGGAATGAAACCTAGATGGGGCCAACGCCTCCCACGTCTGTGAGTAGAGAAGGAGGTCGTGCCCCCAAGGAAAGTAGCAACTTGGATTCCTTTTATTTCTTTTTCTTCTCTGATTGCTGTGGCTGAGAAGTAGAGGTCACTATTTAAAAAAAGAAAGAAGAATGGATTTAAACAGTATCTACAGTGGCCATACTTCTTCCCCATTTATTATCCCATTTATTCATATAAATATGTATGCTGAATGATTTTTTTGCAAAGGAGAGTTATAAATAAATGTAGCATGACTAAGGTATCTGGTGGGGCAAAAAGAGTTTGGACTTGGAAAAGGTAGGTGTTTGGAAGAAAATGTTTCTGTATTCCCCTGTTACAGAACAAATGCAACCATGAATGGCATTCAACAATTTAGGTAGCTGATTTGGTATATTTATCACGTCCTTGACAGTAATTTTTTTCCCTTTTGAAAGCTGTACGAGTGGAGAACTGCTGGCATATGTACTCACATGTTTCCTGCTTCCATGCCAATTTTTTTCATTTTATAGATGGAGAAACTGAGTCACGTATCTGTTAAATATTTGTTCTACAATCATAGAATTAAAGTTTGATGCCAGGACAAGAACCTGGATATCCAGATCAATGACAAAATGTTTAGCAATACCAGTGCAATTCTAGAATAGTCTTCAGGAAAGCATAATTCCTCTTCTTTTTAGCTGATTGTCCTATTTTGTTGTATTATTCAGGTTCTCTAGCATTTTTGAGAGTGTTCTCTCATTGATCAATGCTGAAGAACAACCTATGCAAAGGCACTGTGGTGGGTGAGAGTATGGCTGGTTTTGAGGGGCCAAAAACCCAATATGACTGAAATGGAGGCATAAACGCATGGGGTAGGGGCAGGGGAGAGGACACTGGAGAGGCAAGCAGGGGCCAGACTGCACCTGCCCTCATAAGATAAATCATCATTTATAATTATTATTCAATTTTAATTTTTTAAGTTCAGTAAACTTTATTTCATTGTATTAATGGTTTTCCTCTATTTAAGGTAGCTGCATACTACATTAATTACTAGTAATACATTTATTAGTATTTGTTACTATTAATACATTTAATAAGGTGTGTAGAAGTGAGGACGTTTTAAAAATATTAAGAATAGGTGAGGGCTTCCCTGGTGGCTCAGTGGTTGAGAGTCCGCCTGCCAATGCAGGGGACATGGGTTCGTGCCCCGGTCCGGGAAGATCCCACATGCCACGGAGTGGCTGGGCCCGTGAGCCATGGCTGCTGGGCCTGTGCATCCGGAGCGATGGGAGAGGCCACAGCAGTGAGAGGCCCACGTACCGCAAAAAAAAAAAAAAAAGAATAGGTGAGTGTAGAGTACACATGGGATATGACGAATTCATGAAGGAAATATTTGAATGAGAAGAGTTTGTGAAATACTGGGCATTTTCATCTGCCCCTTCAGATCCACTTTCTACCCTCTGCACCCTTCTCTGTGACCCCAGAGCTGACCTCTAAGGCCCGTATCACCCCAGTTTCCCTTGCCCTGTGGCTTCTAGCTGGATTTGGCCAATGGGAGGCACTGGTTGGATCTGAAAAGGGGAAGAATGTGAGATAAGGGTGTCTACTTCCCCACATCCCTTGCAACAGGGTCACTGTGGGTCAGTCCTGTGCCAACTGCTCCCACCAGACCTCCCTCACAGATACAGGTGCTCTCCAAGTTTCCTGTAACCACCTCCCCACCACACCTCTCACACCCCAGCGTGGTAATGCCTCCGGCTGTTGTTACCATTGGGACGCAGCGCCACTCCTTGTTGGGTTTTTCTTAACCTTTGTAAATCTTCTCTTATTAAATTCTCCTCGCTTATCCCATTTCAACACTCTGCATCTTCCTGCCAGAACCCTGACCGGTATGCCTGATGTGGTAGAGAGCATGAACTTTGAAATCAGACATAAGTAGATTTGAATCTTGGCCACTTAATAGCTGTGTGACCTTGGGCAAGTCCAAGTAGAGAAGCCCAGTATTCATCACCCCAGGAAGACTCTACCCTGTTAGTTCAGGCACCACAGCTATCTCACCAATACAGTCCCAGCTCTTGGGGGTAGTGTTTAATACTTAGCTGGTACCCAAGAAAAACTTTTGTATGGATGGATTTCATCTTTTACGTGACCTAGAAGGAGAGTAAGAGAGCAACTTGTCAAACATTCTTACTTTTCAGGTGATACACAAGTGAAACCAGGTAACTCAGCCTGGGACTTGAAACACGTGCCAGAACTCAAACACAGCCAAAACCCAGGTTGGGACTTGAATCCACAGTCTTTTAAATGAAATCACATACCTGGTCTCAGGACTTAACGAAGCTCAGGTTCTTGCTGTCTCATCACAGAAAGAATTCAGTGAGAGACACAGTGATAGGTAAGAAGTGGATTTATTTTGAAACACACTCCACAGAGTGTGGGCCATCTCAGAAGGCAGGAGCGGCACCAGGGTATGGGGTTGTCACTTTTTATAGGGGTGGGTAATTCCATGGGCTAATGAGTGGGAGGAGTATTCCAGCTATTTCAGGGGAAGGGGCGGGGATTTCCAGGAATTGGGCCACCACCCACTTTTTGATCCTTACTGTCGGTCTTGGAACTGTCATGGCGCCTGTGGGTGTGTCATTTAGCTTGGTGACGTGTTACAGTGAGCATATACTGAGGCTCAAGGTCTAGTGGAAGTTGACTCGCCTGCCATCTTGGACCTATTTGGTTCTAATCAGTTTATGTCGTGTCCTCCGTCTAGGTTATGCTTTTAAAGGTTGTGTCCTGCCCCCTTCCCTCCTGTCTCACAAGGCTGAGGTATAACTTGTGCAAGTAGTAAGCCTCAGATGGGCTCTTTAATGGAAGCAGCATAGGAAAGGGTTTAAAAAAAAAAAAAGGAGAAAACATGGCAAGTAACTCATGGGCGAAGGATGCCCTGCCCACTCCACCATCTGTCCTTACAGAGTTCATCTCCTTCCCCACATTACCCACTTCAAAGGACAGTTTCCTTCTGAGGGTAAATTGTGTTGAGATAGCATGTATTCCTTCCAACAAAGAGGAAGCAAACTAAGGGAAGGCACATAAAGGACCCAAGGGTCCCATGCAGAAGACAGTGAAGGAGCGCCAGATGGGGCAGAGGGTTTATTTGAGACACAGAGCCTGATGAGCAGAGAAGCCACAGATGTCACGAACCATGAAAGTCAAGAAGTGAAGAGATGGTGTTAGTGTCCTAGGGCTGCTGTAACAAATTACCATGAATTGGTAATTTGCTTATGATAACAGAAATTTATTCTCTCACAGTCCTGGAGGCTAGAAGTCTGAAATCAGTGTGTCGGTAGGGCCATGTTCCCTCTGGAGGCTCTTTCCTTGCTTCTTTCAGCTTCTGGTGGCTTCGGGCATCCCTTGGATTGTGGCTGCAGACTCCAATCTCTGCCTCTGTCTTCACATGGCCTTCTCCTCTGTGCGTCCATGACTTCCCTTCTATCTCTTAGAAAGATACTTGTTGGATTTAGAGCCAACCGAGAGAAATACAGCATGGTCTCATCTGGAGATCCCTAACTTAGCTACACATGAAAAGATCCTTTTTCCAAATAAGGCCACATTCACAGGATCCAGGGGTTAGGATATGAACATACTTTTTTGGGGGGCGGGGGCACCATTCAACCTACTACAGATGGCAAACACAACAAATGTTAGCCAAATTTTAAGCAAAAGAGTTGCTTGATGAGCTTTACATTTAGTGGATAAAAAGGAAGCTGGAAGTAGGGTGCAGAGAAGGGATAAAAATAGAAGAGGATTTTTGGTTGAAGCTCTTGCCAGATGGGATGAAAGCATGGAACAAAGCAGTCACTGCAGGAAAGAGAAGGAGGTAAGCATATGAAAGACCTTATAAAATAACTATAGACTGTGGTTATTTGAAGTTCTCTGCAACAATATAGAAAGAGCATAGGATTTCAAGTTATCAGACCCAGGTGTAAGCCCCAGCTTGTACACTGACTAGCTGTGTACATTCAGTCCAGTCCTTTGTCTCTGCAGCTATAAATTGGGGATAGTGGCAAAACCAGTTCACTATACAGATTTATGGCAAAATTCAAATTAGACACCACATGGGAAGGCAGTGTAGGCTGGTAGCTAAGTGTACAGGCCACAGCATCGGTCCACCTGGTTTAAAATCCCAGCTCTGCCACCAGCTATGTAAGTGACCTTGGGCAAATTGCTTACTTTCTATTCCTTGGTTTTCCCATCTGTAAAGGATAGATGATAATAATTACCTAACTCATGAAGTTTTTGTTGGAGGGTGAAAAGAGATGATCCAAATAAAGCACTCAGTATCTAAAATACAGTAAGCGCTGAATAAATATTATCTTCTTATGGGAAAGATCTTTGTCAACATCTAAGTACTTACAGCAGTGACTTGCAGTTCTGGCTACAGATGGGAATCTCTTGAAACTTTAGAAAAATAAAGATGCTTGGGCTTTGCCCTAAACCTACTGAATCAGGACCAGCAGTTTTTAAAGATCCTCAGATGATTCTGTTGTACAGTCAAAGGAGAAATTCACCACAGCAGGACATGTTATTAGGATCCATTTCCTAACAACACCCATCAGGAGAAAAAGCATAGTCTTTATCTTAGGGAGACCCTATAGTAGCCTGAACCAACCTGGGCTTCGCTTTTTTTTGCGGTACATGGGCCTCTCACTGTTGTGGCCTCTCCCGTTGCAGAGCACAGGCTCCGGACGCGCAGGCTCAGCGGCCATGGCTCACGGGCCCAGCCGCTCCGCGGCATGTGGGATCCTCCCGGACCGGAGCATGAACCTGTGTTCCCTGCATCGGCAGGCGGACTCTCAGCCACTGCGCCACCAGGGAAGCCCCGCTTTTCCTTTTTGTAAAAGTATCAATACTTACATAGCCCTTATGATATGCCAAGGACCATTAACTCACTTAATACCCACAATATCCTTATGAAGCAGGAGTGATTATTACAGATAAGGAAAATGAGCCACAGAGAGGTTAAGGAGATCATCAAAAGTCACACAGTTAGAAAGTGGTAGAGCCAGTATTGGAACCGCAGTCTTCTAGCTCAAACAGCTATAGCAAACAGATTCTCTTAAAGCTATAGTGTCTCTCAAAGCATGTAACCTCTACATCTCAGTTTTCTTATCTGCAAAATGAAGATTATAACATTACTTACTTCCTAGGAGACTTGTGAAAATGAAGTGAAATGCTGCCTGTAAAGCACTCAGCAATGTATTTAGTACCTACTAAGCACTAAATGAAAGTCAGCCATTATTAATCATTTTAATATTATCACTAATTATTCAGTTTCATAGAAATATAATGCAGGTTCCAGCTCAAGTCTAACCAATACTCTGAAATATCTGAGCCTGTTTATCGAGCTGCTTGGGCAGGACACCTGGTTTAAGGCAATGCAGAATCTGTCACTTACATTTACCTCCTGAGCTTCTGTTCATTTCCAGTGCTCACATGTCACAGTCCAATGGTGCAGGGGGACTTGAAAAGCTAAAAGGCCTGCGGTACTAGTGAACAAACAAAAACTCAGCAAGACATTGAAGAACAAGCAACACTGCTTCAAGGGGCCCTGTAAGTAAAGGCAAAGTGAAAGCAAAGTGGATATGCTTCCGTCTTCCAAAGAGAATTTCCTACCCTTTAACTTATTAAGGAAATCAGAGCCCTGACATGAGGATACGAGAGAGACAGGGAGAGAGTGAAGGAGAGAGAGAGCAATGAGAGCATTCTTGCCAGATAACACATATGACACATACTTCCAAAAAACACATAAATGCATTTCATAGGTTGTGTAAGTGTCTAGGGATAGGAGCTGGAGGAAATTCAAACTGATAAGGTAAATTACAGCCTACTGGGGCTAGGGAAACTCAGGTTACATAATATTTTACAATTCCCGACACAAGCACTGATTAGAGTAACAGACAGAGAGGGAAAAAAAATTTTAACCTGTAAGAGTGTGTGTTTTGTAGAATTTTTTCAGATCTCTCAACTCCTGGAAGCATCAGCCCTCTTGCTTAGTTTCCACCACAAAGCACAAGAGGGCGCCAGAGACGGTAGAAATTTTTGTTTTCCCAGGAACCACTCAGTGTTAGAAAGTCTTCTCTGATCTTTATATAAGGATGCTTATTATTAGCTCTCTTGAGTTTTAAAAAATGAAATGACTATGTGCATACGTTTATTGGCTAATACTTTCGGGTGAGGTGGGTAGTTCACAACTGAAAACGCTAAAATATGTAAGCAGTATTGGAGAATGCAGAGGGTAAGGAAGATTGCTAATGGTGAATCAGTTCACTTGTCAAACATTTATTAGTTGCTTTCTGTGTGTCTGCTGGTTAGATGCTGTGAGTGCAAAGATAAATGAACCCGCAATTTTCCATTGAACTTATTAGTAACATCAGAAGTCAAAATTATCATAACACTTTATTTTTTCTTATTTAAAACTCTTTATCCTCTTCATCTGTTCACCCATTAACGTCTTCAGAGGGATTCTGTGTAATGGTTAAGCACAAGGGCTTCGAAGTAAGAGGTAGAGATGAGACAGGTACTAATATTATGTCCATTTTACAGATGAGGAAACTGAGAGTAAAAGCCACTAAGTAACACATCTCAGATCACACAATTAATAAAGGAAAGAATCAAGGTTTGAATCCATTTCTAGTCTTACTCTTACTGTAAAACTGACAATTTTTTCAGAAACTGTCATTCCCTGCAAATGACACAAATACCCTCTGGTATAACACATGTTTAAAAAGTATGACCTCAGTCATTTTTGGTTCCATGTAACAGTGGCACATTTCCACACCCCTCGAACCTTCAGGGACTTTTCCTTTCCCTGAGTATTGGTCAAAGTCACTATAATCAGAGCCATCAAATGTATCCCTCAATTACCTACTGTGCTATATACTATTTACGAACTGTCTTGCTAGAAAGAACATTCTATGAAGGCAGGACTTTGTTTTGCTCACTGTTACATCCCAACACCTAGGATGGTGCCTGACACAGTATAAGTACAAAATAAATATTTGTTGAATGAATGAACAAACAAGTGCGGGCTGGCTTTCCTTGACCATGCTGGACAACTTGGCGAGCAGAACCCTTTTGAACATTACACACTTGATAACATTGGTCAGAAATCCTTGTTTGGTTCTTCCATATCGTCACATTGTAGGAGCGAAACACACACACACACACACACACACACACACACACACACACACATTGACTGATAGATATATCAACTCTACCCTTAAAATGAGCTCATTTCCCTCAGATTCTGCAGCAGGATTCTGTGAGCGCCTGGTGAGTACAATGAAACTGAGTGTGAAAGTTCCCAAACTCTGTTCTTGGCTCCATCCCTAAGAGCAAGGCAGGGTCTACATTCTTGGCACTGTTGTGATGGAATTGGCCCATCATAGAGCCTGAAAGGTCTGGGGTCTCATTCTAGCTTTTCCACTTGCCAGCCATGTGGCCTTGGACAAATCCTTTAGTCTCGCTGGACCTTCATTTCCTTGGGTGTAAAATAGAAATAATCACTCAGCTCTTTGTGAGGATCAAATTACATGGTTATGGGGCTTCCCTGGTGGCACAGTGGTTGAGAGTCCGCCTGCCCGATGCAGGGGACATGGGTTCGTGCCCCGGTCTGGGAAGATCCCACATGCCGTGCAGCGGCTGGGTCCGTGAGCCTCCCCAAAAAAAAAAAAAAAAAAAAAAATTACATGGTTATGAAAACATGAAAAAGCCAAACAAGATATATAAGGGAAGACATAAATTGAATTCATACATTTCTAGGTAAAATAGGTTTAAAAAATCTCATTGTGATTACTGAATTCCTTATATTGATTGGTCCGGGTGGGTAACATAGGATTTGGCTAAAAGCAAACTGGAAACAATTTATCCAAATACAATTTGGAAGAAATCAGTTTAGTTGAAATTAAATTGGCTCAGAGGACAATTTGGTCAAAAGAAAAGTTTAATGAAAACAATATTCTCAGTTACTGGTTTTACAAAAATTGGTTATTTTGGTTTACTTTGGGGAGACTCTTTTTAAATCTGTTGGCATTTTTGTCATTTAAAAAAAATTTCTCAGAGTTTCTTTTCTTCTTTCTGTTTAAAGTCATTTTAAGGATGCCTGGAACTGGGTTTTTCATCAGTTTGACCATTTGTCAAATGTGTTTCCTCTCAGGAGATACGATTAACATCGATTAATTATTTATAACTGGGAATTCATAATTGACTAATTATAAAAATGAATTACCAGAACACAGTCAACTTGTCAGCGATAAATATTGCAGTTTCTCTTTCAAACATTTGAGCTCTTGGCAACTGGCTGCTTTGGGGTCTTTTCACCACTTTTATGCAATTTACTGTTAACAGAGAGTAATGAAGGGAAAAAAGTCTTGCAGGGAGGAAGCATTCAGGATTCCAGCGTGTACAAAGCCACCATTATCTGCTAAGAGCCTTCTAAAACCTCAATTTAAATGTAAAACTAGCAGGCAAACTCAACTGTAGTAGTGGAAAAGAGAAGATTGGGTAAAAGGAAGGCAGTGAGATTTTAATAATCTTGATGCTGTAAACTTGGTTGAGAGCACGAGAGGGCAGTGCAGTGCTAACTATCTCAGCACCGACTGCCTGATACATACACAGCCTGGCATCTAAACATGACATTAAAGAAAGGAAAAAAGTCGAACTCACAGAAACAGAAAGTAGAATGATGTTTGTCAGGATCTGAGAGGTGGGGGAAATGGGGAAGGTTAGTAAAAGGATACAAGCGTTCTGTAAAATGGATGTACTGGGACACAGGATTCTTGGAAGGATTAAATAAGACAATGTATGGGAAGAGCCTGGGACATAATAGCTGCAGCATACCTGATAACTATTATAATTGTTGAATGTCATTTTCATAGTATTTACCATTTCTGAACAAGATAAGTGATATACAATCTGATTATAACAGCAGACAGTTTACTTTCATCCTCATCATGGATGAAAAGTGTAATTAGTTTAGCCCTGTCACATTCATTCTCACGCTGAAAAACCATCTAATGACTGTGGAGATCAGTGCAACTCATTCAAATATAGAAATCAGAGTTCTTGCAGAGTCACAGCAGATGAAAATGTACTATTATGTGTTAAGATGATGCTAAGAAAAATTTTCTGAGCACAGCCCAGCAAGCCAAGAATTTATAATCCAGTTTTTCCTGTCAAATCCCAATACCTGATTCAATAACGACAGTCATGATAATGACAGTAGTCCTTATTTTTCCAGTCAACAAGACTGCTAAGCCTTAACTGATGAGAAGAATTCACCTGGGCATCCAAGTCATCCTGCCATAAGGTCAATCATGATAAATCACTATACTATGGATAAATCACTCAGCAAATAAATATTGGCTGGTGAGAGTATGAAGAAAAAAGCACCAAGGAATAGAAGGAGTCACAGAAGCTGCCTGGTCCACTAGAGATTACTGTGTGAGAACCTAACACTTAATAGCAGTTCAGAAATATTGCTACCAACCACTACTGGCCTGGACAAATACAGTCTGAATCAAGAACTCATTTGGAATATTACTCAGCCATAAAAAAGAACAAAATAATGGCATTTGCAGCAACACAGATGGACCCAGAGATTGTCATACTGAGTGAAGTAAGTCAGACACAGAAACACAAATATCATATGATATCGCTTATATGTGGAATCTAAAAAACGGGTACAAATGAACTTATTTACAAAACAGGAGTCACAGATGTACAAAACAAACTTATGGTTACCAGGGGTTAAGGGGGAGAGGGATAAATTGGGAGACTGGGATTCACATATACACACTACTATATATAAAATAGACAACTGGTAAGAACCTATCATATAGCACAGGGAACTCTACTCAATACTCTGTAATGGACTATTATGGGAAAAGAATATTAAAAAAGAGTGGATATATGTATATGTATAACTGATTCACTTTGCTGTGTTGCTAACACAACATTGTAAATCAACTACACTCCAATAAAAATGAAAAACTAAGAGAGACTTCGGAAAGTACAGTTTGACCCAAAGACTGAATAACTATTGCAAACAGTAATCAGTGAGGTGGTATCCACTGTAGAAAACACCTTAGCTGGAAATTATTCATGTCCATTCAAACTGGGTTTTCCTTGGTATAGCTCCTGGAAAAGTTTTTTGTATAAATGAATATTCACTCTGAAAAAAAAAAAAAAAAGAATTCATTTGGGAATTGAAAAGTGGAAAGACTTAGGTTTACCCCCAAGTTGTATATGAACAAAAAGAAGAGAGTAAAGTCGGCTGATAATATTTTAAGTTTCTTTGGTTGAACTGAATACTCTATGTTATATGCATTTTTTAAATCTTTTAAATTAAAAGATAGCGCTCTGCTTCATATTCTTTTCGGTACAAATCTAGCTATATGTAAAGGAATGAAATTAAATGAAAACATAGTAATTACATTTTAAAATAAACACGTGCTTGTTGTGTTAAAATAATTACATATGCTTATTAAGAGAAAACATCCAAAACGCAAGTATTTATTCAAAGATAATGTAATTTTGGCAATAGCTTCGTTATGCTAACACAACAAAAATAACCCCCATATATAATCCATGTTACACTGGAGATGATTCACCATTTTCTCCAGTAACTTCAAAACCATCTGCTTTAATTAGCTCTGCTTATTACAAAATCATCCTTCTGTTTTCTAACATGCTATAAAAATGGATATCAAAATTACTATCTTCAAGGTACTGTGCTTTTGAATGAACTATCTGAATTGCAAGGACTATCATATACGATCATACAATAAAAAACAAAAATGTGCTCTTTGTAGGAAAACTAGTGATTTAAATCAAACCTACTGGAATTCAAAGAGAGGGAAGGTTATCAATTGGATAACTATGGTTAGTGGCCACAAGATGAATGACTTCATCTGCAAACCAAATTCCTCAATTTAAAATTGGATGGCCTTTTCCCTTGAAATTGCTTGGAGGGGATCACACACTTTCTACAGAGCCAACATTAATTCATTTGGTTGGTATTACTCTCTTTTTCCAGGATAAGATGGACTGCCTGAGAACATTAGCTCCTTCTGTAGTCATAGTTCAAAAGTGGACCTAATTGTTAGTAAACCATGCTAATTGTCAGAAACAGATGCTTTAATATGGGTAAGTTATTCTTGACAGTGTAATCATGGCATGATGATCTGCCCCTGAAATAAAGATTCCAGAATTCTAGAATTTAAGAGTTGAAGGAGACTTTAAGTCATTTAGCTCTTCTTGTAGCCACTGTTCGGATTAGGCTGGAGATTCTTCTGACTTGTAAAACTCCCCAAGGATGAAGATTCTATTCCTAGCTTACTAATTGATTCTAAGAACTTACTAACACAGATGTCTAAGTCCTTTCCTAGAGCCCAAAGTGAATCTGATAATTTTGTTGTGGTCCCTGTAAATTTCCAAATGTATACGCCATGCTGTTGTAGAAGGAGTGCTGAACTTGGAATCAAAAGACCTGGACTTGGGCTTCCCTGGTGGCGCAGTGGTTGAGAGTCCGCCTGCCAATGCAGGGGGCGCGGGTTCGTGCCACGGTCCGGGAAGATCCCACATGCCGCGGAGAGGCTGGGCCCGTGAGCCATGGCCGCTGAGCCTGCGCGTCCGGAGCCTGTGCTCCGCAACGGTAGAGAGGCCACAACAGTGAGAGGCCCGCATACACAAAAAAAAAAAAAAAAAAAAAAAAAGACCTGGACTTGACACTTCCTATTTGACCTTCAACAAGTCCTTTATCCTTTCTGGGGTTCAGTTTCCTCATCTGTAAAGCAAAGTTAATAATCCTTACCTATCTCAAAGGAGGTTGTGAGAATCAAATGAGCTAAGGTATGTAAAAATGTGCAATAATTATAAAGCTGCAGACTTTCATCCTAAGCCTTATGATATTAGGAAGTTTAGAAAGAAATAAAGATTTAGGGCTTAGATCTTAAATAATTATGCTATTAGGAATCTCGGTTATGACAGTTCTCAGTCTACACTAGACAAACCACTCACTTAGGGGTCTGACCCCTAGGCCCCAAATCTACAAAATTTCAACATCCATCCATTGCTCTCAGACCCTTTCCAAGCAGTTTGTGAACTGTAAATCATCATACGAATTAAGCTGTTACAAAAATGACTAGCACTATTATACTAAGAGCCAGTGAGCCACCTGTTTCAGAAAAGCCTCAGGCTAGATTGTCTAATAAGAGCTGGGGTGAGGAGTTTTTTCTTGGGACCTATAAGGCTTATCCTTTATGAATAAATCTAGTTACCAAGGAACTTGACTAGCCAAAGAATCAGATGATCCTAACATGCTAGCCAGCAACCCCAAAGTCAAAGGACCATTGTGACAAAGTAGCAAGGAAAGTATCTGTCATCTGCATAGCGCTTTGCAGTTTTCTAAGCTCTTCCATGTGTTACAAACCAAATGTGTAATATGCCTGCATCATGAGAGTAATCTCAGTAATCCGAGAGGTGACAACAAAAAGGAAAGAAGTATGAGCTAAACCACTTAAGTATCTTAAAACCGTAAAATAGATTCAAGACACAGATGTATACCAAACTGAGCTATGATACTAATATCCAGCAGAATGTAAATCTGTGCCATTCATACAAAGAAGTAGAGATTTGTGCCTACTCAGCATTTATTTCCCTTTTTCCCATTCTTTGCTCTGGGAAAACATCATTCATGTCCAGCTCTATGTACTTTAGGTGGTATTGACCTCATCGTTTGGTCTTAGGGTTGGCCCTGATTGATCTAAACCAGTTTGGATAATCTTAATCTCTGTCATTACTCAGGAGCCGTCCAATCACAGTAAAACCTAGAACTTTTGTTTGGAGGATAGGGGAAGCATCTTCCTCCCCCACCCCCCCCCACCCCTGCAGAATGTGAAAGAGAAAGTCTGTAGCCCAGTGTGCTGCTGGCAGCTATCCTGAGACTGTAGAGAAAAGAATGGCACCTTATCCATCTCAGGGCTTTTGGATTATGAAAGCCAATACCTTCTCTCTAGATTTAAGCTTTGAAATTGATTTTCTGTACTTGTCACACAAATCATTTGACATGATATTATTTAATATATAAGGGACTTTGCCATCATATATTGCATAACTGGACACTCACAATGACTCAGTGACTCATCTCCATTTTATAAAAGAGGAAAGAAGTCTCCGATAGGTTCATGACTTGCCTAAGGTCCATACCAGGTAAATGTTAGAGCCAGAAATGGAACTATGTGTTCTGGTCTAAAACAATTACTTTTCACTCTACCCTGTCATGTTGAAATGCCAAATTAAGGGCAGATTTTTAAACTTTCATGACCTAGGCAACATATAAGATTTTTCAATTATTAATGTTATTAAAACACGGTAGACACATATTATAAAATGAAGAATCTTAATTTTGGTTTTCAGCAATGGTTGGATTCCTTAATTTTTTTTTTTTTTGCTGTACGCGGGCCTCTCACTGTTGTGGCCTCTCCTGTTGCGGAGCACAGGCTCCGGAAGTGCAGGCTCAGCGGCCATGGCTCACGGGCCCAGCCGCTCCGCGGCATGTGGGATCTTCCCGGACCGGGGCACGAACCCGTGTCCCCTGCATCGGCAGGAGGACTCTCAACCACTGCGCCACCAGGGAAGCCCGGATTCCTTAATTTTTAAACCTTTTGCATATGGGCCCTAGCCTGTGGTCTGAGTATGCTGTAACTCGCACTGAATGTGTTGAAACTCTTGTCCTGTCCAGTATAACAAGGCAGAGATATTGATGTTAAGTTATGTGAAAGTTGGGTTGTAAACATCTCACGGTTATCGCTACTAGCACTGATGTTAAGGGCGTCCAGTGGAACTCTACAAATTGCTGTCGATTTCAAAGCATTATTCTTTGAAAGCAAGATGAGACCCTGTATTAACCTGTTGTTTGTTTTTCAGTGTTTCACTGAAAAGCCCATTCTCCAATGTCATGGGTGTGGAGTCGCATTGTAATAGAAAGGCGTGACTGATATTCATTCATTTGGCAAAAATTTATTGAGGACAAACTATGTGTCATAAACTACTAGAACTCAGTCACACATATGAATAAACCACAGTTTATTCTACCTTTAGGTTACCTGTCCTTTCGTTTTAATTCAGCCAGACAACAATTAGCAATTACTGTTTGAGCATCTTTTAGGGGAATGAGAAGTTGGAGGAAAGAAGAGAAATACTGAAACACTAAAAACTATTTAAGAGTAATTAAGTTGTATGTCTGTAGCACCGAATCTGTTTACAATTGGTAGCCACATAATGGACATGGTGTGGGCCCAGTTTCCAGAAAAGACTTCAGGAAGGTAGTGAAACATGAATCCAATAATAATAGGGGGAAATTTTTTATTTTCCTTAACAGAGGGTCCCTCTGCCTCAATAAGACCTACCTTCATGCATCTGGCTCTATATAATGCTTGAATTTAAGCAAAGATTCCAGCTTTTTAAGCTGGTGTCATCATCCAGAAAATAGGAATAAAACTAAAACCTTCTTCATGGGGTGGTGTTGATTATCCAATCATATGATGTGTGACGTGAAAGTATTTTGATATCAGTTAAGGTGCTTTTAGTTGTAAGTAACAGAAAACCAATTTTAATTTTGGCATAAATACTCCAAGGAATGTATTCTCTTCTTTAAAACCATAGTGGATCAAGCTTCAAGCACAGTTTGACTGGGGCTCTAACTTTGTTTCTCTCTGAATTTCTCTAATTTTTCCTTCTTTGTGTAATGGCTTTATCCTCAGGCTGGCTTCCAGTGTTTTTCAGGGTATAGTCCTGAGACCACCCTCATCAGACTCTCCTATTGAAACAGAATCTTGGGGTATAGGGTAGGGAAAGAGTGTCCAGGAATCTTATGCTTGAACAATGTCCCAGATAAGTCAGGCATGGTAAAGATCACTGGATAGCCCTGAAAGAGGAAGGTAGAAAGGACATAGTCTATTCCAGATTTCCCAGTTACAGCCTATAGTGATTTAGCTTTAGCTAACTATCAATATTTGGGAAAGTACAAGTCCATTTATTCTTATTCCAGGCACTCAGAGAGAAACTGAGGCCTGAGATTCTATGAACATGATGTTTAGCTCAAGTCTCTTTTGCCTGTGTCCTTCCCTTCAGACATTTGACACATACACCACTGTCTTCACAGGAAAATCTATAGGGGGAGAGGCAGTTGGAAAGTGAACTTGCAGAGAGTATCATTAGGATTTTTTTTATTGCAGCAACAAACACAGATTCTGGCTATATTAGAAAAAGAGGGGGTTCATTAGATAGATATTAGGTGCTCGCAGAAGATGAGAAGGTGTCTGATTGATCAAATGGAAATCACATCTGTTCTTCTGCACATGGGATGGAGGGTGAAATCTGGCATTTGGGGATCCTGGGATAAGAGCTACTATCTTCTACCGAGACTACGTACAAAATGGAAGTATCCAAAGAGGAAATAAGGAGTGGGACCTGCCTACAGTTAAACAACAACAAAAATTACCTGATTAAAACATGGGCAAAGAAAATAGACATTTCTCCAAAGAAGATATATGAATGGCCACCAGGTACATGAAAAACTGCACAGAATCACTATCAACAGGGAAATACACATCAAAACCACAACGGGATGTATCACCTTACACCCTAGTTAGGATGGCTCCACTTACTAGGAAAAAGAGTAAAAAAATATGTAAAATGTTAGCCCTGTGCAGCCACAAATAAAAACTGCTTCGGCAGAGGGAAAGCGGTTAAAAACTGGCAATTTGCAGAGAAAGGAAATTAAAATTTCACATCCCATGTGAAGTGAGCAGTCTGAAAACTGTCTCCCCAAAGCCAGCTGAGACTGTGCACTGAGGCTGGTGGCCTTTAAAGGCCTACCAGGGCTGTCTCCTGACCGTCTGCGGAGCCTTAGGCCCCAAACAATTTCCCGCTCTGATGGTGATTCCTATCTGTCACTCACGCCGGTTCCATTAAAAAATCTTCTCCAGCTTTTTGTACAGAAGAACAGTGGAAATAGACTCCTGCGGAAGATGACAAATCTATCCTATTTCTGGTTGCTATGGCTGATTCCTAGAAAGTTCTATTCCTTGAAATGTCTGGATTCTAGGCAGCTGCACATGACCTGATTTTTAAATAGAGTCCTGGACCATCACTTCCCCAGGGGATTTGCCCTTTAAGCTGCAGAGCCGACAGGCATCAAATGATACCCATCCCAACGCTGGGAGCCCAGGGAGAATTTTTCCGTTTCACAGCTGAACCAAACTTCACAATGCGCCAGGGAAGAATTGGTAAAAGGTTGAGCTGGAGCAACTGTCTTCAAATTGGAATACTAATGATGACCTTTAATGAAGCCTGACAGTACAATCTGTTTCTCATTGTTGCTTAAGTGCCGGCTCCCGAGCATACCCTGGTTTTCAAGGAAGGGACAGACTGGGATAAATGGGCCCTGCTGGTGAGCAGGCCTGAGCACAGCTGATCTTTCAGCCAGGATTAAATTAATTAAAGTGATTCTCTCGGCCACAGAATTAGTCTTTTTATCTGTCATTATTGTATTGTTTATTAATCTCCAATGGAGGCTAATTGGTATCTGAGCTTTTGGGGGCGAGGGATCTGGGAGTGATAGGGATGAAATTGCCCTCATTTGGAATGGGGAGAACAGGAAGGGTTGTCTTAGTTCTAGATGTGAAATGAGCTTGTTAATTTAAGACCTTCATCAAAAGACTACAACAGCCCAAGGCAAGAACTGTAAGACAAAATGAACCTATATGGAGAAAGCTTTAGCTGTGTTGGCTTTGCCCCAGATTAGTAATCAATGGAATAGTCACTAAGAAACCTACTACAAGCATGGCTTTGTGCCAGGGAATTAGAGGGACCCATTCATATGCCATGGCTCCTTAAATAGGGTGCACTTTAGTTAATGAGATGCCTGAGTCCCACGCCCCAGAGGAATCTGGAAAAAATGTGAAAACTCATCTAGTTCAAACTCTCATTTTACACATAATACGTAAGTTACCATCGGCAGTGATGATGTTTCTCAAAGCTGGGGTATTTCTTGGAGTGGGAAAAAGGTGCCAGGACAGGCTTGGGGCATCAAGATGTCAGCTGGGTCCAAAGAGAACAGAGTTTCTCCTTCTACTCTGCTTTCAGTTCTACACTCAGGGCTGGGGTAAACTTGGAAGTATGACCCAAGGAGGGGATACTGGGGCTGGGAATATATGAGCAAAGTATATACACAAGACACTTTGAGACAACTTGCCAGGAAAAAAGAGAACCAAAGCTCTGTCTGTACTAGTAAAGGCTTTTTAAGCTGCAAGTGACAGAAACCCAATTGTCCTTTGCCTTCATGGTCACTCCAGGGAAGTATTTTCTAGTGGAATTCCTATTCTGAAGGCTATATCGCTTTAGCAGTTCTCTCTTATTAGTTTGAGCTCTGGCATCTAGGAATTGAAAAAAAAAAAAAAAAAAAAGGCTGATCGATTTCAAGACATTATTTTGCAAGCTTGGGACCTCCCTGGCAAAAAGCAATCCTTAAAACCACAGTTAACTGCTAATCTGGTAGTGTCAGTGGACTAAGGTCCAAAGCCAGAAATCTTGTTCATGATCCTCAAATGTAGACACCACCCTTGCGGTTTCTGTCGCTTAGCAACAGTCTTGCCACTTTAACTAATTCCCACTCTGATCATTAGGTACCACTTTGGCCTCTGCTAAGCAAAGTAAAAGCCTGAGGTGGGAAAGGGCTGATGCTTTCTTGCCTCCAGGCTGCATCTCAGCCAATGGCTGCCTACAAAAGAGCCAGATAGGGAGTCCACAGCAGGAGCGAAGAATATTATTTTCTGTTCTGTATTGTCTCTCTCCTTTGTGTCCTATCAATAGGGTTGATAAGGGATTCATATTTTCCAACTCAAGCAGATACAACCATCTTGAATGACTGGCCACACAGCAAAAAGAGTATCTCAGTAATGTCCCTTTGTTGCACCTGGTATATATCAGAAACCCACAAGGGCTCAGCCCTGTAGCGGCCACCTCCACCACGCTAATTTTGGGAAAGGGATGCCCCTTCATTGCTGGAGCTCACCCCGTAGAGGGTGGGGAGAATCCCCAGAGCTTCACCCTACGTGGGCCACTTCCACTGCTGCTGTTGTCACTGATGGGGAGGGGAGGTCTGCTGTTTCCTTGCTGGCTGTCACCTGGAGTAAGCCAGGGACAGTTAAAAGACCTCTGTCCCGCAGGATTTCCTCCTCCAAGTCCTCAGGCTAGAAAGCATGAGCTTTCCTCAAAGCCTTTTCTGTCTGTACCCGCTGGTAGTTGTATGTTTCAGGCTGTCCTAGAGCCAGAGACAGGCTCTCTAGGAGGGAAAAAGAGCAGCAACCCAGGAAGTTCACTGCTGGGTTGTCCCCCAAGGACTGGGTTTCCTACCCAGCCTCCTGCTCTGATCCCCCTCCCGGAGTCCTCTGGTAGTTGCTTTACACATTCTATCCAGGATTTTTAGTTGTAGTCAGAGAAAGCAATAGAGTATAGTATGCTTATTCCATCCCGACCAAAACCAGAACTCTTGTGTCTTTTCATCATGTCTCCATTATTCTTTGAACACATCTTTGCTTTCTGATTCAATAAGGTGTTCCAGGCTCATCTTACATTTTCCTCGTCCAGCCCTTAAATCAGTCATTTCTCAAAGGAGCTCTGGTTCCTTTTCATAGAGAATGGTATTTAGGAGCCAAGATCTGGGCACCGGATTGCTATTTGCTATTGCTATTGCTTTGGGGCTTTGCTTCTTCCAGCCCTTTCACTGCTCTCGGATCTTCTCAGTGGTCAGATCTTAAAAGAAGCAGCCATAGTATCACAAATAATAGTGCTACCTGGCTATTTAAATTTAAGTTTAAAATAAATAAAATTTAATACCTCAGCCGCACTAGTCACATTTCAAGTACTCAACAGCCACATGTGGCTGGTGACAACCATATAAGACATTGCAGGTATGGAACGTTTCTATTGTTGCAGTGCTGATCTAGATAATTTCTGCCCCAAATCGTCTGCATTATGTATTTCACTTTGCTTGTGAAAATGAAGCATAAAGCTATGTCAAATTTTTCATAATATCTATCTATTAAATTAAATACACAAAAACTTATGGTTACCAAAAGGGAAGGGGGGGATAAATTAGGAGTATGGAATTAACAAATACAAACTACTATACTACTGCTATATCTAAGCAACAAGAATTTACTGTATAACACTGTATAACAATGTCGTGTAATAACCTAGAATGGGAAATCATCTGAAAAAAAATATATACATATATACATATAACTGAATCACTTTGCTGTACACCTGAAATTAACACAATATTGTAAATCTACTATATTTAATTAAAAATATTAAATATACAGTATCACCTATAACAGGCATACAAACAACCCAGGATGCGCTTTATAGCAAAAGAATGAGTAATGCCTTCAAAA
Organism: Neophocaena asiaeorientalis asiaeorientalis; assembly: GCF_003031525.2. NCBI lineage: Eukaryota > Metazoa > Chordata > Mammalia > Artiodactyla > Phocoenidae > Neophocaena > Neophocaena asiaeorientalis. The sequence continues at coordinate 2,182,349 of NW_020175186.1, read as the reverse complement.
AATCAAACCGTTCTCCAGGCTAGCAGTTTACCCACTTAAAGTCAGTTTTAGCTCTCAAAGGACACCAGAGATTCTAACTCACAAACTTCTCGAGGATTCAGTCCAAGATATATTACCAACTAAAATGAGAAATTCTTATTTTGATTCTCCATCTGTATTTTTTCCACTGAACCAGTGAGGGAGGGAGGGATACTAAGTGAACACACTGTTGACTATGGAAGCATAATGCCCTTCCTCACTAGAGGACCACAGGATGGAGCCTCCGCTGTCTTGATGAGAACTGCTGTAGAAGCTAACACAGTTCTCACTATTTTAGCATTCTTACTAAAGTGTCATAAGTCCACGCCTGCTGACAATGATTGGCCAGAGGAAAAAATGATCTCAAAATTGTGTCACAGAGGTATATGTACAATATATATCAATAATATATATTATTATATATAGATATATATACTATAATTATATAATTAAATGAGCTAATGCACATATAGAGTTTAGTATAAGACTCAGCACAAAGAGTAAGCCCCTGTTACACTTTAGCTATTCTTCGATTCCCTTTTTTAAAAAATGGAAGTTTAGTTTCTGAGTACAAGTATACTTTTCTTCCTCCTTCTCCTAGGCTGACTAAGAGTAATTCCGTAACAATTTGGCAGCCACTTTGGTAAGCACTTTGAATGTATTACCTCATTTAGCCCTCAAAACAACCCAAGGAAATAGGTACCATTATTATACTCAGCTCCAGGAAGATTCAATAACCTGCCCAAGATCACATAGCTTTGAAGGTAGTAGAGGAGAAACTCTGTGCATGTAGTCTGGCTCTCAAGCCAGGACTCCTAATCTCTGTGTAAGAAATTCCAAACCAAATTGCAAAATACTTTCACACCAATTTTGTGTGAAAAGGTTCAGAAAATACTGATCCCAAGCTATGAAGCCTTGTACATCATAACACACACACCTAGCATTCTAATACCTAGTGAAAGGAGAGGCTGAGGACACAAATTCAGAAACAATGCAGATGTTAGCACACACATACAGTCCTCCCCTGGATGCTCAAGTCCCTTATATAAATGACATAGTATTTGTATATAACCTATGCACATTCTCCTGTATACTTTAAATCATCTCTAGACTACTTATAATACTCAGTACAATGTAAATGCTATGTAAATGGTTGCCGGTGCATGGCAAGTTTAAGTTTTGCATTTTGGGACTTCCTGAAAAAAATTTCTTCTAATATTCTTTTTTTTTTTTTTGCGGTACGCGGGCCTCTCACTGTTGTGGTCTCTCCCATTGCGGAGCACAGGCTCCAGACGCACAGGCCCAGCGGCCATGGCTCACGGGCCCAGCCACTCCACGGCACGTGGGATCTACCAGGACCGGGGCACGAACCCACGTCCCCTGCATCGGCAGGCGGACTCTCAACCACTGCACCACCAGGGAAGCCCTCTTCTAATATTCTTGATCTGTGGTTGGTTAAATCTGAAGATGCGGAACCTGCGGACACAGAGGGCTGCGTGTACAGTACTTACTTTGTATCAGACATTGTTCTCAGCACTTTATATATACTAACTCATTCAATTTTCCCAATAACCATAGAACTAATAAGTTTTGGATGTAGGATTTGAACTCAGGGAGCCTGACACCAGAGGCCATAGCATATTGTCCCCAAAGTTGCTATCACACAGCTGGTGATGTCAGTTACTAAACAAGTGATCCCACCACAACTACCACTGCCACGACAAACTTAAAAATTCCCAAAAGTTGAAGCTACGAAGTCTTTAGCCTTATCTTAAGAGAAGCATATAAATAGAAAATTTAAAACAGTAAATCCAGTTACTGTAGGTATTCTAGTCCCATAGGCTACTGGAATTCTTATTTGCCACACCACTCCCACATTTTCTTGTTATTAGTTCTTTATCGTTCACATAAATACACACACTCACACACACACAGCTCCTTCAGAAATACTCAACCATTATGTTTGTCTTTCTGAATTATTCTGACTCTTTGCACTTGAGACTTGTAGCCCCTTGAGTTGCAATATGCCTGAAACAAAAGAGGAGATCAGTTGAAAAACCTAAGTGGACCTTCTTAGAAAATTGCATGCTTCCATCACAGGGCTGTCGTGAGGATCAAAGTGAGAATGTGTGTGATCTCTCTTTGAAAATTCTGAAGGCCTTCAGAAATGGAAGGGATCATTATTATCACCATACTAAAAACAAAACCCTAAGCTCTCTTCCCAAAACAATTCCTGCAAACACAAAATCAATGGGAAGGCAAGGTTTGTGGTTCATAGTCTTTCTTTTTATTGTGTCAGACTTTAGAGTTTCTGTGGGTCTTTCAGTTGTTAATATTTGTTTCACTGGCATTGCATAAGACTTGCGCAAGCTCATGAAGACTGCGCAGTAAGATTCATTTATGAATTGGCCAACAGATGACACAGTTTTTTCAGGGAAATTTGCATTTGTCATTGCAATAATTGAATTCACTGCTCAACACATGAGTAAATTCCTCAAAGAAGTCTTTGTGCTGTGCTTGGGATTAAGAGTATTTCTTTCTGTCAAAGCAAGGCAAGTTCTGCCTGAAACGAGTTTCTTTTTGCAGCACAAAAAAAGTAAACTGGAAAAAGATGCTAAGATGATCCTTTGGATGTGATGACCTCAGTTGAACCAACTTGCCCTGTGGCCTGAGTAAAGCCATACCATTTATCTGGACCTTGGTTTTCCTGGCTACAAAATGGGGAGGGTAAACTAGGGTTCTGTGATCCCTTCAGACTCTACTATTTTATGATTCTATTATTCTTCCCTTCTGATGTGCCCAAAAGATTAACATGGTGTGCCTAGGCCCTAACAATGGATAAACCTTAATGTTCCAGAAGGAAAAGCGACACTTCATTCTACCTTCATTATAATCAAAAATACATTTGTACCACTCACTTTATAGTTAAGAGTGTTTTCGCATATATTATTTCATATGATCCCTACCATAAACCTTTGCAGTAGCAATTTTTATTCCATTTTACCAGTGATGATGGAATTGAAACTCAGAGTGAGTGGTTCAATGTCTCTTCCAAAATTTCACATTTAATGAATGGTGAGTCCAAGACTCGAACTATAGGTCTGGAGTAGTGTAATTTCCACCACTGATCTGCCTGACCATTTATTATAGGAGGAGATTTTTACTCCCTCCTTATAGAATGCAAATGTTGGTACTGAAAATTACGCTGGTGACCTATATCTTCTCTCATGAAATGACGGTAAGAAACTAGTTGAGCAAGAAAGCTTGAAATCCTATTGGGCCTGTTTCATAAACATTGTGAAGGTAGAAGTCCAACAAAAATACTAAATTCTATGCCTTGACATTCACTCATTCATTCATCCATTCTTTCTTTCATAAATTCAGCACATACTTGTCAAGTGCCTACTATTGCTAGGCATGGTGTTAGGAGACACAGCACCAAATAAGGCCAAGTTCCTGCTCTCATAAAATGTATAATCTAGCAAAAGAAACAGACAAATAGGAATTGTTATGAGTGTTCTGCTAGGAAATGGCTAGGGTGCGACAGGAGCATAGAGAACAAGTTTGTGACTGTCTGGAGCAGTTAGAAAAAGCTTCCCATTGGGGCTTCCCTGGTGGCGCAGTGGTTAAGAATCTGCCTGCCAATACAGGGGACACGGGTTCAAGCCCTGGTCCAGGAAGATTCCCACATGTCACGGAGCAACTAAGCCCGTGTGCCACAACTACTGAGCCTGTGCTCTAGAGCCCGTGAGCCACAACTACTGAAGCCCGAGCGCCTAGAGCCTGTGCTCCGCAACGAGAGAAGCCACTGCAATGAAAAGCCTGCGCACTGCAACAAAGAGTAGCCCCCTGCTCGCCTCGACTAGAGAAAGCCCGTGCGCAGCAACAAAGACTCAACGCAGCCAAAAATAAATAAATAAAAATTTTTAAAAAGCTTCCCAAAGGATGTAGGGTCTAAACTGAGAACTGGAGCAGGAAGAGACCCCTGGTAATGTAAAAGGCAAGGGAGGTGTTTCACGTGGAAAGAAGAGCATGAGCAAAGGCAATCTGGCTTTTTCTTTTGTAAAGTTACTGCCTCCTTTTTTTTTTTTTTTTTTGCCTCTCACGGTTGTGGCCTCTCCCGTTGCGGAGCACAGGCTCCGAACGCGCAGGCTCAGCGGCCATGGCTCACGGGCGCAACCGCTCCGCGGCATGTGGGATCTTCTCGGACCGGGACACGAACCTGTGTTCCCTGCATCGGCAGGCGGACTCTCAACCACTGCTCCACCAGGGAAGCCCACTGCCTCCTTTTAAATATGTTTCTAAGATTTTTAAAGTACAAAAATAATATGAGCTTGTTGTGTTATATGAAATAATATAAAGGTCTATAAAGAATAAGTTAATATTCTCTATCTCCATTCTCATTCCATTTCTACCCAACAAATATACATTGCTTTTGTGTGGAATCTTCCTCTTCCTCTCTATGAAACAGTTATGATGTAGCTAAATTGTTTTGAAATGCTTGGATCCAGACAGTGTGGTATTATGTGTGTGTTAGTTGGTTTAAGTCACAAGCCAGGAACAGTCAGTTGCCCTGATCCAGATGTGGCTGCTATAACTGCTTCAGCAATCTTCATCTTTGAAGGACACAAGGACATTTGGTTGATTATATAGTGAATGTCAGAAATGGGATTTTCACAGGTGAAATGAGTAGCTTGTTAGCATGACAGATGTTAAAATGGGCTCTCATTGGTGAAACTGGTAGTATTCAATTATATATGGCTTATTTAAACTCTTTTACAGACACTCCACTTCCTTGCATGGATAGGGTTTAAGACTCCAGTAAGGGCTATAGCCTGCACCCTTAGGGATGGTGTCTGAGGCCTGATCCTAAAGGGTACTGTCTAGTTTGTTTGGGGGGATTTCTGATGGCCTGAAAGACCATAAGGGAAATAGAATCCTGCCCCTGCAGTATTGTCACATCTGGCTCAAGGGAACCTGCTGTGCAAAGCAGTGAATAAAGCAACTAGAGGTCAGAGCTAGACCTAATTAAGCTTCCAGAACTGGTGATGTGACCTGTTTGTGTTTGTTTGCTAATAATAAATAAATAAATAAATAAGTCAGACACGTGCTTTTATTACAGCCCAGTAGTGAGATTGTAGGGGAGTAGCTAACTTTTCCTACCTAAAACTATTAAGAAGTTCATATTATTTACCAATATGACCCTAAGAGTGGTGCACGTCTTCACCGTACATACAGATACACACACACACACACACGTAAAGTTTTAAATAGTAAAAATATATCATACCAGATTCATTTCTCTTTTTTTTTTTCATTTACTAAATACATCATGGCCATCTGAGTTAAGAGATAAAGATACAACTTTCTTTAGAGGCTGAAAAATATTCTATAGAGTTGATGTACTCATTTATTTGCCATATACCACTATTAATGAATACTTCCAGTTTTATTTTAGTTTTTTTTTTTTTTCTGCGGTACGCGGGCCTCTCACTGTTGTGGCCTCTCCCGTTGCGGAGCACAGGCTCCGGACGCGCAGGCTCAGCGGCCATGGCCCACGGGCCCAGCCGCTCCGCGGCACGCGGGATCCTCCCGGACCGGGGCACGAACCCGCGTCCCCTGCATCGGCAGGCGGACTCTCAACCACTGCGCCACCAGGGAAGCCCCTTTATTTTAGTTTTTATGATGATAAGCTTTGCTATAATAAGCACCCTTGAACACAGAAGTTCTCAAATGCACGAAATCGTCTTTTAGATTTTCTATTTGGCTCCGATGCTTTCGTTTTCTTTTTTTTCTTTGCTCTTGCCAACTCTATATTGTGAGAACAGGAGACTTGTGGGAAGTTTTTTCTTTCCCTGGTTAGTTGTTCTTTACTAATAAAAATGAGTCAATCAAGTGAAAAAGCAAATTATTTATATTTAAAAAGCTTAGGGAGACTTCCCTGGTGGTCCAGTGGTAAAGAATCCGTGTTCCAATGCAGCGGATGTGGGTTCAATTCCTGGTCGCGGAACTAAGATCTCACATGCAACTAAGCCCGCATGCCACGACTACTGAGCCTGCACCCTGCAAACTACAGAGCCCACGCACTCTGGAGCCTGCATGCTACAACTAGAGAGAAGCCTGCGTAACGAAATGAAGAGCGCTTGCACAACGAAAGATCCTGCATGCCGCAACGAAGATCCACATTATGCAACTAAGACCCGACGCAGCCAAAAAATAAATAAAATAAAAATAAAAAAATAAAATTTTAAAGCTTATTATTCAGTTGGGAGAAAAAAAACAAATGGAAACATGCAATAAAATCAGTTTCATCTCACCAAGCAACTTTGGAAATGTCCTTTACTTCCCTCAACTTCAGTTTGCTGAACTGTAAAATGGGCATTTATAATTGCCACCTACTCCACAGGTTTATTGTAAGGAACTAAAGAAATTAGACATAGAAAATAGTTTGTAAATTCTAAAGCATGTTGGAGACATCAGTTATTATTCACATATGTTGTAATATGTGGGACACCTATTTCTTTATGGACTATGTTTAAGCATGTAAGCAAAATGACATCTTATAAATCATGAACCTACTTTTGTTTCTCCCACTCAAAATAGAGGAATGGCTTACAAGGCCTTACATGTGTTTTCAAAGTCCTGGCCAACTAATTGGGAGGAACTATAGAAAACAAATGGAGATGATGAACAATGCAGTGTGGAAAAGCTGCCTCCCCAAATCCCCAGGTTAAACAGACTTAAGCATCCCACGTTGTAGCCTTGTCTGGGGAGGATTCTAAGAGGATCATTGCCCCATAGCAGGCTGGGTAAAGGGTGAAAGGTTAACAGGCCAATCCCAGGACAAGGTGTTGGCCCAAATTAGGTGTCTGAAACATTTGCTGAAGGACTTAGTCTGCCGAATTCTTTATTTCCAACAGCAAAAGTATTTAGGGAACAAAAAAAGACTTTTGTGTGGAAGAATTCAGGAAATTTAGTCAGGTCCTCTCTTCTCCAAGGAAACCAAAAAGTTTAAAATTTTTCCCCTATTTCAAGGAGACAATTATAGATTAAAAGCACTGAAGCTCATTTTGTGTTCTGAGAACCAACATCATATTGGCACGACTCCTTGTTCAGTAACTTTCATCTGGAATTACTTTTCCACTGAGAGAAACAGAACCACCAACAAGGACAAGTGGTTGCCTGTTACACTGACATCCAGATACTTAAAATAGCTCTTTTACTTTTAAGGGCAGTGAATTTTTCAGTAAAAACTAGGCTTGAGGCAAGGGCAGTAAGAAGGAGATAATTTCAGAGTACGAGGAAAGAAACTCATTGGACACCTGCCCCCCCACCAAACCCACACATTCCAAGGCCAGAAAAATTGTCTTCATTCATCCTGGGAAGCACTTAAGCATTGACTTTGGCTACGTTGTTATTCAATAGCAATTCTATAGCAATGAGATCATGAATCCGGAAAATGGTATTTTGAACGAAGAGAAGAATATTTCTTTAGACATTTGTACAACATACTCTGAAGAGACCCCTGGTCAAATTTATCCAGAGCCAGAACTCTCATATCACCTTGCTGAATTCTGAAGATGTTGGCAGAGATAGAATGCAAAGGATCACATTAGCAAATCCATATGAACCTGGTACCAATCAAGTAGGAATTTGACTTGATTTTACAATGATTGGCCAGAAAAAAATTAAAACCAAAGTTACTGTACATGAAACTACCTCTAAACCCTGTAAACTATAAAATTTTAAAAATTAAGTGTATGGATCTAGTTGAAAGGTAAATTTGTGGGGAGGAGGGTGCTGGTAGTGGTAGTGGCAATTACTCAGTGTACAGAAGGAAGTGCAAACAGAAGTCGGTTATGTCCATTTTTCTCCTTGCCTTAACGAAAAGGGTAGAATATAAAATTATTTTTATGCTATGATAACAAGTGTGTTATAATTGTGTATGCTTGTGGGCCAACTTTGAGAGAGACCATGAAAAAATAATAAAAACTGTATTGAGGGAGGATTAGAGCTGATTTTTTTTTCCTTTCTCTCTCTCTCAGTTTTTGATTATATCACAATATTCCTTGGAAAATAAGTGACAAGTTAAAAATGTTTTAAAGTCCAGCTTATTGTAAGATTGTCCTCAGGAGGATAAGAGATACCTCTTTCCATAATGGGCATATAAATTTGCTATTTTCCAGAAGAGACAGTTTGTAGAAAATCAAGTTGTAACATGTAAGAGCCCCTTTTTTCCACTAAAAGAAAATCAGAGAAATCTAAAAATTAGAGATTAAAAATCTTCTAAGCCTGATTTTACTCATTACATAAAGGCTTCTTCTTTTCTTTCTGTGTGTGCCAAATATCAATTGCATTTCGAAGGTCCTAGCCAAAGAGGATCCTCACAAAGCACTGAGAAGTCCCCAGTTTTGTCCAGTCAAGAGAGTGCGCCCCTTCTGGTAGTGTTCTCAAGTTCACACCACCATGAGGACTAAGAAGATAGCATAAATATGGGGATAGGGGAGTGTAAGACAAAAGGGAATGGTGGGGGGCTTCCCTGGTGGCGCAGTGGTTGAGAGTCCGCCTGCCGATGCAGGGGACACGGGTTCGTGCCCCGGTCTGGGAAGATCCCACATGCCGCGGAGCGGCTGGGCCCGTGAGCCATGGCCGCTGAGCCTGCGCGTCTGGAGCCTGTGCTCCGCAACGGGAGAGGCCACAACAGTGAAAGGCCCGCGTACCGCAAAAAAAAAACAAAAACAAAACAACAAAAAAAAGGGAATGGTGGGGCCTGGAACAATCTGGATATCAAATTCCAAACTTTTGAAACACAGTGCCAGCTGAACAAAAATCCTGGAGTTGGGCTCTCGCTCATTAGCCTTTGACCCCTGGATAAATATGCTACAGACCCCAGGGGCCTGAGTGACCTTTCTAAATTGCAGATCAGATCAGATCATGACCCTGCTTAAAGACTTCCTGTGGCTCCTGGTGCCCCCCAAATAAATACAAACTCCTAGGCAGGCAAACAAGGCTCCTGCCTGCTTCTGCAGCTTCACAAGCTGTCCCTTGCCCCCATCGATCCCCTCTTGCCCACATATCTCAAATCCAGGCATACTGACCCTCTTAGGGTAACCCAAGCACATGCCCCCTTGGCCTCACATAGCCTGTTTGGCTTCCCCTTCCCGTCATCTCCAACAGGCAAACTCTTACTCGTTCTTCAAAACAAATAGTAACGTTCTATTAGACCAGCAGTTCTCAAACTTCTTGTTCTCAGGACCCCTGTACATTCTTACAAGTTACTGAGAAATTCCAAAGGTTTTTGTTTATGAGGGTTATATTTCTTGATATTTATAGTGGTAAAAAAAAAAACTAAAAAGTTTAAAAAATATGTATTAGCTCATTAAAAACAACAATATAAATTACGTGTTTTATGAAAAATAGCTATTTTCCAAGACAAAACATATTTGGTATGTTTTTGCAAATCCCTTTAGTGTCTAGCTTAGTAGAAGACAGCAGAATTCTCACACCTGTCTCTGCCTTGAATCTGTTTAGATATGTTGTTTTTGGTTGAAGTATATGAAGAAAATTTGGCCTCACCGGTAGGTATGTAGTTGGAAAAAAAGTAATAACCTTTTCAGATAACTGTGGATTTTATTCTTTGACATTATGCCCAAACTAGACAAATGGTGATTTCTGAAAGGTTAGTTGCAATGTGGAATTTGAAACCATTTCAATGGAATCTTCATACTCTGTTAAATGAAAATCCATTAGTCTACCTGACGCTCTGAATGGATCTTTTATCCATGTCTGATTTTTTAACATCAGCATCAGTCGTTTGGAAAATACTGATTCACTAAGTGAAGCAGATCTTTCAAATGTTGACACATTTCATTATACAATATTGAAATGTCATTTTCACTAATATCACCCCTAATCTCACTGAAGAGGTCTTTTTATTGGGATATGTCAAATTCATGATGGGGGGCATACAGTTTTCTGAAATTGTCATTTTTGCTTGAAATCTCAAATTTTATCATTAACAACAAGTACTGTCAGTTGTTTCCCTTGAAGCGACAGGCCCACCTCATTGATTTGCAAGAAAATGTCTGTCAAATATTCCAGTTTGCGTAAGCATAGTTTGTCTGTTAGCTGCTCTTTCAAGTAAAAACTGTGTTTCACAAAAAAACAGCTAGTTCAGCTCACAACCTGAACAACGACACAATGCTTTGCCTTGAGGTAATCATGCTTTGGCATGAAGAACTGCTTTATTTATTACTTCCCAGGTCATCACACAGAATGCTAAAAAGACATGTATTCAAGGATCAATATTTAATCATTAATAATTTTAACTGCTTCATCAAGGAAATCCTTAAAAGAACTTGGAATTTTTTGTTTCCCTGCAAGTGTGCAGTGTTGAAGAAAGACTGTACTAGCAGTGCCAGGCATTGATTCATGCTAAGCCTCCAGTTTTATCAGTATTGTTTCTGCATCATCAATACAAATGTCGACATAGTGAAAAAAGGCAAATAGCATCTTAGTATAAAATGAAAATAGTTTTGACCTCACAGACCCCCTGTGAGAGCTACTGCACTGGACTGTAATTAACCTGAGAGCAAGGCCTCACGCTCTCATGTCCAGGGGTGTGCTGGAGCCAGCTTGTATCGGCTTGCAAGAGCTGACTGTTAACTTTACAGGAATTTTTGCAAGGGGGTTGATGTCATGTTGGCTCTGTGTTATCAGCCAGGCAGGACTGTTTAATGCACAGAAGTCATCAGACATTACAAACTGCGGTCTTTTTTTCCTCTTCTGGAAAGCCGATTGTTAACCATCTACCAACACACCACTGTCTGTGTCCCTACTTCTTTGTGAATCAGCGTCTTGCCTTGTTCCTGCCACATGTATGTATTTAATGAAAACCTGTTAATAAACAAGAGTAAATGAATCAGTCAATCTATTGATGCCACCTCCTCCAGGAGGCTTTCCCAGGTTCTCCAGGCAGTCAACCTCTCCTCTGTGTTCTTACTATTTAGCATTCTACACTGGTTACACTGAATTGTAATTGTTTTACAGGTTAGTTTTCCTCATGAGTCTGTGGACATCTCTAGAGACTACTTCCTGTAGGGTGGCAACCTGGCAAAATAGTTTAGCACACAGGTACTGTGTGCTGAATTGCCTAAATTCTGATCCCAATTTTGCTACACGCTAACTCTTTGACCTGGGGCAATTCATTTTTCCGGCTTTACAATCAGAGTTGAGATCCCGTTAGCTCTTTCTTCCAAGGATTTTTGGAAGAATTAAACAGGTTAGTATTTGTCTAGGAATGAAAACAGTAAATACTCAATAAATGTTAATTAATTCCACCTCATCTATTTCCTCATCCATGCTGTCTTCCCAGCATCTGGCTTACAACAGATGTTCATTAAGTATCTTGTGAATGAATTCCATGTTTCAAGCATTGTACTAGTCACTATTGGAGACACGAGGATAAATTAAGCCTGGAATTCTAATCTCAAGATACTTTATAAGCACACACACGTATAAATAATTATGGGAAAGGAAGGAAGAGGAAAGCTCCACAAGATGGTAAACCTGAAGTGCTGAAGGTTGTATTCTCAGGAAAGTGAGAATAATGGAAAAGAAAATGAAAGTGGTCAATTGTCATGAGGAAATAATGAGGCCAAATAACATTCAGAAACAGAAGTTATCCGTAATTGGTCAATGTTTCTGCTACGGCATCCCAGGGAGAGAGGTAAAGTGAGAGTGTTCTGGTACAAGAATTGGGAATTCTGCTGTGAGCTAACTAGAATTTATTATGTTTTACCTGAACCTGGATGAAATCTCTCTCAAGATACTTGCAGGCTATCGGGAGATTACCTCTTTGAGTCTTGGTTTCTCCATTTGTAAAATGGGAATCGTAATAGTACCTGCTTTGGAGATTTTTGTGTATGCCAAATCACGCAGTGTTTGCAAAGCCTGGCACATACTAAATACTTTATGAATATTAGCTACTGTTATTGCTGTTTGTTTGAATTATTCTATGCTTATCCTCTTTTTTTTTTTTTGGCTGCTTTGGGTCTTCATGCTGTGTGTGGGCTTTCTCTAGTTGCGGTGCGTGGGCTTCTCATTGCGGTGGCTTCTCTCATTTCAGAGTACCGGCTCTAGGCGCACAGGCTTCAGTAGTTGTGGCTCGCAGGCTCAGCAGTTGTGGCGCACGGGCTTAGTTGCTCTGCGGCATGTGGGATCTTCCTGGACCACGGCTTGAACCCGTGTCCCCTGCATTGGCAGGCAGATTCTTAACCACTGAGCCACCAGGGAAGCCTTTATCCTCTAACTTCTGATTACTATTTTGCTTTCACAGGTAACTTAATGACTAGAAAGAGGCTAACCTGTACTTATTACCAGTATCCTAGTCATTGGAAAATGTTTCCTCTTTTACGTGGGGTTTATAAAGCAGCTGTTTTTTTTGCGGTACGCAGGCCTCTCACTGTTGTGGCCTCTCCCGTTGCGAAGCAGAGGCTCCGGATGCGCAGGCTCAGCGGCCATGGCTCACTGGCCCAGCCGCTCCGCGGCATGTGGGATCTTCCCGGACCGGGGCACGAACCCGTGTCCCCTGCATCGGCAGGCGGACTCTCAACCACTGCGCCACCAGGGAAGCCCTAAAGTAGTTTTTTTGACTGTCAAAATCAAGTAGATAATCAAGTAGAATCTTGATTGTCTCTGGATTAACTGGTTATTCAGTTCTATAACTCCTTTCCTGAAACCCTTGGGCCAGTTGTGTTTCAGGATTCAGATTTTTTTTTTTAATTTGAGAACAATAATATCAAACATATACTACACATTACATAAAACCCTCAGCAGCACCTCATCATCAGACATATTAACATTTTGGCAAAAAAATACATAAACACTGACATTTGATGGGACAGAAAGATTATAAGAAGCCTCGCATCAGTTCATGCTAGGCTTTGCTGTCAGATGAATTATTAAGAAAAATATAACCTTTGATTTTCTGAGCTTTGGGGATTTCAGAATTGCAGAGGAGGAGTATGGGCCATATTAGGCTTTCGACTGGCAGAGCTGGGCATCTGACCCTGCATGGTAGTGACCTCTCCAAGGAAACTGCCCAGTTGAAACCAGGCGGCCTCGGACTCCTGTCCTCAGCTGAACATTCTGCAGATAGGCTGTACAGGGTGCATCCCTCTGGAGACGGGAAACCAAGTCACTGCGTTGCGTCACAAGAAAAGAAACAAATGATGGGCCAGGTGCAACTCCCAGATAGCATTTGCCTGATGGTGTACGGAAAGGCAGTAATAAGCAGTGAGTCATGTTGGGTAAATTTCCTCTCAGTGCCTCACAGACGTTTCTCAGGCCCTTCTCCCTGTGCGGAAGAAAGAAAAGCCTCTACCGGGGACCGCTCTTGTGTTGCTGTGTATGCCTAAACACCCAAGAGCCGGATTTATTAACTTCATATCTTTAGTAGGAGTTCACATCAGACCCACCACAGGCCTAAAGATGGCTCCTGCTGAGACCCCAGCAGGAGGACAAACGGTTAGGCTAAGAGTGCAAGCCAGCATGAATAGGCCTAAATTAGGCCGGGCCTAATAACCCGTTTACTAACACCTGTATTAGTCCTCCATCACTCAGGGTGAACCGCTGTTGGACAAGCCGTAATCCCATAAGCTTTTCATTTGCATACCCCTCATTAGCTGATTAAAACTTGAAGAAGGCAGGTTTCTGCAGCTGGTGGGCCCATTCCTTCACACCGCCTGCCTGGGTGGCTTTGGTAATGAAGTCATGTGGGTGGATGTGAGATTTATATGTATGGAAGGGATTAAGAGTATTAGAATTTGTGTGAGCTGATGTTGCCATATTCTCTGTACTGGAGCCCAGTAATTGGATGGGAGGAGAAATGGCAGACCCATTAGTTTTGTCTGTTTACTCAGGAGCAGGGTGCTAGAGATTCAATTTTGCTTTCTTTGGCTCCCTTGCCTTTGTGAAGCAGGTCTGCTTTGTCTCCTCTGGCCCCAAGCACCTCCAAACCCCAGCCCCGCTAAGGCGATTCAGCCACAGGGCCCCAGGGAAGAGAAAATGCAGCTCCGACTCAAGTACTACTTGAAGGTAGCCCCATCCCGCCTCGTCCAATCCTGGGAGAGAGAGCAAGAGATCGTTGAAATTTATCAACACTGCTGGGGGCTTTTTTTGGATTATTTTATTAGTTCTCCACATTTGGGATTAACCATCCTCAGCATCAAAGGCACCGCAGGCTCCTTATTTGGGAAATGAATCGTTAGACATTTCGGAGACTTAACAAAGCAATTGTTGTATTTGCCGGGTTTGCATAATTTTAATAGACAAAAAATAACACGAAGGGAAAAAAATCCATTTCCTGTGCTGTTTGTACAGCTGGAGACAGAGCTTCTTGTGCTTGGTGATGTCAGAGATGCGCCATTGTCTCACCCCTCACCCTGACAATGTGGTCCCACTAGTATCGTTCACAAAACCGGACTGGACAATTCTGCAAACTTTGAAGCTGACCATTGTCTCCAAAGTGTATGGGGCGCCACAGACAGAACGATGTTGATTCATCAGCCGGACTGGGGCTTGCAAAGCCTGGTGATGAGGACTCCCACCAGCAAAGAGTGAAGAAGTGGATTGGGGAATTTTTTTTCTTCCTTAAAAATATCAGAGAAGTATAGAATATTTCAACTCAGACCCTGTGAAGGTTTATTTTATATTTCCAGTTCTCTCTACTAAAAGCCACAGCCACGACCACTTCCTAAAAATTCTGATGTGAAACTTAGTTTTATCACTTGCTGAAATATTCCATTTCAATTGGGTTTATGTTTTTAAATGTCTTTAATGAAGGGAAAACAAAAAGCGTCCACCAAATGCAAGTCTGAGTTAGGTCATTTGCAGGGTTTTTAGTGAAATCATTTATCGGGATCAAGGAATTCAGATGAGACCCCCATAGGCAACAGAGAAACTGCAGTGACAGTTTTTATAAAAGGTCTCCCTCAGTAAAATCCAATCTTTAAAAACAAAACAAACAAAACACCAAGCCAACAAGCCAGGACAACAAATAAATAAAAACACCACATACATACACACACAAAAAAGCACCACACAGTAACCATCCTGCACGCATTTATGTGTGTTTGATCGATCAGTAAAAGAAAAATGTTGCCATTTCTACCTCCCTCTGTCCTTATGATTTTAATTATTTTTCCGTTCCTGTTAAAGCAACTGGATCCCCTGTGCTTGACGCTCAATTCAGCTAACATTTTTGAGTCCCTGCTCTTGCTGTGTTTAAGGTAGGGTTAGAAAGAGGGTCACCCAACAAAGCATGTAAGATTTCAACCACTACCCAGAATTACCAAGTGGGCAATCAAGGAAATCTGTTTAGAAAGGTAGTGAGGAAAAGAGAATAGGAGAAAGTTTTATCCTGGCTCATATAATGATTCTTGAAGACAGAGATTCATCAAACATCAAGAATAGGATGAACCTTAAAGATCCTCAAATCCAGTCATGCAATCAATACTCCAAATCCCCTATAGCAAATTCAGTATACCTCCTTAACTGTTCCAAGCATTTGGGACCTATCATCTTCTTCAATTTTTGTAATTCTGATCTATAATTTGATTACAAATTATAATTTTTGTAAGCTGATATTCTAGCCACTTTGCAT
Organism: Neophocaena asiaeorientalis asiaeorientalis; assembly: GCF_003031525.2. Classification (NCBI taxonomy): domain Eukaryota; kingdom Metazoa; phylum Chordata; class Mammalia; order Artiodactyla; family Phocoenidae; genus Neophocaena; species Neophocaena asiaeorientalis. Next base: position 2,166,667 of record NW_020175186.1, on the reverse strand, counting down.
TCCTCTCAAACTTATCTTCACATAATATATTCTTCATGGGGAAGGAATTTAACATTTTTTGAGCACCTACTTACCCCATACAGCAGGTGCCAAACATGTACTATCCTGTGAAGTGGGAATAATTATTCTCACATACAGATAATAAAACGGAGGCTCCGGAAGGCTAAGCAGTGTGTCCAAGGACACACAGCCTTTAAGCAGATCAGCCTAATCACCACTCCAAACCTAGTGGTTTAAAACAACAGCCATTTTATTATTTCTTATGATTCTGTGGCTTGGCTGGGAGGTTATGCTGATCTAGGCTGGCATGGCTGGGGCTGGATGGTCTAGAAGGGTCTCACTCACAGGGCCGGGCCTCAGCTGGGATGGCTAGGACAGCTGGCCCTCCCTCCATGTCATCCTTCAGGAGGCTAATGCATACTTGTTCATATAGAGGCAGCCTTTCAAAAGAGTGAGAGCAGAAGCTACAAGATCTACTGAGGTCTAGGCTCAGAACTCGTGGTTACTTCCCTGCATTCTATTGATCAAAGCAAGTCACGAGGCCAGCCCAGGCTTAACAGGTGGGAAAATAGATTCTGCCTCTTGATGGGAGGAGCTGCAAAGAATTCGGGGCCATTTGCAATTGAACATATGGTCTGTGGTTTATGCTCTTTACTCTGGAGCCAGACAGTGTATGTTCAAATCTTGGCTCAGCTAGGTGTTAGCCATGACGTCTTGGGAAAGTTCACTAACCTCTTCCTGCCTATTTTCTCATCTGTAATACAAGGACAATAACAGGACCCTTTTAGAAGGATATTTATGAAGACTGAGTGGATAGATATAAAGCACTTAGAACACTGCCTGGCACGGACTCTGCACAATGTAAGTATCAATTATATTGTTGTTAACCCTTGTGCTATACTGCCTATCTCAATACTTACTAATGGTTAGCATGTGCTAAGGCCTAGGAACATAAAAAAAGGAACTGGGTGGGAAAGATTGAATATTTATTTACCACCTATTCATGTAGGCCCTGTGCTAGGTGCTTTATATTTTCGTTTAGTCCCTATACAAATCCAGTAGGGTAGATGTTATTCTCCCTGATTACAGGTAACTAAGGTGAATAAGACATGGTCCCTTTTCTTGAAAAGTTCACACTCTACTACGGAAGACATTACCAAAAGAAGACGTTTATTTGGTTATTTCACAACACACTCGTGCATATTATTGACTCACTGGAGCTCAACAGCATTTCTGAAGACAGTGGTGTGCAGAGAAGGTGAGCATCGGAGAGGCCCACAGCCGGGATGAAGAGCCTGGACCAGGGCTGGCGTCTTCGGCCACTCTGCTGCAGGCTTCTCCATGACGCCCCCAATGTCTCACTTATTTAAATCAGAAAGTGGAGGAAATCATTTGTGGAGGAAAAAGAGCTCCAGAAATCGCTAAGAAAACCTGGACTAGATGAAGGCAACACAGCCAAATGCGGCGTGAGATGGCCACCCCTGGTGCATGCCACACCCTGTCGTAACACTTCCAGTCATTGGAGCTGATGGGCCTAGTAAGCAGGTATGGCAACAGGAAGCATGAAGTTCCATGGACTAGGGCTGGGGAGCCAGGTTCATAAAAGGAAACCATTCCACAGCCAGCTTGATTTGCGATCAGCTCACAGATACAAAGCATTCATCAAAGACTAGGACGGTCACTATCCGAACGACTTTGGAAAACTGGGATCTTCTACTTAATTTCGGATTGCCACAGCTACCGGTCAAGACTAGACTGGGGTACACGGCTCCCTTCGCACACTGGAGAGGACCAACATAAGCCTTCAGAAAGAGCATGGGGTGGAGTCCAACGGACCTGGATTTTGGTGGCACCGCCACGCACTGGGCAAGTCCTTCGCTCGGTGGGTCTTGGATTCCTCGTCAGTAAGAAGAACAGCTTTACTAGCATGTGGCTGTGGGGACCGTGTGAGGTCTTGCACATAAAGTGCTGAGCACAGTGCCTGGCACGTGGTCAATTCTTACTGGTGAAGGACGAATTGATAGTATTGGAGTGAGGAACCCAGGTGTTCCAAGTCCTGCCCTGCAACCACCCCCTTCCTTTGAGGGAGATAAACACATGAGGAACAAGAGCTGAATGGAAACTAAACTTCCATTGTGGCATTCCTGCTTGCACCCCCGGTCCTGAGTTCTGGGAAAGCTGTGATGGAGCGCGTGATTTTAGCTTGAGGACTAGACAGAGCCTTCCCACTCTCCTCCTAAATTTAAATCTCAGAATCGTCTACCTTCTGGTGGATTCATGCGGGAGGGAGGTGAACGGAAAGAGGGAGAAAAAGTTGGTCAGGTTTGGAAAGAGAGAGAGAGGAAACAGGGGCAGCAGGAGGAGGAAGTGCAGGGAGACGGAGAGCGAGGCGACTGGGCCCAGCTTGCTGTGCCAGCTCCATCTGGATCTGCCCACCATACAGGCAGGAGGAGATGGCAGGTGCTTTTTAACACAGTGACCCTGTCTATTGATTACCATGACCCAGTCCACGTTTTAGATTCTTGTTATTCATTTTAGCAACCCTTCTTCCTGTGACATCGGTCATAGAAAGTGAGTGGAAGTAGGGCCAGCACTGGGAGACAAGGCTTGAAGACTCACCTACCCGACAGCACTCAATATACCTTAATTATAATTATTGGCATTGTCATCATTGCTGTCGCTACATTTCTGTGTCTCCACTATTAGTGAAAAGGAAATTGAATAGTGAGGACTAAGGTTTCTTTCAGCTCTGAATTAATGATAGTAATACTTCAAAAAAACTGCTGATAAATAAAAGCCTATAAATCCAAATTCATTGTCTTCTAATGATACGTTGAGAGATAGTGTGGCATAAAAATAAAGCCCAAAGAGACAGTCATACTTGGGCATATTACTTAACCCCTGTGAGTCTTAGATTTCTTATCTGTAAGTAAGAATTAAAGATGACTATTTCCCAAATTTGGGAGAATTAATGAGCTAATGTAAAATAGAGCCTTGTTAAGTCAGACAAAGAAAGACAATATCATATGATATCGCTTATATGTGGAATCTAAAAAAAAATGATACAAATGAACTTATTTACAAAACAGAAACAGACTCAAAGACTTAAGAGAACGAACTTATGGTTACCAGGGGGGAAGGGTGGGGTGGAGCAATAGATTGGGAGTTTGGGATTGACATGTACACGCTGCCATATTTAAAATGGATAACCAACAAGGACCTACTGCATAGCACAGGGAACTCTGCTCAATATTCTGTAATAACCTAAATGGGAAAAGAATTTGAAAAAGAATAGATACATGTATATGTATAACTAAAGCACTTTGCTGTACACCTGAAACTAACACAACATTGTCAATCAACTCTATTCCAATATAAAATAAATTAAAAAATCATTTTAACAATCAAAAATAAAATAAAATAAAGCCTTTTATGTGGTCAAGATTCAAGCAACAGCAGTCTATTATTATTACTAAAAAGAGGATATGCGATTCTTTATTTTTTCTTCAATTCTGACCTGTATTATGCTATTCCATGTACTCCTATATTTGCAGTTTTAACTTTATTACTCCTCACCCACACCCCCACCACTACTCCACTACTCCGTATCCCCACAGGCCATGTCCAGGCGGAGTGCTGTAATACAAGTGGCATCAGATTCAGATTCAGGGAGAACTAGAGATGAATCTAGGCTCTGTTGTTTTACAGTTTTGTGACTTGGTACAAATAATTTACTTCTCTGAACTGTTTTCTTGCCTAGATAATAATTCTGTGGCCAAACTTCTAGTCGTTGACCCCAGTATCCATTCCCTTCCTTATTATCGGCATATACTGCTGCCTACTTAGAAGACTACATTTCCCACCTCCCTTTGCAGCTAGTCACGGTCACATGACTCAATTTTGGCCAGTGAGATATAACTAGGAGTATTACCTGGCACTTCATTAATCTTTCCTATTTCTTGGAACAAAGGCATAATGGCTGGAACTCAGAAAACTTCGTGGCCCCTGGGGATAATTTAACAGAGAACGGAAAGAGCCTAAATCCTGAGACAGTGGGATTCCAGTACCAGCTCTGTAATGACTATCTCTGAACATCTCTTAAGAATGATTAAAAATAAGCAACCTTGTTTAAATTAATCTTATTCTGAGTTTTCTGTCACCTGCAGCCAAACCCATATAAGATAATGGATGATAAAGTACTTGGCATTTTGTAGGCACTCAATAATTTCAGTTTCTTTCTCTCATCTTTCCAATCAAGTCCTTTCTTGTTACTATACTCAGATAGCCTTTCTTAAATTCCAGTTATTAAACAACAAATTTCATACATGTGCTCAATTATCCCCATTGCAAAGCCATTAATGGGGTTATGATGAAGGTCAAATGAAATAATTCTGTAAAAGTACTTTGTATGTTGTAAAACTCTATCTAAAAGGGAGGCATCAAGGCCCTTTCCACTATGGCCACACTTCTCTGACCAGCCTTGTTCTCGTCCTCTTCTCTGTCCATCCCAACCCCTCCTTCCATGTACCTCATTTTCCAGCTACACCAAACTGACCACCTCCTACACTAGTCTCAAACTTTTTTACTGATGGCAGAGAAGAATAAGCACAGACCCCAGGCATATCTGGAGACAAAGCCTGAAATAGCTTTATGGAAAAGCCCAAAATTTCTTGGAAGTACTAGATTTTATCTCAAAAAATTAATTTAAATTTTTATTCTCCTCCACAATATCCTATTTATATTAATAAGACTATACTGTTTAAATCAGTCAACCTTGAGTAGCTTGTGACTTTGAGAATTCCCCCGAGATCCAGATCTGAGAAGGAAGCCCAAATCCGTCACATCTCTGTGCTTCTGGAGCTGTTTCTTCTGCCAGAAATGCCTTTCCTTGAACTTGACCCTCCCAGCCTCCTCTGTAAAAGTGTTCTTGATTCCTTCAAGCAGACTTAGTCACTCTCTAGCATGCTGTACATCCCTCCACTATAGTACTTAAGAGATAATATCTAAACTTGTTTTGGGGGTGGGATGTTTAAAGTGGAATGGGCTGGCTCTTTCATTAGTCTACAACATCCTCTAGGAGAATGACTGCAATCTTGTATCATCATCACCGCTACCACTACCATACCTCCATCCCCATTAGGGCCTAGCACTGTGCCTAGCCCATAACAGATGCTCGGTAAAGACCAGATAGAATGAATAAATGAATGTTCAACCAGTAAGTCAAAAGAAAGAGGAAACTTTGTGGACCTTAACCTTGGATTTCACCCACCATGCACTGTTCAGTTTGGCTTGGGTCAAAGCCAGTAGTGACCTCTTCCGTGTATGTGGCTACTACACTTCTAAACTGGGCCCTGAACCCGTCTCCATGTACAATGGAAAGATAAAGGCAGCCACCTCCAACTCAAGTCAGCCCAGCCAGAAAAATCCACTGCCAATGTCCCAGTGGTCTCTGAAATGTCAATACTATGAAGGTTGACGCTAAGCCCAGCACACCCCCACGTCATCAAATGCCCCTTTGCTTCATGTTTTGTCTGGTCTGTCAGCACCATTTACTGCTGAGCGGTCCCTTATCTTTATTGATCACTTAATTTATCTTTTCTTAACTTCCCTTGCACCGTCTGGTGCCGTGTGTCCGTCTGTTGAGGCTGTCATGACTGGTTTACTCTTGACATAATAGGGGCAGCAGGTGGTGTGACTAAGTCGACCCTTGGCAGAATGGAGGATCATTCCCAGTCCCTGTCTCAACCTGCCAGTGTGTCTACACCCTCCCAGCTGTTCCACATTAAAGCAGTCAACTGTGACTTTACAGTCCAAGTTTTACACAACTGTTTTACAAACCGGGAAGAAGGTCTTTTGTCCCAAATCCTTTGTCAGGCAGTAGAATGGGGGGAGAGAAAGCCAGTTCCGAGACTCCGTGCATTTTAATGACTATGCAGATAGATGCACACTCCTTTGCTTTAGTAAAGGGGTGTGGCTTGGGGGTGGGAGGCTGGCTGGGAGGAGAGAGAGCCACCTGACTCCTTGCTCTTGGGACAATTTAGTAAGAGGAGCAACCTCACTTTCAACACTAATTTCAACTTCAAACAGACCCATGAAAGCCTTCATTCCTCTTGTAAAGTGAAAATAAGGGCAGTGATTTAGAGCCCTGTGTCCTAGAGTCAGTACCCTGGTGGTAAGTGTTGCCCAACTGAGAAAACAGCAAGAGAATTACACTTTTGGGAAGCAAACATCAAGTGTCTTTATTATTTGGGGCTTGTAATCACATGTGAGAAGAAATGAGACAAAGTGAAAAACAGCACAGAGTTTTGAGTCAGACAGATCCAGGCTCTTAAGTCAAATGACTTTTGACATAACTCACAATTAACAATATGGTATATTAAAATTCCTATTTCTATTTGTAACTGATGTGACTGACAAGGGATTAATTTGCAAAATATACAAACAGCTTATACAACTCGATATCAAAAACAGGGCTTCCCTGGTGGCGCAGTGGTTGGGAGTCCACCTGCCGATGCAGGGGACGCGGGTTTGTGTCCCGTTCCGGGAGGATCCCACATGCCGCGGAGCGGCTGGGCCCGTGAGCCATGGCCGCTGAGCCTGCGCGTCCGGAGCCTGTGCTCCGCAACGGGAGAGTCCACAGGAGTGAGAGGCCCACGTACCGCAAAAAACAAACAAACAAAAAAAACCAAACAAACAACCCAATCAAAAAATGGGCATAAAATCTAAATAGACATTTCTCCAAAGAAGACATATAGATGGCCAACAGGCACATGAAATTATTCTCAATATCACCAATTATTTGAGAAATGCAAATCAAAACCATAATGAGGTATCACCTCACACTGGTCAAAATGGCTACCATCAAGAAGTCTACAAATGGTAGATGATGGAAAGGGTGTGGAAAAAAGGGAAGCCTCCTACACTGTTGGTGGGAATGTAAATTGGTGCGGCCACTATGCAGAACAGTATGGAGGTTCCTTAAAAAACTAAAAATAGAGTTACCATATGATCCAGCATTCCCACTCCTGGGCATATATCCTGAAAAGACGCAAACTCTTATTTGAAAAGATACATGTGCCCCAATGTTCACTGCAGCACTATTTACAATAGCCAAGATATAGAAGCAACCTAAGTGTCCATCAACAGATAAATGGATAAGAAGATGTGGTATATACATACAATGGAATATTACTCAGTCATAAAAAAGAATGAAATAATGCCATTTGCAGCAACATGGATGATCCTAAAGATTATAATAGTAAGTGAAGTAAGTCAGACAGAGAAAGACAAATATCATATGATATCACTTATATGTGGAATCTAAAAAATAATACAAATGAATTTATTTACAAAATAGAAACTGACTCACAGACATAGAAAATAAACTTATGGTTACCAAAGAGGAAAGGGAGGTGGGGTAGAAAAAATTAGGAGCATGGGATTAACAGGTACACACTGCTACACATATTAATAAAATAGAGGGACTTTCCTGGTGGCACAGTGGTTAAGACTCCATGCTCCCAATGCAGGGGGCCCGGGTTCGATCCCTGGTCCAGGAACTAGATCCCACATACATGCCGCAACTAAGAGTTCACATGCCACAACTAAGGAGCCCTTGAGACGCAACTAAGAAGCCTGCCTGCTGCAACTAAGGAGCCCACGTGCCACAAATAGGAAGCTGGAGAGCCACAACTAAGGAGTCCACCTGCCACAACTAAGGAGCTCGCCTGCCACAACGAAGACTTGTTGCAACCAAATAAATAAATATTTTTAAAAAGATAGATAAGCAACAAGAATTTACTGTATAGTACAGGGAACTATATTCAATATTTTATAATAAACTATAATGGAAAATAATCTGAAATATATATATATATATAACTGAACCACTTTGCTGTACACCTGAAACTAACACACTGTAAATCAACTATACTTGAATAAAAATTCCTATTTCTTAGAATAGAAATCTTTGATATGACATTTATCTCTATCAACTAGAAGTTGATTAATCAAAACCTTTAAATAATTAAAATCCACATCTCCCTCTACACACACACACACACACATACACCTGCATTTTAGTTAGAAGCTAAAAGTCAAGGAAAAGATGATAAACTTAATATTGTGAAAAGAGTCCATTAAAGTAAAAAAACCTTTTAGTCTCTCGTTTTATTTATTTATTTATTTTGCTGCGCTGGGTCTTAGTTGCAGCATGTGGGATCTAGTTCCCTAACCAGGGATTGAACCCCGGCCCCCTGCATTGTGAGCACAGAGTCTTAACCACTGGACCGCCAGGGAATTCCTATTCTTGCTTGTTAATACTAACCAGCTGGTTGAGTTTAGGCACATCACTTAAGCACTGTGAGCTCAGTTAGGAAACTATTAAATGTAGTAGTTTATCTCTAAGGTGTGTCAATTGGAAAACTGGATGGTAATGGGGGCAGTGAAAGGAGAGTGGGGCTATGGCCTCTCTTTCTCCTTATTTATATAGGTCTGTAGACTGGCAATTTCTACTTTCTTTTAGGCATCAGAATGGCACTGTTAGCCCTTCCTTTCATTGACCCTTACCTAAGGTGGGAGACGGCTAGTGTCTGTTTCCTTGCAGCCACTTCTCTCTCCCGGGTGGTACGCGGTGTTAAAGATTGATGTTTCCACAAGGCCTGTCCTTTTCTCTTTCTGATTGTCTGGCCAAAAGGTCACAGGTACAATATTCTCCTTCTAGCCCTCATGTCTTTAGCCATGGGGTAAGAAAACCGGGTCTTGATTGACCCCAATGATTGATTGGTTACATGAACGTACACCTTTGTACTTATCAAACTGTGTACCTAAAAAGGGCGAATTATGTTGTATGTAAATTATACCTCAATAAACCTGACTAATACAAATAACATCGATATATACAACATTCACCTAAAGTGTGCATATATGCATTAAGTGTGGGGAATTGCTATTTCACTCATAATTTTAAATTTTGTTATGCTTGACAAGTGGCAAAAATTGAGTGAGATAATGATTCTATATGTTGATTGCCTATAGGCACTTTCAATGAACTGTGTGTACAGTTTTGTAATTCTTTTTTATTAACCTGTTGTTTGCTTTATATTAATGGAAACGTAATTTTTTACCTGTTGAATCTAATAAACATTGCAATTTGTGTTTTATATGTCTTTGCTTTCATTTCATTTCTCTAGTAATCCATTCTTACTGCATTTGGCAAATTAATGGGTCTATTATTGAATAGGAATAATGAAAGGAAAAACTGGTTCTTCAGCACAGATAGTTCTAGAAGCACTATTAAGGCAGGTGTAGAGGCCTGTGCACGTATGGGTGCATGCGTGTATGTGTGCGTGCCCGTGTGTGTGTGCGTGCCTGTGTGTGTGTTAGTTGTTTCCCTTGTAATTGATTTGGGTCACTGTCCATCCTGCAGACTCAATCTCTTCATAAGCAAGTAACAATTCTAGAAATTCGACTGGGTCTCAAGTACAAGATCATTTCCCAATTTAGCTCTCCTGGCTGTCTGTGACTAATTCTCAACTCTTCCTGAAATTGGAGGGGAAAGGATATGACTGGCCACATCAAACCTCAACATAAAGATCCTTCCGGTTTTAAAATCCTAAGATTCTACCAGGAGTTTATTTAAAACAAACAATGCTCAGGGTGTTTGCCAGGGTCGTTGCATAGAGAAGTCTCCTTACCCTAGTCCCGTTCACCAATCCTGGACACTTCCCTTCAACTCAGCCAAAGGTAACAGATACCTACTCTCTATTGGGCCCCTACTCAGCCCTATAATAGAAAAGACGAACAAGGCAGAGTCTGCCCCTCAAAAGATTTATAGATCATCTTATAATAAGAATTACTCTTCAAAATGATGATCCCAAAGCCATAAGATCCAGAATTATCAGGAAACATTCAATTGCGTTTTCTTCCTTAGGTAACAAAGTGCCAGAAATGTTAGAAAACTTATATAATTACAAGAGTCAAAAGAAATAGCTCTTTCCTTCAATTCCAGTAAATTAAGCATTAATTCTACCCAAATTCCAAATTCCTCAAAGTTTTTATTCCTACTGATTAAGGTCTTCACTGCCCATTTGGAACTGTTATCCAAGAAGGATAGAGCCTCCCTTCCCAAAGGGCCTGCCTGACTATTGTCTGTAAAATCGCTACAGGCAATTAGATAATTAGCTTGATTTTGATACACCCCTGTTCTCTCCCATTGTCTTACCTGTTTTGCTTAAAAATGTTCTGTATTTATAGGCTTTTCAGTTGAGGTAATAAATGTAACGTTAATTTCCTCTAGTTTGTTGCTATTTTCAAGTAGTGGAATGCAAGGTTTATATAGAAATCCTAATTTCCAGGCTTTTCCTCGGCAGAAATGTGAAGGCCGGGACCTTAGGAGATAATGATCTGAATGGTTTTCATTTTGAAGCTAATACTTTAAAAACCAACCATCTATAAAGTCCTTTCTAGAATTTTTCCCCCCAGGAAAAGATTTGACTTTCCTGATGAACCCCTGTACTTCCATTTACTATAAAATGGGAATTATGTAATTTATCATATTTCCTTTTGGCTCAAGCCAAATAACTATGTCTCTAGGTCACATTACTCAACTCTTCCTCTATATGATCTTTTTACTTCTCATTTTATCTGTCTTACAACCTTATTTAAGCTGCCTCAGAACTTCTGTGGAAGTTAGTAGGTATACAGCACTCAAAGGAAAACTGATTAAATTAATAATGGCAATTTAAGAATGGATTCTATTAGTTCCTTCCTCTCCATTCACGACTATTTTGCATAATTACTGGATTTTGAGGTGTTTCAAGAGCCTAGATCTATTTCTTTTAATGAAATCCATGTAATGATATAATCAGGTAGAAATATTTATTAAGGTAAAATTGGATATTATTTATCCTTTCTCTCCTAATAAAATCAGAAATAACTTATTAGGTTTCTGAAGAAGATAATTTTTTAAACAGAAATTTTAAAAATTAGCAAACAACTAAAACCAGGCAGTAGGTAACAGTACTCCCCAAGAAAATACTGATATAAAAATTTGAAATTAGTCTTTAAGAGCAAACATATATATAAGATATTTGAACAACATGAATAATAAGCAACATGTTTCCTTAACGACAGCATCAAAAATTTTAACCTATGACCAAAATCTGGAGTTCAGGTTTACCTCTGATCATGTTTCCAATATCTCGTATACCCCTGCATCGGTAATAAAATAATGTGAGTGGACACTTGAAATGTCCATCTGCCATCCCATTCTGAAAGTTGGTCTTTTTCTAAACATCTTCAGTTAAAAGTTCTCCAGTTGGTATTATTTACTGTGGTCAGGCAACCAAATAGAAGGGTCCCTCACCTCAGGGTCTCAGGGTGTAAATTAGAGAGAAGGCACAAGTGAACTGAGTGTGGTGGTCGTTTGAGACCCTGATGGACATTTGTCTACCTCGCAAAAGCCTCCATACAATTGGGCTCAATTTGTCACAACTGACAGTTTCTGCTCTAAAGAGGCCCAGACCTGGAGTGGCACAGATGTTACAGTTTTCCTCCTTCCTCAGTTTGGACCACAGGGACAAAATTCAGAGTTAATAATTCCAAGCAATCTGCAAAACCCCCAACAGGCACCTTTATCTCTCTCTTGTTTCTTAGCTCTTTGATGTTGTTCTGATCAGTTTCCTTAGCATGAGAGCCCCTTGGCCATTGCCACAACCAACCAGCAGGAGACCTACAGGCACACAATCATTTCATGAATCATTAGAAGGGCTCTAAAAAATACAAACTGAGAGAGCATCTCCACAGAAGTTTCTGAGCTTCTGGAATGCAGAGCCCAGCCTCATCCACAGCTGTACCCACCCCACAGTGTCCAACTCAGCGGATCACGCAACAGTCCCTCTGTAAATGTTGCATGGAATTGACAGAGGAGCTTAACATGTCTTAAATGCCAATGAGCCCATTTCGCTCAAGTCTCCCTTACACTAGTTTCAAAGAAAGCCCAATTTGTAACCAGACGTCTAAAGCGGGGCCATTAGAAGGTACAATTGCAATTGATTCTTGTGGCAAAAGTCATCAAACCCCTGTGTTTTTGTCTGTTCCCAGAAAAAAAACACGGAGGAAAACAAAAATTGTTGTGTAGGCGCCTTGCAGTGAGTACAGTTTTCATATAATTGTCTTCAGAGTAATCGAATCTGTCCTTTAACAACTCACAAATTATCTCCTGACAACTTGAAATAATAGACTTTTTTGTTAAAAGGAAAAGCTTGTGGAGACCAAAGGTTAAACAGGTCTTTTCATCATGATAAATCACTGGTTAATGAGGTCACTACTGTTGGGTATTATGACCATTCCCTTTAATGCCATTACCTCCTGGTTGTAAAGCTGACACTACCAATGGGCTGCGTTCTTTGAACTTTTCCACAATATTGACTGGCTTCTCTGAGCAGATGTTCCTTGCGTGTGATTGCAAGAGGTTCTACAATTCTAAGTCAAGGAAAGAGCTTCAGGCAAGCTTATGGAATCCAGACGGTCCTGGCATTGGCAGAGAGGAGGTAAGAGGTAGCAGAAAAAAAGAACACCAGTTTTAATTCTGTGATAATAATATCAATGTGCAACATGTACCTGAGGTGATATTATGAGGCAACTAGCACCAGAGAGCTTAATGAAATTCATTCGAAGTAAGGTGAAAAGTACGATTAATACTTGGATTATCCCTTACACATTACGACGGCATACATCTTCTCAAGTTGATCCTTACACAAATTCTGTAAGTTCCATTTATCAATGCCACTTTTAATAATGGGGAGACTGAGAACCTGTGGAGAAATCCTTTCTCTAGGTCCTGCAGATACTAGATGATGAGGAAATGCTGACCCCAAACCTCATGATCTCTCATACATACAGCCATTGCCACCAGAAGAAATTAACCAATTATGCATCAGAGTATTAATAGCCACTTCAGATGTTTCCTTTAGAAACGACAATTCCACGACAAAATAGTCCTTCATCTGCACTCAATAACTGAATAGAAATAGAGCTATATAATTTTCCCAACAGAAAGATTTTAGAGATCAATTACATAGGGAACAGAGGCCCAGGGGCAAGTAACTTAGCAACCCTCAAAGCCAGATAACGAATGAAGATATCACCATGTCATATTTGCAGCAGCATTCTTAGGGCAGAACGGTTTCCAGGGCACATTTACAAATTTCTGAATCACAAAATCTCCCTTCCTTTATTTTTGTTGTTGGGTTGTGTTGTTTTTATCTTGTTTACCTGAATCAAAAATGAAAAACTGAATTAATAAACCACATACCCTGCTGCTATGAAATCAAATATGTACAATGCCTTCCAAATACACATGATTACTATTATGTAGGCAGGACATCTAGGTATCTTGGCAGGAACTATACAGCCTATTCAACATCTGATGCCCACTACCTTTGTGAAAAAAGAGAAAAATGGAACAATGCAATTACAATCACTGGAGAGCTAGGTAGGCACTCAACTGAAAAACATGGGTATGAATTTATACCATTCTTGTTTCATGAAAATTTGAAGCACTGGAATAACTTAAATGTTTTACTTTTTGAGTTGCTAAGAACTTTCTCATAGGGGAATAAATCTAGAATTACCAATGTTGCTACCTTTTTCCCCCTCACAGAAAGCAATCACATTGACAGCATTAGCCAATCTTTGCTACTTCAATCTTGAGTCCAGCCAACACACTTTGGGTTTGTGTCACCTTTGAGGGACAGTGATGAAATTCAGAGAGGATCAAAAAAGAGATTTAAAATGTGGGGAAGCAGGTTTCCCTGGTGGCGCAGTGGTTGGGATTAGGCGCATCCCAACGGATCCCTACACATCCGCCTGCCGATGCAGGGGACACGGGTTCGTGCCCCGGTCCGGGAAGATCCCACATGCCGCGGAGTGGCTGGGCCCGTGAGCCATGGCCGCTGAGCCTGCGCGTCTGGAGCCTGTGGTCCGCAACGCGAGAGGCCACAGCAGTGAGAGGCCCGCGTAACGCAAAAAAAAAAAAAAAAAAAAGTGGGGAGGCAAGAGAATAGTCTGTATCCAGCATACTGGATGCTCATTAAGGGCAGAGACTATATTCACTTTTGTACCTGGCAGATAGAAGGCATTCAACACATGTTTGTTGAAGTAACTGAATAAATACATGAAAGTACAAATTCATAAATGAAAACTTCATATATACTCTATAGATAATGGCTTAAGTACTTTAGACTTCCTTTTCCAAAGCTGGCTTACTTCAAATACTTATTGATAGCTTGATATTACAACTTCCAATGGGTCAATGAGGTGGGGAATCATTTTGTCTATTTTGACAGATGAGGAAATGGATCCACAGAGCAGGCAGCAAACTACATAAAAAGGAAATATTGATTCAACAGAACCTAACTTCCAATGGGTCAATGAGGTGGGGAATCATTTTGTCTATTTTGACAGATGAGGAAATGGATCCACAGAGCAGGCAGCAAACTACATAAAAAGGAAATATTGATTTCAACAGAACCTTGTTCTATCTTTTGAAAACTGCAAAAAGGAAACCATCCAAAGTAAACTTGACAAAGTTAATGCAGTAAGAGGCAATCTTGGTTGTGCATGTTCCTGCAAAAAGGGAAGAGGTTGGGCTTCCCTGGTGGCGTAAAAAAAAAAAAAAAAAAAAAAAAAAAGGAAGAGGTTTCCGTTTTTGGAAGAAGAGTCAAAATCTTCCCTTTCACACAACAAAGGATAAAACATGGTATTGAAACATGAAATTAATCTCCTCAGTGCTTTGTCTTTGTACCTCCCAAGACTGATATGGGGGGGAAACTCTGAATGTCTGGAATCCCATATCAAAGAACTAATAATGAGCTGTTTTTCACTTCTTGTTTTTTGAGAACACAACCCTGGATCCACAGGGGGGTTAGGCAAATGTTAATTAGTAGGGCTTAATTTTCAAACCAAAGCTCTCATTAGGCCTAGTCCACATTTTGATGAAACCTGAAAAAACAAAGTCAGGCACACTTCAGGATGTTTTGAAATATATCGGTATTAAGTCCTGTATTGGTAAACCAAATAATCTGCTTAATTTCATTTTTTACCACATCCAGGTGTCATTCAGAGTCTGAACTGGAGATTAAACCTATTCTCTCAATTCCAGGGATTACAGGACCTCAATCATCAAATTAGCTTAAATAAGTGATTCCAAGAATGCGGGGACAGTTAACTGACAGAGACATAATGAGAAAACGATAATTAACATTTTACTTGAACTCACCACAAGGTTGTACTGTGTTAACTTTGGCTAGCACAGTTATTCCCATTTTAGATGAGGAAAACGAGGTTCTGAGAGGTGAAATGAGAAGTTAGCATGTATAACTATTAGGGAAATAGTCTTGCCTCTTTGCTTCTCTGATTCTGGGACTTTCCTTTTTGACAGTGCAGTGCAGTGGTCAGCAGTATGGGGGTTACAATGTCTGCAGTGCTTTAAAATACTTCAGTATAATCTTGTGATAGTATGGATGGATCAGGGAGCATAAACTGTAACTCTAGGGGCGGTCAGCTCACATGTCTAGAATGTACTGCCCAGGAGCAGTTGGCTAGTGCTATCTCATAAAAGATACACTCCAGAGGAGGCCAGGTCATTCTTGATCAATAACTCACATGCTGCTAATTGGCATATAGGCTGTCAAAAAAGGGGTATTATGAGTTATGATCCTAGTATCCTGTTAAAATAGTATACATGTTAGAAAATTGGCTCTCATCGGTAAAGTGAGAGGCATTCACTATAAAAGGATGAGCCAAAATAGTTTAGGGTCCCTCCCCGTCCTTGCACGAACAAGGTATATAATCCACTGAGGTGCTGCAGGAGCAAAGGGGAAGAGATCCAAAGACCCTGAGAAGCTTGTCTTCAAGGAGGGGTAGAAGACAGGTACACAATCCATCAAGGCCTCCTGGACTCACCCCGTGATCACTGAGTGCCCACCTTTGGTCATACCGTAGCCCCAGTCTATAGGAAACGTTCTGATCTTCAAATTCTGAATCAAAAGGATTCAAGGAACGTTAGTCTCAAGTCTGGGGTTTGAGCATCATCACCTTTCCTGCTTGTCTGGTCTTGACCTCGGGTTGCCAAGGTTTTGATAACTTGGCTTCTGCCTTCTTCCCTGGGACTTTGTAACATGATCAGCAAGTTGGCTGCCTGGATAAGGATCCTCCTCAACAGTCAACCCAAACCCAGAGTCCTGCTCTCTTGAAACACAGCCCAGTGGTGGGGCTCCAGTCAGGAAAGTATAATCTCCATAAGTTTGCTCAAGACACTCCTAGTTAATACCTATTGAGCCAGTATCATTATTTTGTAATTATTAATAGCATTCCCTTTCCCTTTTAAAAGTGTTCTGGTTTGCATAAGAAATTACACGTTCACCCTACCTATGAGAGAAGAGAACCTTATCTTCCTCCACATTATATTCCCAGGGCTTGGCAGGGAAATGGGGTTCAATATCTGTTTGCTGAAGGAATGAGTGAGTAAATGAAAGACTATGTCACAATGTGTCATCTGGGGCACATTCCCTGTGTTACCTCCCTGTATTACTACTGCTGATCCGATCTGCAAACACTACTTGCCTTGACTTTCAAATACATTCTTACATTTTCTGCAGCCATTTAAATTAGGCCAACTGGAAGAGTTTTCTACCGGCCAGAGCTGGGACAATATGAATGTCAATGAGAATAACAACGTCAATGGGTTGAACACATTAAATATGATTAAATTCATAATTCAAAGTGTTAATCGAAAGATTCCAAAACAAAACTTCATTTGTGATCTTCGGAAGAGCCTAGGGAACCAACTCTTTAAAAACTGATAAAGGGAAAGAATTAAGCACTGATCCTGCCTTTCTTATAGCACTGACTATACCTCACTGTAAATCACCAGCTGCTGAGGGGAAGTTTGTCTTTATAAAAGGACACCAGATGATAACTAAAGACTGAATGATGTATTTAGAATATCAACATTTTGCAACCTCTAAGGAAATAATGAGTCTAGGTCAGTGGTTCTCAAATGGAGCCATTTTGCCCTTCAGGGGATATTTGACATCTGAGACAATTTTGGTTGTCACAACTGGGGAAGAGGTGCTTAAAGCATCTAGTGAATAGAAGCCAGGGATGCTGTTAAACATCTAAAAATGCACAAGACAGTCCCCCGCAGCAAAGGAATATCTGGCTCAAAACATCAGTAGTACAGAGTATGAGAAGCCTTGATGTAGGCAATAATCCTTAAGGGTTGCAAACATTAGAGAAAAACAGACACTGTGTCCCTCCTGATGGACTTACACAGCACCTCCTCTAAAGCGGTTATGCCAGAAAGTCAATCCTGCATCTGATCAAACCTCTAGTTCAGGTGCTCTCAAACCCAGTGTGCATTCAAATCCCCAGGAGGGATTTTGAAAACACAGACTGCTGGGACTCTCAACTGAAGTTTCTGATTGGACAGGTCTGGGTGGGTCCCAAGAATCTGCATTTATAACAAGTTCCTAGGTGTTGATGCTGCTGGCCCAGGACCATACTCTGAGATATAAGTGCCAATTTATAAGAAATACAGAAGACAGAGAAATATGTTAACTCATTACAGTATTCATCCATTATATTCTGTGGATATATTGAATATATCAATATATCAATATTCAATATATTGAATCAACAGTGAGAGGCCCGCATAACGCAAAAAAAAAAAAAAAAGCTATCTATGGAAGAAAATTTAATGAAGGGGGAGTAGTTTATATTGTTTTTTGTTTTTTTAAATAAATTTACTTACTCTAATCTTCATTGCGGTGCACAGGCCTCTCATTAAGGTGGCTTCTCTTGTTGCGGAGCACAGGCTCTAGTGCGCAGGCTTCAGTAGCTGTGGCACAGCTTAGTTGCTCCGCGGCATGTGGGATCTTCCCGGACCGGGGCACGAACCCGCGTCCCCTGCATCGGCAGGCGGACTCTCAACCACTGTGCCACCAGGGAAGCCCACCTTTAGGAATCTTTGAGTGGTAGAATTAAGGCAATTTTTAAAAACTTTTTTGTTTTTCTTTTTTTTAATATTAAAGATGTTCTTTTTTAAGAAAGTTATAAAAACTGCTCTGTGTTCAGCCTGGTGAAGTGTAGTTCTAAGGGTCTATATCTCTGTCTTCGTGTCCTCACCTGGTGGACAGTGCTTCTCCCAGACACAGTCCTTTGAAGGCTGTAGCCACCTGCTGCATTGGGCAGTCCTAAGCTATAGTCATGGAATGACATAAGATGACTATCACACAAGGCACCATGGGAACTCTAAGATAGTGTCCCTGGGGTTGAAAGGAAGGAAAGACCACATCCTTCCTGATATAAGAAATCAGGAAAGGACGCGTGGAGGAGGAAGGGTCGTTTGATTCAGAACATGAAGAGAATGCGTAAGATTTTGACAGATGGAGATAAGGCAGATGAATGAAAGGTCAATCGCAGCAACGGGAGCAACAGGGCAAGGCCAAAGGCGTGGAATCTGGTGAGCTCATAGTCTGCTCACCGTGTGGCAGGAGCACGGGAGCCTAGGAAGCTTGTAGGAGATCTGAGGAGGTTAGAGACACATTGTGAAGAATGGAGAACGCTCAGCAGATTATGTGCAGGAAGTGTTTTGCTTTTTCAAAGCACTTGCCTTATTCTGGAAGCCTTACCCACGTAGTTGCCTCGTGTGGGTCTGGTTCACGCAGCCTCTTTTCTACTTCCTTTGCTCCTGATACTGCAGACAATGTCCCTCTCCCTCTAATATGGATCCTTCTCTCCTCAATAGGTGAGTGTATTCATTTCATTTCCACAAAGACGGCTGGCTGCAACACTGCCCCCAGATGCACAGGGCCCCAAGTTGAAGAGCCAATTAAAGAGATGGCCAGGCCAGGCCGGTTACGTCGGGTTATCCACTGCCTGCACACATTCTCGCCCAAGGTCGCCCCAGCTGTGCGCCTCGCTGAGGAATATGGCTGCACCGGCTCTGCTCCTTTATTGGGTTTCCAAGTGAAAGAATTAAATTTTGTAAAAAATGCTTATTTCACGTACAGTGATCAGCATAAAATTGCTCTTTTGTCTCAGCTGCTACAGAGGACAATGGTGCTGAGACTCCTGGCTGGGGAGACAGTCCCTCTCCCTTCCCCCACCCTGGCTCAGGCCACCCCACACAAAGACCCCAGGGGCCCCAGGATCAGCCAGACTTCCAACTGTAAAGGCCAAGAAGGTAGTCTCTGGTCTCAACCTCCTTCATCTCTGGGTGAAAATGTAAAACAGGACCTGGAGACTTGGACAGGACAGAAAGTATTCCTCCCTAAAGTGCAGTTTCTACCTTCTTTCAGGAGTAGAAGCTTAAGACGTGGGAACTTCATTCACTCATTTCCTCTTTTACTATTTACGCAGTGGTTAATGCATAAGTCCTGATTTGCCTAGACTCCTGGCATCTGAGAAAGAGATGAGAAACAGCACATAAAGTCAGTGCTTTCTCCAAGAAGAACTTGGAAAAAATTACCAGCCCTATGATGCTGAGATCCAAGTATATGTATCTGATTCTAAAATGCACCATTTTCTACATTTTAATATCTCCTAAATAGGCAGAAGTCCTATAATTAATAGCACACTAAAATTATAAATGGCAGGAATTTTTCTTTTCTGGTGGCACATGAAATAGTGGGTGTCTAATAATTGAGGGTATGTTGGATTAGATTAAAAAATCTCACAGTGAAAGTCAATGACAGAATGTTAGAAACTGATAAACAAACAAAATATTCTCGTATTGACAAGCTCTGCCCATCTGAAAGGGATTTCCCTTTCCAACCCAATCCTCTAAAGAAATGTTTTCCAGGAGACAGAATTGTGTTTTATCAATCTGAAAATGAGATGGTCTATTTAAAATTCCCTAAGACTACCTGGTTCCTTGCAAAACTACAAGGAAACAGAATCAACTTTAGGCAGACAGAGTTGGTTCTAATGTCCATTTCTGGTACCTACTATTCCTTTACTTTTTGAAGCTTCACTTACCTGCTCTGTAAAAGGTTGATGACAACATTTCCTTCCTAGAAGTGTTGTGAGATTAAATGAGATGGCGTGTAGGAGATGCTCAATAAAAGTTACTTTTCTATCAACATAGAATTATTCTTTAAGAGTTTTTAAAATTAATTAATTTATTTGCCTGCACCAAGTCTTAGTTGCCGTGTGTGGGATCTAGTTCCCTGACCAGGGATCAAACCCGGGCCCCCTGCATTGGGAAAACGGAGTGTTAACCACTGGACCACCAGGGAAATCCCTACACAGAACTATTTATGATACCAGATATATAGTTCCCCCCAAAGCTCATGCAATCTGTAAAACGTGCCCATCGGGAATGAAACGGGTAACTTGACCGAAGTCCCACAGCTGGTAAAGGAGACAGGTCTGGGGTTTCCAAACAGTCTAGTGTTCTGTTTCCCATACAACAGCCAACTCTGTCAAAATCCTCACCGCAGGCCCCAAGCCCTGCACTCTGGTCCAATCCAGAGAATGAAGTTAACATGGCTAGACTCTTTATAAGACATTGATTGATTCACACAGTGAGCATCTGTGTGAGTTATCGTGTCAAAAATGCAGGGGTCATAATTAGCTCTGATATGATCCGGTGCCTGTGACCGTCTCCCCCTGACATCCTCCGGGGGCCACCAGTCCCGGCCCGACACAGCTGCTCTGCTACCCCAGTTCGCAGCTATATTGACACAGCCATTTTCATGGTAGGCCTGTTGTAAATTTGTTGTTACATGGTGCGTCTGCCCCAAATTGCACGGTGTACGTAAATTTTTGTGTGTGTGGCGGGGCTGGCACGGGGGTTGAGGGGTGGGGTACCGGGGCTGAATGGAGTGTGTGATGAGGCAATCCGCAGGAGACCTAACCCTGATAAATTGTTTACTTGTTAGTGATGGCGCTCAAGAGTGGGCCGGGGGCTGCGGGCTCAGCGGGACAGACGTAGAAGGTGGACCCACGCCAATTACCAGCCATTGTGGCGTCCTACCCCGTGACTGACACCAATGTCTCCCCTCTCACCATGGGTCCTTTTACTATCCCAGACCCAACACAAGCCCCACTGTGCTAATACCACGGTGTCTTCAATTTCCTCTGCTGCCAGCAAAAGTTAACCTAGGCCTGCAGCCTGTAGAAGACCTGAGGCCTTTATTTTCTTATGCATTCCCCCCGCCCCCCGTTTTTTCAAGGACGGGTTAAAAACCAGAGGTTGCTAAGGCCAGTTGGGCAACAAAGGAAGCAAAGGGACAAACATTATCTTTGGATGACTGACTTCAAAGTTAATGATCTTCCCCACTGAATTGTGCCCTCTGCTCCTCAGTGAGGCCTTTGCCATCAGATAAAGAAGCGCCTTTTTAATCCACTAACACTTCTTTGTCCCTTTGTGGCAAAATGATCATTTCATCAGTTTCGGGCACTCTCTGCTGGGAGAGTTTTTTAGCCTGAGTGATTCAGAGCAGGAGAGACAGAGAAGGGTATTTCTCTACTTCATTTTTCCTCAAGTGACGGCTGAATAACTATGCAAAAAAATTAAGGCATAATGACCCAGCAACAGTGACAAAACCTAATTAGTCACGGAGGCCACTGGGTAATGAGCCGCAAAACCCGGCTCTTGAGTGTGTAATAACTGTATTTTTCTCCATTTCTTCCCCTTTAGTCACAGCCTTGTGTGGCATTTTTAACAAACTAAAATGGCACCAGATGCAACAGGGTTCAGACATTTTAACGTGAATTAAGAAACCATATGTTCCGATAAGTCATGGTCTCTTCTTTCCCACAGACTGGGTCCTCCATCTGTGAGGTAACACTCCAGTGGTGAGGGAACGATGGCCGATGGGACAATCATCCCACGAAGATGACAAGGGGCTGGGGTTGGCAGTGGGGTCTCAGGTCCCTCGCTACAGATACTGGTTCTGACTCCTGCCGGCAACCTGGACATTCCAGACGTGGGGCCCAGACTGTTCCCGGAGCACACAAGGACTGAGAAGCTTGAGAAGGGAAAGAGGGTGGGAGGGGGCAGAGGTGAGAAGGGCTCCGTGTCCAAATGAGAGGGTCTGGAATGCTGAGAACTGCCTTTAAGCATTTATGACAACGT
Source organism: Neophocaena asiaeorientalis asiaeorientalis (assembly GCF_003031525.2). Lineage (NCBI taxonomy): Eukaryota > Metazoa > Chordata > Mammalia > Artiodactyla > Phocoenidae > Neophocaena > Neophocaena asiaeorientalis. Next base: position 2,144,520 of record NW_020175186.1, on the reverse strand, counting down.
TCTCCACTTTCAAGTGATTTAAGACACAGGTTGGCCAAGTCTGAGTCTCACAAAAGCCTTGAGATGTAGGATCGTCCTGATCTCCTCCATCCTTTTGAGGTGAAGCAACCGAGGATTAGCGAGGTTAGGAAACTGCCCATGATCACAGTTAGAAATGCAGGAACCAAGATTGGAAGCCACATCTGTGATCATTATCCCAGTGTGCTTCCTGTGTTTACTGTCATTATTATCGTTAATAATAATTTCCCCTTGAAATTAGAAAAAAACGTTAAAGGGTGGAAAGTTTACATAGCATAGTTTGGCATGATCTCTCTCTTCAACCCTCAGATCCAGCGTCAGTTAGGTAACATGTCACTAATACACAATTTTTATTTGGAGCAGGGCATCATCAGAGGTACGCCCTTGGCCCTGCTCTGATTTTAATGTGAGACACTTCCAATCCCCATCGAGGGAGACACCACCCCACGGTGTTAACTTTCATTTCTCCTCTATTTCCGTGAATGTCGTCTTACTTCTGGATGTCACCAACTTTGGGGCTGCGATTGGGCTTAGAAACAGCAGGCAGAAAGAGTGACAGAAAGGCTGGCTTTTCTTTTGTTCCGCTCCATACCCAGCAGAGCAAGAAAAAACTTCCCCAAGATGAATCCAACTCCCCCTAGATTTCAATAAGGACCTCATTTCCTCCCGAGCCTCTGGCCACGGAATCACATAAGGGAATCTCGAATGAGGAATCCCACGTGGAACCCAGAGTATAGAATTACTCAGAGAACACAGACACAGGTTTGCACAAAGACTGTTTCCCTCCTCCAGGAATTTTAAAATAGCATGCATTAAAAGAAAATCCAGCACCAACTCTCTCCCTATAACAGGAACAACGCATGGAATGAAAACACAAGCAAAGACAAACAAACAAAAAACAGGACAGGCTACACAACTGGGGGGTTCATATAACATATATTATATTTTAACTCCTCATATAACTCTGACACAGCAAAGGGCTGGTGTCTGGGACTGTGTAAATGTGACAGCTCTTTGTTTCTCTAATCCAAGACCAGCTACATAATTTGCCGGGCCCAGTGCGAAATAAGAATGTGGGGTCCCCTGCTCAAAAATTATCAAGAATTTCAGGACAGCTATGGTAGAGCATTAAACCAGATGAGGGCCCTTCTGAGCCTGGGGTCCTGTGTGACAGCACAGGCTGCACACCCATGAAACCAGCCCCGAAAAAAAGCTCGTGCGTCAGCGTCCGAGTAGTAAAGGCACACACAAGACAATCATGAATGGTTTAGCCAAGAAGGCCGCCTCGCGTTATCCCAGCTTTTCACTCATAGCGGTTCAAAGTTGACTCCTTTTCCTCTAAACTTTGAACTTCAGAAAGTCTACTTTAGCATCTCAGAAGTACCGTATGTAAAATGGGGAATTTCTCCATGCAGACAATGCCATTTCTTCTTGACTCTTCTCCAAACTTTCATCTATTCTAGTCCCCGGCAAGCTTGGCTGCTCTGTTCACTGGGCCTTTTCCTGCACTCAAGTCATTATCCTCTCTTTATATACTGCACTTCGTGCCCTTGTGAACCTGTTGAAAAATAGTGAAAGAGAGTTGAAAAGTACCACTGGCTCCTAAAAATAGTGCTGACTAGGAGGCAGAAAGGGGGAACTCCGGTTTTATTCAGTGCTAAAGATAACACCACCAGAATGATAGACTCCTCTGAATTGTTTGTCCCCACTGCCCATTGTCCCCCGGGCACTGAATGAGCCTCTTAGCAGCTCTTGAGGGCCTGTCACAGGTAGGCACCCAACAGAGATAATTCCCAGCCTATGCTTGACTGCTTCTTTATAGACACTCACTCATGGTTCTGAAAGGCCTCAGACACTGTTGAATAAGCTCCTGCTCGCTTCCATAACCTTTTTCTCCCACTGAATTTTCCGGGGATGTGAGCAGCTTCCCAGCCTCGCCAGAGGATGCTTCTGAATGCAATCCTGTTCTGAATCAAAGCCTGACAGCCAAGCCTCTTTCCGAAACAAGAGGGGAAAAAATGGGGCCATCGGTCCCCAGGAGGAATCTCTGTGCTTTCTTCTACAGGTGAAGGCCAACTCCCAGAGGCTCTGGCCTTCTCCCTGCTCTTCTTATGGATTTATTTATTTAGGTTGTAGGAGACTTTTTTTTTTTTAATGAAGGAATAAACCTCTGTTTGTTGTCTGAGCCCTGTCTCTTTTGGTTTTGAAAATGTAGGGCATCCCTACAGGACATAGACACACTGGGGGCGTGTTTGTCTTCAGAATGTCCTAGAAGAACCCGGGCTTTAGAGCAGCACCAAGCTGGACGTGATTCCAAGCTCTATCACTTATTAATTTGCAGGGTCTTGGGCAAGTCACTTGCCTGTCTGAGTCACAGTTTTGTCATCTATAAATAGGCCTGAAAATAATCTATCTCACAGGTTCTTTTCTATCAAAGGTTAAAATAGATCCATGTGGGCTTCCCTGGTGGCGCAATGGTTGAGAATCCACCTGCCAATGCAGGGGACACGGGTTCGTGCACCGGTCCGGGAAGATCCCACATGCCGCGGAGCGGCTGGGCCCGTGAGCCATGGCCGCTGAGCCTGCGCGTCCGGAGCCTGTGCTCCGCAGCGGGAGGGGCCGCAACAGTGAGAGGCCCGCGTACCGCAAAAAAAAAAAAAAAAGATCCGTGTACGTAAAGTGTTTTCCACGGTGCCCAGTAGGAAAGAGAATTCAATAAATGATAGATTTGATTACTATATTATTATTGTTTTTCTTTTGTTATTCTTCTGATTCACCAGACTTAGGAGCCCTTTGAGGCCAGTCTCTGGCTTCTGAAGGATGCTGACCACCTGCCATTCACATCTTTCTAAGCTGGCTTCTCAGGGAAGGAGACACTACCTCCTCCTATTACTTTATATTTCCTCATTCACATAACAGAAGTGAATATCCCCATGACCTCAAAGGCCTGTTTTAAGATCACTGAGGTTTGAGAACGCTTAGGAAGAAAAGTTTAAGACTTTTCATTGTCGCTCTTTTTATTCTGTACTCTTTGCTCACCTTTTATTTCACTGTGTGAAACAAACAAAATGAATGCTTTGCCCCCTCTCTTCCAGAAAGATAGAGAGACCCTTTTAGAGATTTCTCATTTAGAGGAAAATGAATCTAAAAGTGGGGACAGCCTCCTTTTTCCCCCTTATTCCCCCAGCATTTCCTCTGGAACATCACTGGTACAAAATGCAAACTTCAAGGAGAACCATCTCTGAGGTCTCTGTTTTGAAATATCAAGCACTAGCAACACTTCCCTGATGAAACCACAAGGGTTTTGATCAACATGCTGATTAGTGTATAGATCTTCTAAAATCGTTAGGGGGACTTGCCTGGTGGTCCAGTGGTAAAGAATCCACCTTGCAATGCAGGGGACACGGGTTCGATCCCTGGTCAGGGAACTAACATCCCACATGCCGCGGAGCAACCAAACCCGCCTGCCACAACTACTGAGCTCGCGCGTCTCAGCTAGAGCCCACGTGCTGCAAACTACAGAGCCCACGCGCTCTGGAACCCACACATCCTGGAGCCCGCGTGCCACACTAGAGAAGAGAAAACCCGCTGCCACAACTAGAGAGAAGCCTGCGCACCACAACGAAGAGCCCACGCGCTGCAACGAAAGATCATGCATGCCTCAACAAAGATCCCATGTGCCACAACTAAGACCCGGCACAGCCAAAATAAAAATAATAATAAAATACATAATAAATAAATAAATCTTAAAAAAATAAAATCAGTAGGGCTGGACGTTAGGGAGGAGGCTGCCCCACTGAGAGCATTCTTTCTCTTACCAAGAATAAATGCGTTTGTGTACTATTCGAGTTGGTCCCCCACTAGGATCAGCGCGAAGTTCTCCGAGGGAAAGCTTGGGGGAAACTGTTCAAAGGAAATCCCGCCCTAATTCTAACCCACTGCAGAGAATCCATCACTTTGTGACATCTTTCCTCTCAGCCTCATAAAGTAGGGCTGCTTGTCAGTAATTCACTTATTCATTCAGCAACTGTTTATTGACCATCTAACATCTACTCTGTGCCTGGTCCTCTGCCATGTGTGGGGATACAGAAATGAGTCTGGAAGGGATCCCCATGGCCAAGAACTCACTCTCTGGGTGGGATAATGAGACTACATACAAAGAACTCTAAGGCATAGTTTAGAAAATCCACTGGGCCACGAAAGGGGTGCAGACAAAATATCGTAGGAGTCCAGAAAAAACAGAGATTAGTTCAATTTTCAAGAGTAGGGAGGAGAAAGGATAGGATCAGGAAAATTGTGCCTTAAAAGCTAAAGCTGGATTTGTCCTTGCAGAGATTGGTTGGGGGAGGAAAAGAGCTTCCAGGTGGAGGAACAGGCAGAGCTCAAAAGTGTGGGACCCAAGGGCACATTCAGGAACTAGAGACATTGCACTGTCCATCTGATTTTCAAACAGGAATGAACTCTGAGAGATAGGAACCTTCCTCACCCATAGCCTCAGCAGTTAGCAGTCTTGTTTGGAGCCACTTTCCTGCTCCTGGTTAGATCTGCAAAATGCTGACCTATTTCCAAAGTACACAAAGCTCCACCAGGAGTTCTGGGAAGTCCAGCTGGCTTCGACCAGCATGAGACTTGGTCCTTGCCCTAGCAGGGCTCATAGACCTGCCTCTTCATCCTCTTCTCTCCCAGTACATAGTGTTAACATCCTTTTTACTACATGAAAATTATTTACAGGTATTACATTATTTAGCCTACCTACATATGTAATTCCAAAAAAGCAATGATGCTCTTCAGTAATATAAAAGAGAAATAAAGGAAAATAATTTATAATAAAACAGCATGTATTTCAATATGTAAATGCTTAAAAGAAGCTTACACTAGCAGTTATAAGAGGTCAGAAGTTTTCATCTACATATAGAATTATTGTAAATGCAATCACTATAAAAGCAGAACAACATAGCTGTATTTTGTGGAGACTCAAGTACCACAAGCAGTGTTGCCATCAGTGGATGCATTTTCTGAAATGGTGAAAAACTCTTGGTCAAAGGCCATGCTAAACAAAGTATAACTGTCCTTTTTTATTTTTTTAACAATGGTTGTTGCATTCCTGGGAAATTCTCCATATGTTAAACTGTGCAAAGATGACTTGGTGTCTATATGTAAAACAGTTAAGTTTGAGCCTTGGATAATCATAAACAAGTTGTTAACCCTGAATGTCCAGTGGAACATCACAAAATTTTGTGAACTGTGGCGTAATTATTCATTGCCTGGGACTGTCCTGTGCATTGCCCCTTGCACAGTAAATGACAATAGTCCTCTCCAATTAATGTGATCACTGGTCCCCACCCAAACATTTCCAAAATGCCTCCTAGCGGCAATGCCATCCCATTGAGAACCACTGGTTTAGAGCTTACTGGAGGAGGGAAGGTTCACACCCCAAAAGACAATCATATCTGGGCTTCCCTGGTGGCGCAGTGGTTGAGAATCTGCCTGCCAATGCAGGAGACACAGGTTCGAGCTCTGGTCCGGGAAGATCCCACATGCCGTGGAGCAACTAAGCCCGTGCACCACAACTAATAAGCCTGCACTCTAGAGCCTGCGAGTCACAACTACTGAGCCTGCATGCCTAGAGCCCGTGCTTTGCAACAAGAGAAGCCACTGCAATGAGAAGCCCGTGAGCCACAACTACTGAGCCTGTGCTCTAGAGCCTGTGTGCCTAGAGCCCATACTCTGCAACAAGAGAAGCCACCGCAATGAGAAGCCCGTGCACCACAACGAAGAGTAGCCCCCGCTCGCCGCCACTAGAGAAAAGCCCGCGCGCAGCAGCAAAGACCCAACGTAGCCAAAAATAAATAAAATTGTTTTAAAAAGACAATTATATCATAAGTAGTCATTTATTAAATGTCTAATCAGTCATGCAGAATAGACATCAAGTACTATTCAAAAAAGGGCAAGAAAACGGGTTTCAACTCATCAGGAAATTCTTCACGACTAAGCATGGTTTAAGAAAAAGTATAGACTCTGCATCAGACTCTGGGGCGAGAATTCCAACTTTGACATTTACTCCCTGCATGAATTTGGGTAAGTACTTTAACTTCGCCGAGCCTCCTTTTGCCAACCTGTAGAACGGGAATAATGATACCTACTTTGAAAAGTAAGTAGAAAGGATTAAATGAGGTTATGTATGTAAAGTATCTGGGAGAATACCTGGTTCATGGCAGATGTTCAACAAAGAGTAGCTGTTAGGGGATTCCCTGTTGGTGCAGTGATTGAGAGTCCACCTGCTGATGCAGGGGACATGGGTTTGTGCCCCGGTCCGGGAAGATCACACATGCCACAGAGCGGCTGGGCCCATGAGCCATGGCCGCTGAGCCTGTGCGCCTGGAGCCTGTGCTCCACGGCGGGAGAGGCCACAGCAGTGAGAGGCCCCTGTACCACAAAAAAAAAAAAAAAAAAAAAAAAAGAGTAACTGTTATCGGTATAAAGGAAGAATAACTTCAGTTGGCCTTTGAAGGATGGCAGGGGTGGGGGAGGGAAGGTAGGCAGAGTGTGACCAAAGCCTGGAGGCAGAAGTATCTATGGTGGGTTTTGCAGTAAATAGTTCAGTGAGTCTGGCAAAGAGGGTGAGAGTGGGAGGCGTGATCAGCAAAGTGGGCACCTTTAAAAGGGTATAGCCTTGAATGTGTGGCTAAGGAGGCTAGCATTTATTCTTTTTTTAAAAAATTAATTAATGTATTTATTTGTCTGCGTTGGGTCTTCGTTGCTGCGCGTGGGCTTTCTCTAGTTGCAGAGAGTGGGGGCTACTCTTCACTGCGGTGCGCGGGCTTCCCTTGCTGCGGATCACAGGCTCCAGGCGCGCGGACTTCAGTAGTTGCAACGCACGGGCTCAGTAGTTGTGGCTCGTGGGCTCTAGAGCACAGGCTCAGTAGTTGTGGCGCAGGCGCTTAGTTGCTCTGCGGCATGTGGGATCTTCCCGGACCAGGGCTCGAATCCGTGTCCCCTGCCTTGGCAGGCAGATTCTTAACCACTGCACCATCAGGGAAGCCCCTAGCATTTATTCTTGATGGCTCAGAAGACAATGAACGTGGAGCAGTCCTAGACACAACCTAGGTTAGAAGTGAGTGCAGACGAGCCCAGCAAGAGCTACAGTCCTCACTGCTCTAAAGAGCTGTGTTCTCCACCAGGTGCTTCTCACACTGCTCCATGCCTCAGCCGAAGTGAACTGAGGTGGCCTTGGCCTGGAGAGCGGCCTGTCCGGAAAGCTGTGACTTATGCTTAAAAAACTTGTTAGCAAAACTGAGCTGTGCCAATCCAGATTCTTCTTTTCGGAACAAGAACAAGACAGTAGCTGCTAGAGCTGAGCAGAAAGGTCTTGAGGTAGACTTGGGGCCGTGGTGTCTGCTTGGGACCATAGGTACCCTGAGGCTAGGAGGATGCCACATGATAGAGAGCAAGGAACCTAGATCATACGTGGACAGAAGCAGCAACATTATTATGAGAAATAATAGAGAGACTGAGAGAGCAGCTGCCTGAGGCACTGGTGGTTTTCTGGTTCCAGATTCAGTTTCTGTACATCCTTACAAAAACCCCCCTTTCCTTAAAGTTAGTTGAATGGGTTTATGACTTTTAGTTACCCAAACTTCTCTACACACAGTGGTGTTTATCTCTTCTGGGGTTTCTTGGATAAAGTGATTTCAAGCCTTCAGAAAGTCTTATGCATATTAATATCTCAATTTTGGAAACAGCCTAGCAGTGGAGGGGATATGCCAAGTTATCATCTATGACACTCTAAGAAAGATGAAGAATAGATTCTGATTGAAGAATGTGACAATAAGCCTTACGCTTTTTTAAAAAAATTTTTTGCCACGCCTCGCGGCATGTGGGATCTTAGTTCCCCGACCAGGGATCGAACCCATGCCCCCTGTATTGGAAGTGCAGAGTCTTAATGACTGGACCGCCAGGGAAGGCCAAATAAGCTTTATGCTTAATGTCCCCTCTCTCAATAAAATTTCTACTAAAATTATCAAAGAAAATCATCTATTATAGGGGGAAAATCCAATTTATCACTGGAAGCTAGGGAAACTTACATGCCAGCAATTTTAAGAAATTTCCGCAGATTTTAACACAAGCAGTACCATTTGTCTGGAGGGAGCACCAATATGCCACGAGTTGTCAATGGAAGAAACCCCAGTGGAACCCAAACAGCAATCCCTACCTTGCAGGATTTCTTGGGGGAAATTAGTGCAGGAAGTCAAATTTCAAGCTTCCTAAAGCCTCTAGAAGGGCAGAATGCTATAACGCGAAAGGAATGGGAATCTCGTTGCAACAGACCATACCTAACATGGATGGATGGTTGGTCAAAACACACAAAGGACCTGCCAAAGGTAGATCCTAGCAAGAGCAGTCCTGCAACTTAGAGAGTGGGTGAGGTAAATTCAGCTACACCCAAGGAAGAAACATCTTACACACAAAAGTCAGTAGCCCTGCTTAGACACTGCTGGTGTGGCTGCTTCCTTCTACCCCAGGAGATGAAGTGATTTCTCTGATCAGTGAGTGACAGAGACTGTGGGTTGCCCCTCACAGCCATTCTCCTCCTCTTTCTAAGTAGTGAAATGTTTAGTGGGGCACATGACTGCTTAGAATAAAATGTTCATTTCCCAGCCTGCCTAGCAGGTAGGATTCAGTCCTGGCCAATGGAATGTAAGTGAAAGTGTCATGTGGTAGCTTCCATAAACTTCCCTTAGTTTCTTCTTTCCCCTTTCCTCCATCCTGCTATCTGGAATGTGGGTGTGATGGCTGGAACTCTATCTTGAACCATGGGCATAGGAAACACACCCTTATGATGGCAAAGCTAGAAGGAGCCTGAGTCCCTCAGGACTTGGAGAGAGCTGCCTTACCAACCCTAGATTGATTGTCTTCAGATCTTTACATATGACACAAACAAATCTCTCTCTCCTTTAAAATACTGTCATTTCTTATCTCGGATACAGTCCAACCTAATTCTAACCGAGTCAAAAAGCAACACTACAGTAAATCTGAAGTGTGTACTTTCCCTTTCATCTGAATTTAAAGCGGTATATAAAGGTCACACATAATCAATCATAGAAACCTCAATACTGGACAAATAGAGGCTTCACACTGTAAGGATGAGCAAAAAGAAAGAATTCTCTGGATACGTAGCAATATTAAGCAATTCCAAAGAAAGGGCCACTATGAAGTATGAGAAGATATAAAGACCTAAAAACAAAAGAGAACTATAGAAACGTCTCCAACTTGTACCGTCAATAAGCTCTAGAAGCTATTGCATCTATAAACCAGGATCAAATTAGCAACAAAAGGGGAAAAAACCTACACAGAGGAAAGTCTTCTTAAACAAGGAAGGTACAACTAATGCATTTCAGAATGTAGTGAAGGCAATAAACTGGAGCAGTCTGGGTATGCCTGGTTACTCCCCTGGCACATTCCAAGCTTTCACTATTCTTCCTCAAGGTTACAACACAATCCATCCTACTCTTTCCAACATCTGACTTAACCTATTTCATCAAGAATATTAAGTATATTAGGTATGAAACCCCTCGAACTTTTCTCTATATACCTATAGCTCATCTCCATGTGCCTGCACTCTCACCAAACCACCCTCTCATCTAACAGGAAGATGGATCTTTTCCCATTCTTAGGCCAATCTCTATCCCTGATCACTTCCTTTTCTGATTTCTCTAAGATCAGGACCTTGGTCTTCCTCTCTCCCCTATATTATTACCCTCTCGTTCTTTGCCAGACCCTCCTGTGCAGATTATAAATATGTTCAAATCACCCATCTTTATAAAAATCCTTCAGGGCTTCCCTGGTGGCGCAGTGGTTGAGAGTCCGCCTGCCGGTGCAGGGCACGCGGGTTCGGGCCCTGGTCCGGGGGGGTCCCGCATGCCGCGGAGCGGCTGGGCCCGTGCGCCACAACTACTGGAAGCACCGCAGTGAAGAGTGGCCCCCGCTCGCCGCAACTGGAGAGGGCCTGCCTGCAGCGGCGGAGACCCAACGCAGCCAAAAATAAATAAAAAAAAAAAAAAAAAAAAAAAAAATCCTTCAATTATTCGTCCTCTACTAGTACCAGCATCTCCTGTGCGACATGGTCCTCAAAACAATAGATAGCACTCACTACCTCTATTTTCTCACCTCCCAAGCACTCATTTTTAAATAAGCTGCTTAGATAAGTTGTTAAATGAGTTGGTTTTCCTTGTTATATAGTTATAAAAAGTTTGAAAAATGTAAAAAAAATCATCCATAGATCTGTGACTTAGTAACAACTGAGTGAATCTTTTGGAGATTTTTCTATCCATCTAGTCTTGACACATTGAAATATAAAATTGATTCTGACTCTAATTATAATTTCATAGGCTTTTACTCACTTTATAGAATATTTTGCAATTTTTCTATATCAAATTTTCTTTAAAAATACATTCATTTAAAGAAAAACCTGCACATGAATGTTCATAGCAGCACTAGTCACAATAGCCAGAAGGTGTAAACAACCCAAATATTCTTCAACTGATGAATGGATAAACAAAATGTGTTATACCCATACAAGAAATATTATTCAGTCATAAAAAGGAATGAAAGTGTCTATGCTATAGCATAGACACATCTTGAAAATGTTAAGTGAAAGAAGCCATACACAAAAGACCACATATTATATGATTCTATATATATGAAATGTCCACAAATAGGTAAATTCATAGAGATAGAAAGTAGATTAATGGTTGCCAGGGGCTGGGGCAGGGGCAATGAGGAGTAAGGGCTTAATGGGTAGGGTTTTTTTTGTGTGGGAGTGATAAAAATATTCTGGAATTAGATGAGGATGATGGTGGCAAAACATTGCAAGTGTACTAAATGCCATTATTGTACGTACACTTTATAATGGTTAAAATGGTTCCCCTTAGAAACAGATAAGTGACACAAATACCAAATTAAATCATTAATGATTCATTCATATGTTATGATTCATTAATACATAGTTATTCTTTAGCAGGGACCTGTGAAAACTGGACATGGAGAAGGAAGTTTTAAGATGGAAAGGCAGAGGGAATTCCCTGGCGATCCAGCGGTTAGGACTCTGCTCTTTCACTACCGAGGGCCTGGGTTCAATCCTTGGTCAGGGAACTAAGATCCCACAAGCAGCATGGTGCAGCCCAACATAAAATAAAATAAAGTGAGGAGGCAGAGAACAGCGGGAAAAAGAACCTCCTTGTAGTCACCCACAGTGAGTGCATTTTGGCACCTACATGGCAGGTTACCAAAGAAATGGATGGAAAAAGGAAGAGAGGTTGGAGCAGAGGAAGACTTTGGTTTACTTCTCTATATTCATAGTACAAGTCCCACAAGTGGCTTGGAGAAGATGGTAGGGAAAGTACAAGACACCGACGTGAACTGTAAACTACTGAGGAGTCCATCGCTGTCTTTTTCATTCATTACTGTATTTCCCAGGGCTGGCACAATGCCAGCTACATAGTAGGTGCTCAATAAACTTTTTAAATAAATAAGTGGAAATTTCATGGCTTCCTAGTCATATTATTTGCTTGTAAAAAACAGAAACTTTGTCAAATTAACTAAGTTTAGTACGAGGATAAAGAGGAATTTCCCACAAACCAACTACAGAATGTACAGCAAGGTCTCATGAGAACAATTATCCATTCTTTTCCTCTACCTGGAGCCCTGTGGATCTCTCACCTTGACTCGTTTGTCTATATCTAACCTACTCTTCTCTTCCTCTTTATGGATTAGTTTCCTCTGCTAAGATTTTAGTTTCAATTCTCCCAAAATTCTACCTGCTTGAGGCTTTGGGTAGGCATGCTGACTACCCTACATGCCTATAGCTCGGGTGACCAACACTGCCAGCTGACTCAATCTCTACCTCAATTTCAACTTCCAGGACAGACTCTAATTAGCTAAGCTTGATCCAGGTGTCTACATAAGAAAAGTGGCTGTGACCAGGCTGGAATCATGCAGTTCTTTGGGCTCCCTCTTCTAGGCTGTGAATAAGACAGGTTTTCTAAAATGGATCATTGTTTGCGGAGGAAACGGTGATGCTATGACTTGGGTAAGAACAGAGTTAAGGGAATTGCTTTCCACCCTCTGAAGCTTTGGGCTACAGTCCATGGTCCTATGAAAACGTATTTAGGATATAAAATGACCATATAAATACCATGAGCACGATGGTCCAATGATCCATCTGCTTTTCAAGCCACTAGTTCAAAAGACAGAGATCACTTAGTCATGACACATACTGTGTCATTCCCTACGCTCCTAATAATTAGCATCTCCTCTCTGTTTCCCATGGGCACTCCCAAGACTATTAGGGCCCACAGTCAGCCAATGATCAAAATCAGAGTCCTTCCCTGACAGAGAAGTGCAAATAGCAATCACCTTTCTTTTCTTTTTAATTGAAGTATAATTGACCTATAACACTATGTTAGTTCCTGGTGAACAACATAGAGATTTGGTATTTCTATACATGACAAAATGATCACCATGATAAGTCTAATTACTATCTGTCACCACACAAGTTATCATAATATTATTGATTGTATTCCCCAGGCCGTGCATTCATACCCGTGACTTACTTGTTTCGTAACTGGAAGTTTGTACCTCTTAATCTCCCTCAACTATTTCACTCATCCCCTCACCCCCTCCCCTCTGGCAACCACCTGTTTGTTCTCGGTATCTATGAGTCTGTTTCTGTGGTATCACATTTGTCATTTGTTTTGTTTCTTAGATTCCACATATAAGTGAAATCATATGGTATTTGTCTTTCTCTGACTTATTTCACTTAGCATAACACCCTCTAGATCCATCCATATTGTTGCAAATGGTAACGTTTCTTTTCTTTCTTTTTTTTTTTTTTTGCAATCCGCCTTCTGAAATTTCCAGGACTCCAACCTTCTAGCAACAGGCATAGAAGCACATAGGAAACAATGTGTTAATTTGGATTAATCAGCTATGTTGAGGCAGGAAAAACAGTAGCTTTCTGCAGAGTCTACTTGGGGCTGATGGTCTGGAAGGGTCTTCAGACTCTTCAAGGGTCCCCTAGTAGCCTGAGGGGACAAAGCTACCTCCCAAGCCCCATCCTGTTCTTGAGGAGCAGGTCACAATGGAAGAGAATTTTTTTTACCATTTGGGCCGCATGCAAAAGTTTAACACATTATCAAGTTACAAAGTTAGACCTAGAAAAAATAACCTACATATAGTATATTTTAATATTTGCTTGTACATATTGTTATAACAACAGTTGATCAAAATCCAAGTTGAACAGTTAAGAAAAAGACTTGCATTTCCTTCATTCTGGTATTTTGAACTATATTCTAATTAGTGTGACGATAGAACCCTCAAAAGCCATCACGTGGACTAAATTTTTTATTTATTATTGAAAGCCCCTAATGTCAAGTTTATATCATATTAGTTTCCAAAACGTCTATAATCTATTGCTTCGTGTCTAAAAACCCTAGGCAGTCTGGGATAGAGTTTGGTCCTGGAAAAGAAGATAAATCCCAATTCTTGCCTCAAAATACTTTTTTTTTTTAATTCTTTTTTAAATCTTTAAAGGTCCAGACTGTTGGTTAACTTGAGAGAGCGCCGGGGTTGATTGACAGTATCTGTCATAGGCAATGAACTCCACTCCAATTTTGCCTTTATGCTGGTGTGTCAAGTTGTTCAACTGTGACCCTTCCATCTGTTCCAGCTAATCTGAAAGTCATTTAGACCGGCTTCCCCATTCATTTGAAACACAGCACATTCTCCTGTTAACACACATATGCAAAGTTGTCTGCTGTCAGCAACCTATGGGGTTTTTTTTGAAAAGTCTCACTTACAACACCTGTATAAACATTTACACAACAGAAAATCCATTTATTGCCTATTACTGCCTCCCTAACTTAATTTTTTCAGACACTTCTAAGTATAGGGTCATTCGGAATAGACATTTAGTGGTTTACCTCCCCAAATTAATTTTTAAGCAGGAATGGTCACTTGACTTTGACATTTCCAAAAAAGCATTCTGTGTTATATGTTAAGAATTCCTGAGAATTCATGATCTTATTTTCAAGGATTCAGTTACAGTTGAAAATCTTTTTTTTTTTTTTTTTTTTAAGCAAGTTTAGGAGGCAGTAGTCAAGTTCATCAGATCTACTAAATTGGAATCCCTGGGGTGGGGCTCTGGGAATGTGTACATTCAAAAAGTCCTCCAAGCGATTTTGAGAATCAACCAGGTTCAGAAACAACTGGTCTGATTTACTTATACTTTACTAAGATGCCTGGTAATGCATGACTCTGATTTCTTATTTGTATGACTTGTACAATCCTAATAAATAAATTACTTAGCTAAAGGTAAAAAAACAAGTATAATAAAATAAACAGGAAAGCTTATTTGAGTGATTTACAAGGGTGTTTCCTTGCGTTATGTGTAAATTGAAACTGCATTTGGATGTAACACAATAGAAATGCTCATACTAAATGAATTAAGAACTCCTTTGGTCCAGAACTTTAAAAAAATTGCTTTGCTTTATTTTAACCTGATTCCTTCTCTGTACTCTGTCCAGATTTTCACTGTATTTCTCAGGTCTGGCCTCAACCCTGACATTGAATCTCTGTGTGACCTTGAGTGAGTTACTTCTCCTGAGACTTAGTTTATACGAGGGAATCAGAGAAAATGGTTTCTAAAGTCCCTTCTAGCTCTGACAGTGTCTGGGCACCTAAAACAAGTTCTAGACATCCTTTTCTCCTGATAAAATCACCTCCAGCCTAGAACATTATCTCCAACCAGACACAATTAGGGGGCCACAAAGGCACAAATTTATCAGGGTATTTTAGGAAAGTATTTCTGAGGTTCAGGAGCTTAAGGGACTACCCTTTGTGAAATGTTCCTAGAATTTAAAATTTCAGCCCCAGCTCCAAAAGATTTTTTTCATTGATCTATTCACAAAATGTTGCCACTCTCTTTCTTGAGGTTATATCCAAACTTCAAAGGTTCTTTTCGTTTCATTTGTTGTGTCTGTCCTTCCATATCCGCATCTCCTCTTCATTTTTGTCTCTAACCCTCTTGGCGTGGTTGAAAGAACATATAAGACTTCCAATGAGTTATGTGATTTTGAACAAACCATTTAATCTCCTCAAGTTTTCGTTTTTCATCTGTAAGAAATAATATCTGAGTACAAAAGAAAACAAGTCTTAAGTACAAAAGGAGATAAGTGAGAGATAAGCACTTTCTAAACTGTAACTTGGTATACAGGTGTCATTATTGTTATCTTTATTACAGTTACTACTGCCGCTGCTGCTCAGAAGTTGGTCATCCCCTGCATCACTGTTGTGAGTAAAGCACCATCTAATAAATTTGTTTTGGGACACCTACGGAGGAAAATGGAAGGGAGTTGGAAACACGTGTACCAAAAGCTCTTAAATTTTTGGTACCGTAATTTGACTTCTAAGAACGTATCAAATTATATGGCCTATTTTTGCATAAAGACGTTCATCAAAGCGTATCTGCAATAGCCCATATTAAGACCAATCCAGTGTCCATGAGTAAATCATTATCTAGCCATCATTGAAATGCTACACAGCCATTGAAAATGGTGTGCTGGAAAAATATTTAATGACTTAGGAAATGCTCAAACTACGTAGTAAGGAGTAAAAATAAAGCACGACGCAAACTTGCATTTAAGTATAATTGCAATTTTATGGCAAAATATATTATCTAAATATATAGTAAAGAAAAAAGACATTGAAGTATTTACAGTGACTGTCAACAATAGGGGTATAGATAATGTCTGTTTTCTATTTGTCTCTGTGTTTTGCAAATTTTCTTTTTAAAATGTTTTTTTTTTAATTGCAGCACTCCCTTCCCAAATTTCAAATCACATATTCATTCAGCCAACAAAACATTTGGAGAATCTGTGCATCTTTTCCCTCTGATGGACATGGTGGAGACATGAAGGTGTGAAGCATGACCATAGGCTTCTAGGACCCGACAGTCTAGAAGGAAAAATTGTTCCTTATACAAAGCAAGGCAGTAATGACAAAAGGATCCTTAGAACAGTACAAATGAGCTGCCATAGAAGTTAAGAGAGGAAGTTTCTCTGAGTATGTAACAGATAAGCTGTTTATCAAATCCCACAAGAATTACTGATGCGGTAATAAGCAGTTGGCAGAAATACTTTAATATGATTAGAGTCTGCACATGCTATACCTTCTCATCAGGAAATAGAAAGCATTTTAGTTTAGCTTTTATTTACTGGAATGCTCTTGTCAAATTAGGGCCCAACCTGGTGAGCCCCATATTTGTCAAAAAAAATAGATAAAATTAAATGCATCAGCAATCCATTCTTAGGAGGTGAAATACCCAAGAAAGAATCTGAAGAGCCTTCAAATAGCACAAGGTCACCAAAATCATATGAGGGCACCAGGATCCTTCTAGCTACTCCCACTTGGTCCCCTAAACTCAGGAGTACAACTCCAAATGCAAATAGGCAGGTGTCAGTGTGAAGAAGAAAAGAACGCTTTCCATCTAGAGTCCAAAATTCTCTACCTAAGGGAGAAAATAAATATAGTCAGAGTCTATGATGTTGGACCCCACGGTAGAAATACAAATACAACTGTCTACAGAGCTATCCCATCTTCCACTTTCAAGAATGGTGCCCATTCTCTATTTGTGAATAGGTCAGAGTTAGAATATTCCATTTAGATGAGTACTTTATGTCTAAAGCATGATTGGTCATGAACTTCAGCTGCTTACAGTGGCCAGGCAGGCCACATAGATGTGTGAACCGGACAGATATAAGACACTGATGCTCTGACGTGGTGATGCCATGCTAAACTGGAGAGTACATGTCTCACCTAATGGCATACTATTTAAAATATAAAAAGCACCATCGCAACCCAATATTTCACATCTGTAAGCCGGATCTGCCCCTCTATCCTGTAGCCAGTTTGTGCCCTGCGGAGAATGGCCCACAGAAAAGCGTATTCATCAGCCCATTATTCACGCTTCCAGGTAAGGGCCGTTGGTTTCCCAACCACTTCTCGTTCCTGTTCCTGGAAATGATTCCTCCTCAATGAGGAATCTAGGATAACGAGAAGCTGAGAGATAGCCCCGTGTGAGCAAAGAGTCAAACAGAGCATGAGCTTTAACAAGAGGAATGTAAATGGTGAGGGAAATCGTAGCGAAGCCAGCAAGGAATTGAATCAGGAGTTACTGGTGCCCCCAGATCATGAGAGAAACACACCAGTGGTCCTCAGTGGGGACCATTTTGCCCCCAGGGGCCATCTGGCAATGTCTGGAGAAATTTGGTTGTCACAACCTTGGGTGGGACTGGGGGATGGCATGTCACTGGCATCTAGTGGGTAGAAGTCAGGAATGCTGCTAAACATCCTACAATGCCTAAGGACAGTCCCACACAACAAAGAATGTCAACAGTGTGAGATATGAAGTGAGGGAGATATTTAAATTGAGTGGTTAGGACAGAGATCTTTGGAGATGACATGTGTGGTGAAATATGGTTGATCCAGAAGAACAGTCTTCCCCAGGAAGATCTGAGGGCAGAGTGGGCCAATCAGGGAAAATTGCAGGAGCAAAGGTACTAAGGTAGGAATGAGCATGGTGTAGTATCTTTCTCCACAACCTCACCAATACTTCTTATCTTTCGTCTTTTTGATAACAGTCATCCTAACAGGTGCAAGGTTTATGGTTTTGATTAGCATTTCCCTAATAATGAGTGATATTGAGCACCTTTTCACATACCTGTTGGGTATTTGCATATCTTCTTTGAAGAAATATCTATTTAGGCCCTTTGCCCATTTTTTAATTGAGCTGTTTGCTTTTTGCTATCGAGTCGTATGAGTTCCTTATATATTTTGTATGCTAACTCCTTATCACATATATGCTTTGCAAATATATTCTTCCATTCTGTACATAGCCTTTTCATTCTGTTGATTGCTTCTGTAGTTCTGTTTGTTTTTGCTTTTGTTGCCTAGGCTTTTGGTGTTATACCCAAAAACATCATTGCCAAGACTGATTTCAAGGAGCTTTTTCTTTGTTTTGTTCTAGTAGTTTTATGGTTTCAGGTTAATACATTTTAGTTTAAGTCTTTAATCCATTTCAAGTTAATTTTTCTGTGTGGTGTAAGATGAGGGTCCAATTTCATTCTTTTGTTTATGGGTTGTTAGGATGCAAGGATGATTCAACATATGCAAATCAACAAATGTGATACAGCACATTAGCAGAATAAAGGATAAAAATCCTGTGATCATCTCAATTGATGCAGAAAAAGCATTTGAAAAATTCAACACCTTTCCATGATGAAAACTCTCAACAAATTACGTATAGAAGGAATGTTCCTCAACATAATAAAGGCCATATATGACAAATTCACACTAACATCATAATCAACTGTGAAAAGCTGAAAGCTCTTCTTTTCTTTTTTCTTTTTTTTAGCTTTTCTTCTAAGATCAGAAACAAGATAAGGTAACCACTGTTTCACTTTCATTCAGCATAGCACTGGAATTTTGTAATGTATTTAAATGTTGAATCACCATGTTGTATACTTGAAACTAACATAGTATTGTATGTCAACTACATTAAAAAAAGGAAAAAAAACCCATAATACTGGAAGTTCTAGCTAGAGCAATTAGGCAAGAAAAAGAAATAAAAGCCATCCAAATTGGAAAGGAAGCAGTTAAATTATCTTTGTTTGACATGATCTTACATATAGAAATCCCTAAAGACTCACTAAAAATTTGTTAGAACAAATAAATGAACTCAGTAAAGTTGCAGGATACAAAATGAACATATAAAAATTAGTTGTGTTTCTATATACTAAGAACAAACAAACCAAAAAAGAAAATTTTAAAAATCCCACTTACAATTGCATCAAAAAAATAAAATATTTAGGAATTAATTTAACCAAGGAGGTAAAAGATCTGTACACTGAAAGCTCTAAGACTTTGATGAAAGAAACTGAAGAAGACACAAATAAATGGAAAGATCCTGTATTCATGGATTAGAAGAATTAGCATTGTTAAAATGTCCATACTACCCAGAGTGACCTACAGATTCACTGCAACCCGTCAAGATTCCAATGGCATTTTTCACAGAAATGGAAAAAAAAATCCTGAAATCCATATGGAACCACAGAAGATCCCAAATAGTCAAAGCGATCTTGAGAAAGAAGAACAAAGCTAGAGGCATCATACTTCCTAATTTCAAACTATATTACAAAGCTAAAGTAATCAACCAGTAATGGGACTAGCACAAAAACAGATACAAAGACCATGGAACAGAACAGAGAGCCCAGAAATAAACCCACGCATAAATGGTCAACTAACATTTGACAAGGGCACCAAGAATACTCAATGGGGGAAGGATAGTCTCTTCAATAAATGGTGTTGGGAAAACTGGGGTATGGCCTTAAAGGCCAGGGAGGGGCTCTGTCTCAAGCTCATCAAACCCATCTACTCACTCATACTTTGAATTCCTTAGCCTGAGCCACAGTCTGATATTCCAGAATGAAAGAGTAGGCTTTATATTTATTATGTCTCTCAAAGGGTCAACACAGAGGTCCTTCATTCTCCCGCTGAGGAGCATGACAGACAAGTACACCTCTGCCAGCAAACACGGTTTGATGAGTTGGGGAAGGAAAGAGAAGATGGAGCTGCTAAAACTGCAGCAAACATCCCAAATTGATATCTTTTCACCTGTTGCCCCAGAGCAAGCACAGTAAGGGCTCTGTCACTACTGGTAGAACTGGGCGGAATTGCATTGGGTTGGCTCGCAATAGGATAATTACATGTCCTAGAGTTCCTGGGACAGCCCTGGCTTATGTCTGTTGTCCTAGCACAATTATTCATAGCATCCCCTTTCACTCTCACAATTGTCCCAGGGTGGATAATACATTATGTGCTCAGAAGCTCTAGGGTCCATTGGCCATAGGAGCAGGGCAGTCCCAGGGAACATTAAGGGTGGTATCTGGATGAATTTCAGCCCCTCTCCACCTAGACTCTGCCTAGGGGGCAATGAGCCAGCCAGAACAACAGATGAGTAATCAGCCAGGCAGAGGAAAGATTCTCCTCACTATTTGCCACCAGGTCCCCAGTGCAGCCATAGGGGATACTTATGGCTTTGTCTTTCAATCATTCCCACACCTTCTGGGAAAGCTCTGTGAGTGTGCTTAGGAAACCCCACTCCCCTCACTATTAAGCCAGGGGGCCTCAGGGACAAACGGGGGACCCAGGCTGGTCAATCACAGCATTTCAAATCCTTGGTCACAGGGGTTGGTTCAGGGAGAGACATGTGACCTAAGCCTGGCCATTTAGAGTTCAACCCTGGATTGCCCATGTCAGAAAACCTGACTCTGCTACAGGATACCTGACAACCTTGAAAATCAATTCCAGGATATTTTGAAAACTGGTTGAACTGCTGAGAAGTTAAGGGAAAGCCTGGTGTCCTTGGCAACTATCTTTCCACTATGAGAGGAAAGCCTACCTAAGAATGGAACTGACACAGAGGAAAGGCAGAACAGATAGAGCACTGAAGAGAAAAAGCTAAATCCTAAGGACAGTGTTTATTATTATTATTTTTGGCCACTGCTACGTGGCTTGCAGGCAAGTTCCCCGACCAGGGATTGAACCCACACCCTCGGCAGTGAAAGCGTGGAATCCTAACCACTGGGACCACCAGGGAATTCCCCTAGGGACACTGTTTAAATACCTGTATCCAATGAGGCCCAAAGCTAGTATTTCCCTAAATTTTTAAGTTAGGGGTGTTAAACTACTAATTTCCTTTTTTTAAATTGAGTTGAAGTTGGATTTCTATCCCTTGAAAAATAACGAGAACATATTCGCATAACTGAAGGCAGATCTCGTGTCCCCCAGGGACAGTCCTCCTCATATGCCATGGGTCCAGATCTCTACTCCTTTGGGGGTCTCCCAGAATACATTCCCACCCTACAATTATAAGCATTACCATAACAGCCAGAAGGTATTATGCATTTACTATTAGCCAGGCAACGTGATAAGCTCTTTACAGGCCTCATCTCATTTAATCCTCACAACAACTCTCTGGGATGGGTACTATTATTATCTCCATTTTACAGATGAGAAAACTGAGGCTTTGAAGATTAAATAACTTCTTAGGGTGATGTAGATATTAAGTGATAGGTCTGCACTCATATCTTGATCTAATTGAATTCATCTCTATTCACTACTACATAATACTGCTTTTATGGCCTGGGACACAGGGTCTTACATTACATATAGGAACTTGGGTAATAACTCTACACCATATTGCATTTGTACAGATGGCTATACAACACCAATACAATATCTGTGAGAAAACACATTTCTATTGTTTTAAGCCACCAAATTTGCAGTAGTTTGCTTCAGCAGCCACAGGAAACTAGTGCAACTGCTGAGTCGTTTTGGATCTTAATTCCCTAAACCAATGAATAAATTATATCTCCCAACCTTAAGCCCCCAGCAATGTAAAAGATATCATGCCTTGATCTTGATCATGCCCTCTACATATATACTCATGTAACTGCTAAAATGTAGATCAGACACAGGACCATCTATTATATTGTCGGAATGGGACTCTGGTTTCAAAATAGGAATTACCAGACGAAAGGGGCTTCTTGGTTTAGTAAAGAAGTTTGGGAAATACTGGATTGAAAACATTTGTAAAAATTTCTCTACTACAGGACTTCTCAGAGCCTTTAATATGCTGATGGACACTGTGAATCTCCCAGGAGGGATGTGATCTTCAGTGTTCACCAAGCTTATTTGATTACAATCATCCCGCCCCTGGGAAAGCAACTATAAGGACAAGTGTTACAAAGACCACAGTTAGGAGAAAAATATATCTGGCCCAACCAACTCACTGTACTGTAACATAAGTTCAGAGCAGTTGCTCTGCCACAATCCCACTGCTGGTGGGGGCACATTCAGGTTATAACCCAGGCCTCCTAACATTTTGTCTGGTGTTCCTTCTACTGTTGAACATGTAAAAAAGGAAGCACTGAACGTCATCTTTAAACTGAAGGGAGGAGGTTCTCTAAAGACAACTTCATTGAAAGGAAACATTTTCTGCAGTGAGTTAACAGCTTATAGAATGCAGCAATGAGATATGAGGAAAGGTGGATTTTTCCTAGCTTTTGTTATTGGCATTGACCCTGAAGGTCCTTAGGCCTCCCCCAGAAGCTTAAGGGGCTTAGATCAAGGGCAGATTTTGAAATTGAATGTATTCAGATTAAGCAAAACCTTCAGTGAGAGGATTTACTCCCCACAAGCTGTTGCCAAATTGGGGCTGTCCGCGCCAGGCCCATTTTCCTGAGCTGCAATCGACTGGTCCCCTAGTTGCTGGCAGCGTCCAGGCAGCCAGTTTCCTGGGACATTAAACATTCAGAGCTTCATCAGCCTCCTGGATCCTTCTCTATTTCTCCAGTACTTTTAGACAGGTTTTGGGTAGGCTGCAAATTTTCTAACAATTATCCAAGGAGATGATCCTGGGGAAAGTAGCCAGAGATTCAGAGTCTAGAAAAATGCTCCTGTCTTATCAGTTAGCATCTGACAAATCACAATCAGATTGTCCCTGGCAAGGAGGATATTCTGCCATGATAATCATCTAGAAGACAAAAGGCAGCTGGGAGCCCAGGATTATAAGTAGTTGTTTATTTGGGGAGTTTTCTTTTAATGCCGTATTCCCCTGGTTTGCTGGATGCTACTTTTATTCCTCAAGTCTGAAAAATTACCACCCATTTTGAGAGTCCTGAATGTGGCAGACATAATAGTTGCCGAGTGGATTTTCTACTTCCGGGGATGTAACATTATCCACCTTCTATTTCAAACGTGCTCTGCCTTTAAGACCGAACTCCTCTAAGCATTTAGAAGGCCCCAAGTTTTTCTCTTTTGTGTCTATAATTTTAAAATAGCTTCTATTGCTTTTTTTCCTTATAAAGATAATAAACATTTGTTTTAGAAATGTTGGAAGTATGAAAAAAGCATAAGAAAAGAAAAGAAAAATCTTCTGTGTTCTCACCACTGAGAGATAAAGGTTATTAACATTTTTGGCTCTAAGTCCTTTTAGAGTCATTTTAAAATACCTTAACAGGATGCTGGTGAGTGTAAAGTTTGAGGTTAGTCCCTCTAATCCCCACGGGATGGAAGGCAGCCTCTGTGGTTCAGTCCTGCATCAAGCACAAAGAGAATCAATCACCTATCACTTACTGAGCTACCATTTCAAGACAATCATAGTTTGTCAGACTGCATGGGGTCTGAGAACCCCACTGAATAGGTAAGAAAACAGCACCAGAGAGTAACTAACTTCTCCATAATGCCTGGCATCTCAGAGGTAGAGCAGGGACCAAGAAAATCTTCTGATTCTCATTTTAGTGTTTTTTTTTCCTCACTATACCAGCTGTGTCACTAGAGAAAGAATTATAAAATTCAATTTGAGTAAGAACATTTAGCTATGCCAAAACTCAAAGCATGAGGAATTTTTATGTACTGATTATTTGGCATTGTGGAGAGAGAAATAATCTCCACAGAAATAGTAATTTCCAAAGTACTAAAGGTCAGCTTTTTAAGCACAAAGACTTGCATCTTAATATCAATATTAGCCAATTCCAGTGGAAATTATTCTACATATGCCTTTTTAAAGGCAGGCGCATTCACATTCATGACAGCAATATATGGGAAAATGAATGCCTGCACGTGGGCAGGATTGAAACATGACTCTGGGGCTATACATAAAGATGACAGTTACTGAGTTCCTTTTTCTACCAAGTTAAGTGCCTCATACACACTGGCTATAGGCCTCAGATTAAAAAAAAAAAAAAAAAGACAGGCGCATTTAACAACACAATCTTTTCTTGATGACTCAAAGTCATGATTATGAGCATCAGTTTTTATTCTATGCCATGACACAGTGAGACCTTCTGGGATTGGTAAACTGTAAAACCCTGAATGGCTCCAGACTGCTAAGCTTTCACAGTGTTACGTCTGCTTTCTATGGATTTTCTGTCTCCCCTTCACAATCAAGCTGTCAGCCATTATTTCTTGCTGCTTCCAGTATGTCCGAGATCCTCTCCTCATTTGTTCCCCATCTGCTATGCTGCTTCTAATCTTTTATGGCTGGAGAAGCGGATATCCATGTGTGTTAGAAGTATTTGTAACATACGAGTAATTAGGCTCTGAGTGAGTATTGAGGGGCTCTCTTAGTCATAAAGTTAGTGAGCAGACTTAAGGACACATACTTTTATTGCTCAGAAGCCTTCTTAAGTTTGTTTTCTCGTAAGACTGGCAAATAAATAACACCCAGATAAATGATACAGTACAGTACTTTAAAAATAAATATAAACAGGATGAAGAATTCAGAAATCTTTTGCTGATTTTACACACATCGTTCTTTCCTTGGGAAGAGATCCAAATCTCCTAGCAACATAGTGCGTCCTGAGTTCTTATTTCCGTCATTTCTTTTAAATTTCTAAAATTTACTTTGCAACATAAAATTGGTCTTTTCTAATGTTAATGGAAACACAGCCAGCCGTGGCATCTCTCATGGGGGCCTGGCAAGTACAGAGGACAGGCTTCACTATGGGGGCTGTTTCCCAACCCCTCCCCGCCACTGCCTGACTCCCTTCCACCCCAGCTGCTATCTTCCTCTCAAGTACAAAAGTTGCCAACGTTTTCACTTCTTCACTTGTTACTTGCGTATTTTTGAAAAGATTAAAACGGTTTTCCCTTAATTCAAACTTTAAAATTCCTTTAAATGATCAATAAGACTGATTTTCCTACTGTCTCCCAGTGTTTTCTCCCAGATTTAAAATTTCTAAAAATTTTATTGCCAAGAATAAACAAATAACTGAGATGGACTAGTAGGAAACTAATGTCCCAGCTCACATGATGCTGAAATCATTTTGAAAGCTACCATTAGAAATGGTGCTGCGGGAATGGCACAGGCTGTATAAACCAAGCCATTTGCAAAATTATGCCAAGAGGAGGAATGACTCAATGCAAGCACCTGCTGCGGAGTGATTATCAAATTATCCACAGAGTAACTATGATCCTGCAAGTTGACTTTCCTTCCCCTCCGGCCCCCCCCCATTCCATGGTCGTTTGTATTTACCAGTAAACACCCACAAACCCACTGCACTCTGCTAAACCAAAAGGCCAAATTAAACGACTCACACTGGAATTAATGAGGGGCTGTAATAAGAACAGCCCAGCCACATATGAAGGAGACATTAACCATTTGCAAAGGACTTCCACACACCGGATCTCACAGCTTGGAATGACTGCCCACTAAGGTGGTTTCCAGGGAAAGGTGCCACCGATGGGTTTTCCCAAAGAAAGTGCAAAACTTTAAAATAAAAACCGAAGTTAAGATATACCCTAACCATCCCTTCTACTTCATCCTGCCCCCCTCCACCACCACTTTTCTTTCCAGCTGTCAGTTTTTAAAGTGTATGTTTTAATTTTCCATGGTTGACCACAACCAAAGCTTTTTGAAAGGAGCATGGGATTCTATTCTTCTCTAAAATCTATATGCAGCCATGGATTACCACAGCTGGCCCTGGTAACATGTGCAAAGTCTAACTTACTATCTGAGACTATTTCTAAGGCTATTGTGAGTGACATTACGCTTGTTTCTGGCAAGAAATCCCCTAGTTGTAATGTATACCATCTTAAATGGTCTTTTTGTGATCAGGGTCTCTCTCTTACACAAATGCAGGGCGTATTTTCCCCGATGGGTGTCCCAAGGAGAGCTTGGGAAGAAATCATCATTATCAAGGCGGTTCACACAGACACACAGACTTGCTTGTTACCGTATTTAAAGAAGTGGCCACAAAGAAATAGTCATTGCATTTACAATAGGAGAAACCTAGTATGCATTTCCAAGGAATCACATTTTGGGGAGAATTACAGAATAATTACACATATGCTTAGATCACTAGCATTCAATGAAGCGGACAGTATTTTGAGGATTTAAGATGTTGGCGTTTTGGTCGTCTCTAAGAAACCGGGATAATTCAGACATTCAAATGCAAAACCACACCATTTGGAGAGTGTAATGCGGTCTGTTCTGGTCACTGTTACAAATTCGGAAAGGATTCCCTGGCTGCAGACATTAGAGGCACTTAATACTTAAATCTGTTTCCAAATGTAAAGCATAGAACAAAAGTGCTGGGCATTAATGAAACGTATCCTAACACTGGTGTGCTGACACATTTCATTAAAGTGTCACTTTGGGAGAGTAAAAAATAATGACAACAGCTTTGTTGTGTGCAACTTGATAAGGTCCTCAGAAGAAATATCATTAACTAATACCACATTAAACATCGATTTTAACACTATCAGGGTTTTCAGATCGGGCTGGAATTAATTTCATGCCTAGGATGTTGTCTATAACCAATTACTATAAATGAATCTCTTTTGTAGGTCTAAATACTGATTGTTTATTCATGTTAGTTGTATTCAAACTGCCAGGAAATGAGGTATTCTTGGAAGTTACTGCAATGATCTTAAGAGAAAGATCTTAAAGCATCAAATATCTTGTTTACTTGTAACTTAGTTATTTCCTGAAGGGATGTATTGTAAGTATTTTTTAAAATACACACCTTTATCATTTTTTGTTGGGTCACTGGCAAAATACTTTTCTACTGCACTGTAAAAGTTAAAGTGGTCTTCTAAGCTCAAAAGGGTTTTTTTTTTTTAATTAAAACAAATTGGATAAGAATAAGAATTCAACAAATGTAGACCAAAACCTCAGCAGTTAATGAATTTGAAAAGATTTCCAATCTAATGTTCCAAAAGCTAAGTAGTTTTCTATTTAGGAGAATCTTCCATGTGTAAATACATGCAATTTATATTTTCAGTAAATTTTCAAAACGTCTTCTTTGAAGATCTTGTGTTCAAAATATTAGAAGAGCGAGAACTTTGCAACTCTGGTAGAGCCACCTGGAACTCTTACCGGGCAGATTTAGACAGGCTGTTTTCCAGCATTTATAGATTTGTTTGATTTTATGCATAAGAGTCATTCTTTAAAACCTAGGAAGGCAAGAAATTCTCCCAAGCTGGGCCTACGCAACCAAGGATCGAGTTACAAAGCAACACAAAGCAAAAGAGATGAAATAGAGAAATTAGTTGAGAGCAAAACAAGAGAAGTGTGCGAGAAACTTGGAGCTGGCAATCTCATAATGTGAAAGGTTAATCACAAGATTTAAAATCTAATCTTGCTCTCAAAGGCAGCTCATGTAATTGCATACATTGTAAAGGGACATGAGAACAGTGGGAACAGAAATAAAAAACTTAAACAAGTGAGCTTGATATAAACTGTAAATTGAATATGGAGAAAAGTACAAACTTAGCAAAAAACAGGCACAGACCTCAGGAAGGGGTCAGCTGGGGAACTAAGACAATAGAAATGACTACAGATAACTACTTCTAAAGAAAAGACAACCTTTAATTTTGGATAGATACATATTCTAATGGGATACTCCCTAAAGACCCTTTAGATTAAATTCCATTCATCTATGTTGCCTAGCAAATATTTATAGGGGGCCTATCATGTGCTGATATTGTGGGAATACAAAGATAAATCGGACACAAGAAGAAGAGAGTCATAGCTCCCTAGAGTACCAAGCAGAAAGTATTAAGTGAGAGTTGAGAGGTGGAAGAAATTACTCCAAAAAAGGGCTGGCATTTAAATTCTGCCAGGAGGAACGGGCAGGACTCGGCCCTATGCAGGTGGGGATGGGAGGGCACAAGCAGAGACAGGAAAGCCTGGAGTATGTGCAGACGTCAGAGACAACTTCAGGTTGACTGGCAGTGCAGTCGACCGATACAGGAGCAGCGTGGGCATCATGGGATCTGGAGGAATCTGATTGATTTCTATGGAAAGTGGGAAAACATTGGAGCTTCTGGATTCCAAGAACGGTCTGATGTAAGGGTACTGGAGAAGGTTAATCTGTGTGGGGCAGCCTAGAAGAGGAAGAAGAAAACATAATCTCAGCAGAATATATTTCAGGACAGCAAATATGTAGGGATTTGTGTTCTTGGGTCAGAGTACTGAATGCATATTTATGAGTTATGTGTCTCTAAATTTCAAGACTGTCAATTCTTGCTAATTTGGAAAAGCAATGAGAGGTGTCACTGAGGAACGTGTAATTTTTCAAGGAACCGTGGAAGACCCAGTGGGTGTTAGACCAACTTCCCCAGTTTTTCCAGAGAGATCTCTGGGTGTGTGTTGAATGCCAGGGACTGAATGGATAAAAAAACAAACAAAAAAAAAAAAACACGCCAAGGGTGTATGTCGTTGCCTATCACAGCAGGAATATGGATACACCTCAGGCCCAAGCATGACATACAACTACTTCATGAGCAGCCCCTGTGTCCAGGAATGCACTAACCAGGATAAAAATTGTTTCTGCATCAACATCAGGAAGGGGAAGCAGACACACACATTTAGAGGCCCTTGGCAATAAGTGCATCGTGTTAGGGCTTGGGTCATCATTTACTGAAGAGGATAATGGACCGGTGAGTAGAACATTTTGCAGGTTTGTTTTCATAGGGACATTTCATTACCTGTCATATTTGTATAGCATTTTATATTTTTCAAGATCCTTTTAAATAGATTATTTCATTTCCCCCAATAACCCCATTATTCTCATTTTACAGAAAGAGTTACAAAGCCCCATCAGGCTGTGTGGCTGTGCTTCAGATCTCACAGCCACTTGGTAGAGGGGTCAGCACCCAGAACCCAGCTCTCTGGATTTCTCCTCCACTTCTTCACCTGGCCTCTTCCTACTTATCATCAGCAAATATTTATCAAGCATCTCTTCTGTAGAAGGCATACTTCTAAGTGTGAGGAAAGCCTCAAGTTTTCCTGTAAGTGTTAACACAAAAATCCTAGAAGGGTTTTTGGTGCTGAATAAAAACCTAGCTCATCTTCCCTGCATAGCGCCCTCTGGTGGCAGTAAGATATAAGTTATGAGGTAACTGAGTTTTTAGGATTCAAGATGACTTGAGTTTTTTTTTTTTTAAATATATTTATTTACTTTTGGCTGCGTTTGGTCTTCGTTGCTGCGGGCGGGTTTTCTCTGGTTGTGGCGAGCGGGGGGCTACTCTTAGTTGCGGTGCGTGGGCTTCTCATTGCGGTGGCTTCTCTGGCTGCGGAGCACGGGCTCTAGGCCTGCGGGCTTCAGTAGTCGTGGCTCGCAGGCTCTAGAGCGCAGGCTCAGTAGTTGTGGCACATGGGCTTAGTTGCTCTGTGGCATGTGGAATCATCCCAGACCAGGGATTGAACCTGTGTCCCCTGCATTGGCAGGCAGATTCTTAACCACTGCACCACCAGCAAAGTCCCTCAAAAGTCTTTACAGAATAAATCTGATCTTCCAGAAAATTAACTGCCCAACAAAATTCAGCATGCTTTAATGGGAGATCAGAAAATCCAGACTCTCAAAGATTTAGAACCTACAATGTCCGGAATATAACTTAAAAATTACTAGCCTATGAAAAGTCAGGAAAATATGACCTGTAGAAAAATAAATCATTAGAATAGACCAAAAATAAGAGAAACAATAAAGTTTTAAAAAAAGACTCGAAAAACTTATTATAAATATGTTCACAGATTTATAAAAACAAATACAATGAGGAGACAGATGGAAACTATAAAAATGAAATAAAGGGAACCTTTAGATCTTAAAAATACAATTTCTAAAATGAAAAATTCACTGGATGGACTTAACAGAAGATTAGATATTGAAGAAGAAAATATTAGTGAATTTAGCACGGCCTCATAAGTTATCTAAACTAAAGCAACAGAGAAAATAGGCTTAGAAATATAACAGTGCCTCAATGAACTGTGGAAAAACATCAAGTGGTAATTGGGTTCCCAGAAAGGAAAGGAGTGTTTGGAGAGGATAAAATCTGATGAATTATGCCCTGAAATTTTCCAGATTTAATGAAAAACGTCCATCTACAGATCCATAAATCACAATGAATTCCAAGAAGAATAAACATAAAAACACACATCAAGGCACATCTTAATTAAATTGCTGAAAACCAATCATAAAAAGACTATCTTAAAAGTAGTCGTAAAGGAAAAGACAACACATATAGTTGAATGAAGATAAGGATTATCACTGATTTCTCAAGCCAAACAATAATGGAATGGCATTTTTTCAATGCTGAAAGAAAAAATGACTTTGTATTATTAATATCACATATAAAGGCATCAAAAAATATGAAATACCTAGTGATAAGTTTAACAAAATATAGTTAGGAACAGTATAGTAAAAACAAACAAAAAAAATAGTACTGGTAGAAATTAAAGAAGACCCAAATGTTCATGGATTGGAAGATTCAATATTACTAAAAGGTCTATTTTCCATAAATTGATCTATATAATTCAAAGCAATCTAAATGAAAATCCTTAAGATGAAGCTGTGATTTCTAATTCTTCACTTTCACTGATGGATGCTTCATAATCTGTAACGTTTGCCCAAAGAGAGGCTGGTGTGCTTTCTGCTTTGAGGCACCCTGTGCCTTTCTCAGTTTGTCACGCTGGTTTTGTGATACTGCAGTCACCATGGGAAATACCTCAGGGTGAAGAGTTTGCTGGTTTGGAACCTTGTGCCTTAAAAGTACAGGGAGAGGGCTTCCCTGGTGGCGCAGTGGTTGAGCGTCCGCCTGTCGATTCAGGGGACACGGGTTCGTGCCCCGGTCCGGGAGGATCCCATATGCCGCGGAGCGGCTGGGCCTGTGAGCCGTGGCCGCTGCGCCTGCGCGTCCGGAGCCTGTGCTCCGCAATGGGAGAGGCCACAACAGTGAGAGGCCTGCGTACCGCAAAAAAAAAAAAAAAAAAAAAAAAAAAAGTACAGGGAGAGGATCATCAAAGAGATCACTGTTTTCCTCCTGAGTCTAGGTGGATTGTTCTAGCTCTCTTCAATTTTCCAAGTGGTTTATACTTTGGCTCCATACTTTGGGGAAGACCAGCATGAAGGCTTGAAGATTTCTTTAACTTTATCCATAGTTGCGCCTTCAGGAATGGCATTTGGATATGCATCCATGTGAGCAGCTCTTTGCAGGAAACTGCCCTCAGCAGGAAGCCCCTTTGCTGGTCACTTTAGCAAAGCTACATTGTAACTAATTTTTTTCTTTTCTTTTTTTTTTTTTTTAATAGCGCACCTTGTCTCTGCCACACTATACAACTAAAAACATTGTAAACAATGCATGGGGCAGCATCTGAGGACTCTGAAAAGGAAATCATAGCAGGCTGATTGGAAAAAGAAGAGGAAGAAGAAGGAGAAAGAAAGGAAGGAAGGAAGGAAAAGAAAGAAAGAAAGAGAGGGAGGGAGGGAGAAGGAAGGGCAGGCAAGAGAGAGAGAGAAAGAAAGAAAGAAAGAGAGAGAGAGGGAGGGAGGAAGAAGGAAGGGTGGGTGAGAGAGAGAGGGAGGGAGGGAGAGAGAGAGAAAGAGAAAGAAAGAATGAAAGAAAGAAAAAAAAAGAAAGAAAGGAAAGGAAAGAAAAAGACTAAAACTCAAGGCAAGACCAATTCAGCAGTGAATTATTGGGATTTTTTTTTCCACCAGTATCTCCAGCCTGGACCCGGAGGCATGCAAAAATCCAGAATCAGGCACTGGTGCAGACAGTAGGAGCTCCAAGAGATCTCTCATTTTAATCTAAGAAATGAGAAAGGGTGCACCTAGGGGTCCAAGAAGAGAAAATTGTAACTAACTTTTTTTTTTTGCGGTATGTGGGCCTCTCACTGTTGTGGCCTCTCCCGTTGAGAAGCACAGGCTCCGGACGCGCAGGCTCAGCGGCCATGGCTCACGGGCCCAGCCGCTCCGTGGCATGTGGGATCTTCCCGGACCTGGGCACGAACCCGTGTCCCCTGCATCGGCAAGCGGACTCTCAACCACTGCGCCACCAGGGAAGCCCTGTAACTAACTTTTAAACCAGGCACCCCCAAGATCTGCTCATCTCCGGCCCAAATACACCTTTCAAATCTTTTGATCACACAATACCTTGCCTAACCTGTTGGTTCTTTCCTTAGATCAAAAAAGTAGAGATGAAGAATAAGTAATTAACTGAAGACCAGGTCTTTTTCCTAGTAGCTTCCCCTTCAGTAATCTCACAAACCGTGTGAACAGATAGCATCTAAAGAAAGATCACAAGGCGTCGACAAGCCTGCACACAGTGGGAGATGGCTATGAGTTTGATCTCCCATCTCAATGATTAACTGAGATTACTTCCCCTTTAAAAATTTTCATGGCTGAGCAAAATCTTTGGAGTTGGTTTTTTGGGGGGCATGAGTTCACCTTTTCCCCAGATTGCTGGCATTCTGATTAAAAGCAATTTTCCTTTCTACCAACAACTGCCTCTCGGGTACTGACTTTCGAGTGGTGAGCAACCGGACCTGAGTTCGGTAACATTCACAGGACAGATGTGGTTCAAAATATCTTTAATCTCACTGTAGGAGGAGTTAAAAAAAAAAAAAAGTGAGCTCTGTACAAACTCTCTCCAATCCTCACAATGACATTGTTTTTTTCTGGTTCTTTCTCCAAACCACGTAGTGGATGGCTTCATGCCGACCGTGTGAAGCGGAATTCTATTTTTGGAACTAATTCTGCAGGGTAACTTATTCCACTGAAAATATTCTTCTGCTTTTGGATGCCGACATGTGTGAATCTGAGTGCTACCGTCTGTTATGAGATGATGAAGAATGTCAGGTATGTTTCTAAATGTCTCGTTTATCCACAAGAACCACTAAGGCTGATTAATACTCCTACCCGTAAGCTGCTTTGCAGTTCAGCCACACATCATGGTACAGACTCTGAACGATCCAGCTTCAAACCAGCTCAGATATTCCACTCAGACACTCCACCCAACTAGGAATTTAATAATATTCTGGACTGCGGAAAGTAGTGTATAAGTACACACTCTAAGATGTCTTGCAGTCTGCCCCCAGCATGCAAGCTTCTAGCAGCTTCTCCTTTTGCGAGTCTGAAGTCTCCCATGTACAAGACAGTTCTGTTATTGCCCTAAAATAAAAACGTAATTGATCCTGAGCAATGACCAGCTGGTAAGAGAGTCACAACAATCTCTCCCTTCTCTCTTGATGCTTCATTGACTAAAGATACCTGGGTAGGAGTTTCAATTTCAGTTGATATAATTCATTTCTCCCAAAATCTTTAGTTAACAACTAGTTGACAACTCTTTAGTAACAGCGAACAGTATAAGTAAACCTTCAAGCTGGTGGAAATTCTGGTCCTGCCATCAACTGGCTGTGTGACCTTGGGAAACTAATTTAACCTCTCTGATTCTTCGGTTTCCTCGTCTGTACTCCAACCTTCTTTTCAAAGTAGGGCCTCTTAATCCTTTCATGTGATCCTTATGGCAGCAGGACAGGAAGAAGGTGTGGGCCCTCAGGTTCTCCCTGTCCAAGAAGTCAATGGAGATTGTTGGATACTCGGCCATTTGCCCCTTGGCGAAGCTCACACCACCAGCCAACCACAGTGAACTGGCCACCCAGCCGGGTGTGGAAGCCCAAGCCACTGCTGATTGCACCACCACATCTGGGAACCTGCCCAAAGATTTCTTAAACATGATAGAAAAGCACTAGCAATAAGAGAAAAGTATTGACTAATTGAATTTTATCAAAATTAAGAACTTTGATTTTCAAGAAACACTGTTAAGAGAAAGGTCAAAAATACTCACAATACATACATACACCTCACAAAAGACTAACTTCCAGAATAAATACAAAGAACACTTGCAACTCAGTAAGAAGACAGCAACCCATTTTTAAAATTGCCGGGCTTCCCTGGTGGTGCAGTGGTTAAGAATCCGCCTGCCAATGCAGGGGACACGGGTTCGAGCCCTGGTCCAGGAAGATCCCACATGCCGCAGAGCAACTAAGCCCGTGTGCCACAACTACTGAGCCTGCACTCTAGAGCCCGTGAGCCACGACTACTCAAGCCTGCAGACCTAGAGCCCGTGCTCCACAGCCAGAGAAGCCAATGCAATGAGAACCCTGCGCACCGCAACAAAGAGTAGCGCCCGCTCGCCGCAACTAGAGAAAGCTTGCACGCAGCAATGAAGACCCAACGCAGCCAAAAATAAAAATAAAATAAATTTAAAATTGCCAAAATATTTGACTGTCATTTCACAAAAGGATATATTCTTGAGAGAATACCTGTGAGGGAATTTGAGGTGATAAAAATGTTCTGCGCCTTGACTAGCAGGGTGTTACATACATTTGTCAAAACGCCATAAACTGCACGTTTTAAATAGGTGTATTTTACCTAAATTATAACTCAAAGTTTTTTTTAATAAAAGGGAAAGGGAAGGAAAAGAGGGTTGAAGTTACAGAACATTATGCATGGGTAGATATCTATTTCTGAATTTAAATATATGATATCAAGTGAAAAATTAAAGTTATTGAATACTACCACTGAGCTCATGTATTTTCTAAAACGTAGTCTCTCTCCCCTCCCCCACCCAAATATATATATTTGCTTATATATACCCACACAGAATGGATACAGAGAAAAAGCATGTCAAAAGTTACTTTGTAGAGCATCAGAGGAAAGGGGGATGGCCCTTTTATTTTCATTTTATGCCTGCCTATACTTCTCAAATTTTCAATTAGCCCATATTAGTTTTAAAATAAAATAAATTTTTAAAACTTTAATGCCCTCAAAGACCTGCCTTCTGCTCTCTAAATGATACAGTTAAAAGACAAGATAGGAAGGTATCTATTCTTTCCGAGTATTTTTATTATTCATACTTATGACATGTGTAGAAACCTTCACTTTTTTATTGTAGAAAAATATACATAACGTGACATTTACCATTTTAACCAATTTTAAGTATACAGTTCATTGACATTAAGTGCATTCCCACCGTTGTGCAACCATCACCACTATCCATCTCCAGAACTTTTTCATCATCCCAAACTGACACTCTATACCCCCTAGACAATAATTCCCCGTTCCCCCACCCTCTAGCCCCTGGCAATCACTAATCTACTTTCTGTCTCTATGAATGTGACTATCTCAGGTACTTCATATAAGTGGAATCATACAATATCTGTCTTTTGTGTCTGACATTTCATTAGCATAATGTCTTCAAAGTTCATCCATGTTACAGCACATATCAGAATTTCACTCCTTTTTAAGGCTGAATAATACCCCGTTGTTTAATCTAGTCATGCATCCATGGGCATTCGGGTTGCTCCCATCTTTTGGCTATTGTGACTAATGCTGCTTTGAACATTTTTGTACAAATATCTGCTTGAGTTCTCGCTTTCAATTTTTTCAGGTATATACCTAGAAGTGGAATTGCTGGACCATGTGATTATTCTCTTTAATTTTTTCCTCATCTGTAAAATAAGTATGATTATCCCTGCTCTGTCCACACCTGTGGGGCTTTGCGAACCAGATAAGAACTCCTTTGTAACTTGGTAAACGTCAAATTCATGCAAGAGATTGTGAGAAAGTTTTTATGAGGAAGAGTATAATCTTAAAAACAAAATATGTATAAATAATTTTTTTTTAAAAATTAAGAATAACAACTAAATGAACAGTTATTGAATGCTTCGTGTGCCAAGCACTGACCTATGCATTTCACAGGTGTTAGCAAACTTAAGCCTCATAACAATTTGTGAAGTAGGTATTACTACAGTTGGCCCTCCGTATCTGTGGGTCCCACATCCACAGATCCAACCAACCATGGATCAAAACTATTCAGTAAAGACACAGATGTAGAGAATGGAGTGGAGGACATGGAGAGGGGGAAGGGTAAGCTGGGACAAAGTGAGAGAGTGGCATGGACATATATACACTACCAAATGTAAAATAGCTAGCTTGTGGGAAGCAGCCGCATAGCACAGGGAGATCAGCTCGTGCTTTGTGACCAGCTGGAGGGGTGGGATAGGGAGGGTGGGAGGGAGGGAGACGCAAGAGGGAAGAGATATGGGAACATATGTATATGTATAACTGATTCACTTTGTTATACAGCAGAAACTAACACACCATTGTAAAGCAATTATACTCCAATAAAGATGTTAAAAAAAACTATTCAGGAAAAAAAATTTTCCACAAAGTTCCAAAAAGCAAACCTTGAACTTGCCACACACTGGCAACTACTTACACAGCATTTACATTCTATTAGGTATTTTCAGTAATCTAGAGATGATTTAAAGCATACAGGAGGATGTGCATAGGTTATGTGCAAATACTATACCATTTTATATAAGGGATTTGAGCATCCACCGATTTTGGTATCCTTGAGGGTACTATAAACAATCCCCCATGGATACTGAGGGCTGACCGTATTATCATTTTACATGTGAGAAAACTGAGGCACAGAAAAGTTACATAACCTGCCCAAAGTCATACACCTAATAAGTAGGAGACTCAGAAAAAACTTCAAGGAGTAATGAACTTCCCCACATGACAGAGTTCTTTCTAAATTTAGTAGGTTTTATCATAATTTACAATTTCAAATTTTGAAACAAAAATGCATTTATCTCACTTCAAAACCACATGAGTAGTCTAAGAAATACAAAGGGAAATAAATCTGTTATAAATGCTACCTAAGTTTCCCCATAAATGGTTATTTCTTTGATACTGAAAAGAAAGAAGAGTCCAGACTCTACAAGCACCACCATGTGTAGGTATCACAAAAACTGGCTTCTGAAAAGGTTTTGACCTCCTTGTTACCAGCAGGGATTGGGCAAGGGGATGGGCAGGTGGAGAGCAATGTCTGCCATTGGCATCAACACGAAGGAAAGAAAAAGCAAAGGAAAGCAGGTGTGAGCAGGAGACACACCATATTTCTAATGAGGTCTTCATGTCTTCTTTGTCTTCAAATGAAAACTGAAGCCATGTAATTTCTTTTTTGTTAACGTTAAGATGTGGTAATGCCAAGCATTCATGACCATAAGCATGGAAAATTGATGAAATTACAGTCTGTTCAGGGAAATAATGTAGTGATGAGAGAAAAAAATCTTCACCTACGTCAGGATCCTGACAGCATCTTTTTAGAACCGGTGAACATTTCTTTCCCCTCTGCAGGAAGACATCCCTTTGTAGATATGCCAAGTAGATGCTTATGGAAAAAAGTCAAAGAGACTGACACAAATAATTGAGATATTTTTTGTAAGGGCATGTAAGTCAGTGAGCATTTCATTAGTATCATTTCAGCAACTTTCTGCTCTCAAAGAAGACGCCAAATTGAAATCATATCCTTCTACTTAATGAGCAAAAGAATGTGATTATGTTACCGTAACATTAAGATTTGAGACGGTCATGGGATGCACATGAAGAAAATCAGAGTTAAAGAATCTAAGTAAAATTAACCTGGC
Source organism: Neophocaena asiaeorientalis asiaeorientalis (assembly GCF_003031525.2). Taxonomy (NCBI): domain Eukaryota; kingdom Metazoa; phylum Chordata; class Mammalia; order Artiodactyla; family Phocoenidae; genus Neophocaena; species Neophocaena asiaeorientalis. The sequence goes on along the minus strand of NW_020175186.1, from coordinate 2,107,103 downwards.
CCTTTCCCATGAATGCTTTTCATCCGAATACACTAAAAATAATCACTTCTTTATGAGCTAATAACATCCACAACTCCATGTGCAGAGTAATGCATTTCTAGCATATGCTATATTGAAGCTCCAAGTAATTGAAAAAAGTATTGCTGTATCTAATCATAGCGCATTCAGCTTCCATCTTAAGTACCACCTCCGAAGGTTCAAGGCTACATGACTCTATCAGTTAGCTATTGCTGGTAAACAAGCCAACTCAAAACTTTGTGGCTTTAACGACAACCATTTATTAATCCTCATGAGTTCTGCTGATCTGGATGAGACCTGGCTGATCTCAACTGGGCCTCCTCCTAGGGTCAGCTGGTGTACTGACTGTGGGCAGATTGGTCTAGGATGGCCTTGGCTGGCATGACTTAGCTCTGCTTGCACATGGTGGCTCATCCTCCAGCAGGCTAGTCCAAGTTTATTTTCATGGCAATGGCAAAGTTCTGAGAGAAAGAACAGAAGCAATCAAGGCTTCTTGAGGTCTAGACTCAGAACTAACACATGGTCTGTACTGCATTCTATTGTCCAAAAATAAGATATAAGATCAGTCCAGATTCAAAAGGTGGGGAAACAGAGTCTGTCTCTGGATGAGAGGAACTGCAAAATAACATTGCCAAGGGGAAGAATGGAAGCCACTATAATTATCTAATTGTAAATGGATTGCCTCCAACATACAAACAGATTGAAATGCCAAAGTACACTAATACTCCATTGTTTGACTCTTGGGACCCATATTCCTAAAGCCACAAATGTTAAGTTAGGTTCCCCAATTTATCAATGAGCCTATTATCCCACAACGTTGAAGGAACAACTACGCATTGGCAATGTGATATAAAAATTAATAATGTATTTGCTAGGAAAATCACAACAAAGAGGAAATCAACAGCATTAAATCAGAAATTACTTTCAGATAAAGGTGCCTTAGAAAAGCAAGTTTCATTAGAGGATGATGACTGTATGGATATTTTGAATCATGAGATAGTCAGCGACCTGTGAGAAAATTAGCAGTGACCTGTCTCCATGCCCTTCTTTACCATCTACTGCCCCACAATTCCCTGTCCACCAAACACGTGTATTTTGGGTTCTAAACCCCCTCCCCACTCCAATCTTATTCTTATACTTACTATTGGGAAATTCAGGCAACTGTAGTAAAACTTTTCAAACCAGTTGTCTAGATGTACTCCTGTTAATCCCCCAATCACTCTTCAGCCCACTTCCATCTGCCTTCTGTTTCCAACACTCCACTGAAACTGACCTTGTCAAAGTCATCCACCAGATATGGGCTGCAGAATTCAAGGTCATTTTTTAGTTATCGTCTCATATGATCTTGGAGCAACACTGGGCCCCACCGACCACACTCTCCTTGAAACGCGTTTATTCCTTTGCTTTTGTGAGGTTAGACTCCTGATTTTCCTCCTACTTCAACGGCTCCTCCTTCTGTCTCCTTTGTTGTTTCATCTTTTTTTTCCACATAACTCTCTACATATAAGAATGCCTCAAAGTTTGGTCCTAGTCCTTTTTCTCCAGCTGCACTTTCTTCCCAGGTTATCTCAGCCATTCCCATAGCTTATAATCAGAGGGGTACCAAGGGCAGGGCAGTGAGAGCTATCCACCACTGGTTCAGGCAATGGGGATGCATGGTCTGTAGAGATTATTAAAACAACAATAGGACCAGCTATGTGTGGGTCTAATTTTCATTATCACCAATTCTAAACAGTGTCAGCAACAAAATACTCCTAAGGTGGGAAGGCGTATCTTTTATTGATTTAAGTTGTAAACAATGGCTGCAGTTACTGTTGCGTTTTAATAAAAATATGTAGGTTTCAAATTAGCATATTTTAATTACTGATTCTTTAATAAGCATTGTATTGGACATGGAAGTTCATCTGGAGAATGCCCATTTATGAAGTCAGCCCTCCCCCTCCTCCACAGGACACGTGCAGACTCCGCTACATGCATTCATTTCAAGAGAGGTTAGTAATAGTTTGAAATTATTCAATCTTGTGTCAGGTACAGTTCATGTCTGTTCCCCCTGTAGCACTACATATTCCCGTGGTTAGTCAGTCGATTTAAAATAAACAATGACAGCACAGTGATTGTAAAATGGTAAAATCAAACTTGAGTTTTTCAATCCTGTCATTCTACGTGAACATTTGGAGTTTTTATTTGTCTTTAAAACAGTGAAACTGAGTGTGAACTTCAAGGTGTAATATTTCTGTTGGTAAGTGTAAAATATATAACTCATACTGAAATATTTCACTAAATTTGAATAATATCTTTAAAATGAAAATGTATTGCTTTTAATTGTTAATTTTTCTTTTAAAACTAAAGTATTAATCAAGAAAATTTGAATATTACCTATTATTACATGACTATTATGAAAAATATTTTGTCATATAGAGGACGGGGTGTTTTAAAATGATTGACTTGGGGGTCAAGCATATTACATGTGCCACCGCTTGAAACAGTGGTCTATCTATGCACTTTCAAATTTATGTCTCTAGTCTAGATCTCTCTTAACAGCTGCAAATTAACATATCAGAGTGGCTGCTTGACAATTCTATTTGGATATCTTACAGATAATCTCAAAATTAGTCATCAAATGGGCCTTGATTTCCTCTCATCCCACACCAACCCATGTCTCCCTCCAGGCTTTTCAGTAAATGATACCACCATTATTCATCCAGTTACTTAAGCCAAATTCCAGGAGACATTGCTGATTCTTCTTCCCCTTCCATCTCTTTCCGTATCCAAGTAGTTGCCAAGGGACTAGTATAACCATAGTTCAAACCATCTAGTGACCAACTCTCCCAGTCTCCCAGCATTTGCACTCATCTCTCCAACCCATGCCTCCCATATAGCCCCTGGACCAGGCGATGTTAACTCCTCTCAAAATCTTTCAATAACTTCCCACTGCTGAGTGTCACTACCACAGCCCACGATCCTCTGCGCTTCCTGTCCAACATCATCTCAGAACACTTTCATCCTCACTTATCCTCTGTTACATACAGAGGGATTGGTTCTGACTCTGAAACACCTCAATCCTTTCCCCAGGTCAGAGCCTTTGCACTTGCCCTCTCCTCGTCCCAGAGGAGGCTTGAAAGCTTTTACTCCAGTTCTCGCAAAAGCTCATTCGTTGTTACCCTTTAACTTGTAGTTTAAATGTCACTTCTTCAGAGCAGCCCTCCTCGGCCCTATTCATACCCATTATCAACCTCCTAATTATAGGGTTCATTTGGCTCCCGGTTAATGATTTCTTTTCCTTATTATAACAGAAGCTCCGAGAGAGCAGGTCAGCTTGCTCACCCCTGTGTCTTCTCTTCTAGCACAGTGAACACACACTGGGTACACAGTAAGTCCTCGTTGAGAGTGAATTCATGACCTCTCCTCTCCTGGTCAGCCTCTATATGACTGCTGCAGAAGCTGCCACGCTCTTACATGACATACCTTCACTGGTCCAGGACAGTACCTCTGTCTCACATCAAAACACGGAGCCTCTGCCTCAGGATTTTGGAACTGGGATTGAGAGAGAGTCTTTCAATCCCTCTCAGGTAGATAAAGTTGCACCATAAAAACTTAATGGGCTATCAATGACTTTGTTTTCCACCACGAGTCAGAAAAATAGAGACAACAAATTTTCGAAGAGGTAAGTAAAGCAGATGCACCTAGAGCAGAATGCAAGAGACGGAGCATGTCCTGATTGCGTTCCTGTGCCTGGTCCAGGTGTTCTGGGGCCCTGGTGCAGCCCTGTCCTTGGAATCCACTAGACACAGCAGAATCCACAGACTAAAGAGCCCTTTCTCTTAAGTTTGTTCAGGTCGAGTTTTTATCACTTGCAACCTTAAGAATACCATAAAAGCACATTGTTTTTGGTCAAAAAGGCACATGGATAAGTGATAGCTATAAATTGCTGTGTCCACCAAGTGAGCAGGTCAGGAAGGTAAAGTTAGACAAGTGAACGTAAGTCAATGTCACTGTGAAAAAAGACACTGACGATCTGAACTGGCATTTACCAGCCAAAAGAGACAGTAAGAAAATGAAATAAATGACCAAAGGATTCACTGGAAGAGTCCAGTGTGATGGGGCAGGAGGATCGGTAGCAGCAGGTATTTAAGGTGTCCTGGGAGAGAAGGGAGGGGCCGACAGAGGGGGCAGGGCTATAGCACGTGCACTTTGGTAGCAAGCGTGTAACAATGATGAGACTAAGCTAGAAGACGTTCATCCAACAGTCATTCACCCAGGGTCCACTATGTGCAGAGTACTGGGTGGCCTGCACCTTTGGTTTGGTAGGCAGTCTGTGTGCGGAACAAAGGATGGATGGGAGTAGCGATCTAAAACCCAGGCTAAGCTCCGCTTGCCAACCGTGAGCCTGTGGGGGTTATGACTGCCCAGAGGGGGACCCCATTTAAGGTTCACACAAAAATCAGTAGCAGTCCTACCTGAGGTCCAAAGCTTCCTGATATTGACCAAGTACAACTCTTACCCTCAGGGTTCTCTTAGGCTAAACCCATAGTCATTACATTGCAAAACTCCTCCCCAGTAGGGGTCATTTGAGCTAAATCTTGAACGATTTCAGACAGACAGACAAGAAGGCTAAGTATTTTGAGCAGGAGAACAGCATGTGCAGAAGCGTGACGCATGGTGGTTCAACGTCAGGCACTGCAAGCAAGTCAGAAAAACTAGAGAAGCGGGTGTAGAGAAGAAATGGGTGGAAGGATGCTGGAAGCGGAAGAAGCCACCGAGAAGGGCCCAGTGTCCTACACTAAGGAGTTTGGTCTTCATCCTCCCACCCAGAGCCACTGAAGGGATTTAAGCCAGGGAGCGACCTGGATGGGAACGGTGGGCGGACTGGAGAGGCCTGGAAGCAGGGAGACCAGTTAGGAGGCAGTTAGTTAGTTTAGGTTGGGGCCGGTAAGGGCCTAAACCAAAGCAGTGGCAAAGGCAACTGAAAGAGGAAATAGATTGAGTGACATTTAAGGATTACAATGGAGATTATATGTTACCTATGGAGGCCATATGTTCCAGTTTGCTCAAGACAATTTCCGTTTATACCATCGTCTTGGCTTAATTATTAACAGTGCCCCCTTGCACTTATAAAAGTGCCTGGATTTGAGTGATTAATTATATGTTACCCTAGGTGTAGGGCACAAAGGAAAGAGAAGAATGAAGATCCTTTGGGATGTGGCTTGGACAACTCTGAGCTTCGTGGTTCTCATTACTAACGTAGAGAACACAAAAGGAGCAAGTTTGGGCCAGAAAATAACAAGATTATCACATACTGGCTTGAAGGTGCTCATGGGACATCTGAATGAAATTACCAATAGTTAAAATATACTAAAATATTGCACATAGAATGTCGTAACTCGAAAGATCATAAGAGACTTTGAGACCAACTGCTGCTGTTACACAATTCTTCCCCCTAAAATTTTCCTCTAATCCTCAAATGTATGAAGTTCTACATCAGAAGCTGGAAATCACCCATAGAAAGCTGAGGGTACATCCCGCAACACATGGAGGGAGGAAAACCGATGGATTTGACCAACTGACACTTACCGGGACACGAACCCGCGTCCCCTGCATCGGCAGGCAGACTCTCAACCACTGCGCCACCAGGGAAGCCCAAGGAAGTCACTTTCTGCTACCAAATCCCTTCCCAATGGAAACCTTCCTGCCTTGCTTGGCTAGGAATGTTTTACAAATGTCTGTATACTCAGGGTCCCAGAGAAGGGATTTAAATTATAGATAATAAATCAATAGAGGAACTTTTGATTTTTCATCTAGTCACTTGAGGCCAAAACATGAAGTGGAAATGTGCACAGACTGTGATTAATAACCACTTTTTGCATTCTGAATTTAAAATTAAATGAGAAGGGTTTCCCTGGTGGCGCAGTGGTTGAGAGTCCGCCTGCCGATGCAGGGGACACGGGTTCGTGCCCCGGTCCGGGAAGATCCCACATGCTGTGGAGCGGCTGGGCCCGTGAGCCATGGCCGCTGAGCCTGCGCGTCTGGAGCCTGTGCTCCGCAATGGGAGAGGCCACAACAGTGAGAGGCCCGCGTACCGCAAAACAAACAAAAAAAATTAAATGAGAAGAATGACATAAGATAAACAGAACAGGTTTCTTTCAAGACCTCCAGCGCGCATGCACTCTATGGCATCCTAAAATTTAGCATGCTTCCTTAACCAGACCCACCCTTTGCCCAAATACACATACATGCACGCGGGCGCACACACACACCCCACTGATACCTGGGCTGAACTTCAGCAAAGAAACAATTTGTCACAGCAACAGCTGAAATAAGAAGGGTCAGCAAGATCGATCAGACTTATTATTAAGGCTCCAGCACCCATCAGAACTGTGATGACTGTGCCTTCTTCTTACAGCCTGGGCTGGGGAGTGATAACCAGTCAGAACCCACAGTCTTGCAAGCCCCCAGCACTCGCTTTCACCTGGTCCATTGGAGACAGCCCAGCTCAGCCAACAGTGTCTCCCTGTGACATGACCACCCTGCCCATCCCGCCCTATTACGAGCCTCACGCGGCTCTATTTATGCCTGTACAATCCAAACATCATGCAGCAGCACCGTCGTAATTGACGAAAGAGACCCACCAAAGAGCAGCTTTACCTGAAGAAATGTGTTTTGAATTCCGGTGGTGCACCCTCGACAGTGAGAGCATAGAGTTGGAAAGAGCGTGCCCACTTCTCTCTTCCTTTTCTTTGGTTGAGGTTTAGAGGGGAAGGAAACCAAGGGAGGAGGATGAAAAATGCCTTATTCAGTACCGTGGAAAGCAAACGAGCTCGGGAACACTTACTGCAGATGCTCTGCTGTCACCAAGCTGTGTGACCAAAGGCAAGTCCCTGAAACTTTCTGATTTCCTAGTTTCTGAGCCAGAAGCTTGCATTGAATCCTTCTTCTCTTCATTATCCAACCACCTCAATTTCCAACGACACCTTTAACATTTGCCTTGGCTTCTGTTTATGTCACTCTCCAACTCAGAATCATCCACTGGTTTCCCAATGATCGTATGATAAAGTTGAGACTCCATAGTGAGGTATACAAACATTTAGGATCTCATCCCTATAACAGAAATATGAAAATGATGGCAAAACCAGCTGGACTTTCTTAACATTGATCCTTCTCCTGGATTATGCCACATCTGACTCCACAGCCTCTGGGTGCTATGGTCCACCCATGTGGCTGGATCCTACTCATCCCTTAGTACCAAAATGCCCACATATACCCTCCCCCTTTTGGCCTCAAGATTCCTTTACAATCTTAAAAATTATTGAGAACTCCAAAGGGATTTTGTTTATGTGTGTTATATCTGTCAGTTCTATTAGAAATTTTGTTTATGTGTGTTATATCTATCATTCTATTAGAAATTTAAACTGAGAAATTTAAAAAATATTTGTTAATTCAATATTCCAAAAACTGTAACCTGTTAACATAAATAACCTATTTGGGTAAAAATAACTCTATTTCCAAAACAAAAAAATAGGGAGAAGAGTTAACATTGTTTTTCATTTTTGCAAATCCCTTTTAATGTCTGGCTTAATAGAAGACAGCTGGATCTTCAGAGCTACTTCTGCCTTGAATCCATGGCAATATCACACGTCACGTAGACTCTGGAAAAGTCCACTATACACTCATGAGAGAATAAGAGTGAACAAATCAAATACCATCTTAGTATTTTTATAAGAATAATTTTGAGCCTCTGAAAGAGTCCTGGAAGCCCCCAGGAGTTTCAAGATCTCATTCTGAGAGTCTCTGATCTAGTGTGAGTGCGATGAGTTCAATTTCTTGGATCAAGGACCAGGGGAAGCTGTGGAGCCAACTGGTAAGACACAGACATTGAATCAGGCAGACTTGGATTTGTATCTCAGCTCTGCCACTTAGAAATATGTTGTATAGGTTATATGAGTCTTGGTTTACTCACTTCTGAAGTGAGAATAATGCCATCTATTCCATGGAGCCATTGTCAATATAAAATAGCACAGGGACTTTCCTCATGGCGCAGTGGTTAAGAATCTGCCTGCCAATGCAGGGGACACAGGTTTGAGCCCTGGTCGGGGAAGATCCCACATGCTGCGGAGCAACTAAGCCTGTGCGCCACAACTACTGAGCCTGTGCTCTAGAGCCCACGAGCCACAACTACTGAGCCCACATGGCACAGCTACTGAAGCCCAGGAGACACAACTACTGAAGTCTGCGTGCCTAGAGCCTGTGCTCCGCAACTAGAGAAGCCACTGCAATGAGAAGCCCACGCACTGCAACAAAGAGTAGCCCCTGCTCACCACAACTAGAGAAAGCCTGCGCACAGCAACAAAGACATAACAAAGCCAAAAATAAATAAAATTTTAAAATATATATAAACTAGGGTATATATGTGCTTGCCACAGTGCCTGGGACATGGTCATTATGGGGGGTGGGGGAGGGGGGAGACAGGAAGAGAGACAGAGAAAGTCACTAAATGACTTTAAAAAGTTATGTGCTGTCCTGACACACTTTGGCTCTTACTCTCTAGTTTGAAGAAAAAAGGTAAAAAATAAATAGTATATTACAGGATGGTATGGAATGGGATGATATGGCATGGTACCCTCTCCTATCCTATCATATAGTGGAAGCTCCCGCAGGCGGGGCTGGGAGTTAGTTAGCTAGTTGAAGGTGCAGTTAAAGCAGGAGATCAGGGACTTCCCTGGTGGCACAGTGGTTAAGGCTCCACACTCCCAATGCAGGGGACCCAGGTTTGATCCCTGGTCAGGGAACTAGATCCCACATGGATGCCACAACTAAGAGTCTGCATGCCACAACTAAGGAGCCCACCTGCCGCAACTAAGACCCAGTGCAACCAAATAAATACTAAAAGAAAGCAAGCAGAGGATCAAGCAAAATAATACACACTGACCTAAAACATGTTATTTTAATCTAAAACATGTATATGAACATCAATGTGCCAAGCTCCTGAAATGAGGCCTATGCTTTTCTTTGAGGACAAGTCTTATAATCGGTGCTCTGTGTCATCTTTCTTACAGAAACCACACCCGTAATACATCACATATCATTTCCAGCTTCATTTTTATTTAAGTGTACGGAGAACTTAAAGACACTTGAGAAGCAAGTATAAAACCTTCCGTTTTTACTATTTTTTCCCCAATAGTCCCAGTTTTCTTTACTTGGATAGCAATTTGTTTTAGTGATCATCTTTGAACTTAATCCCAAAACATCAAACTTAGTTTTTGGAGAAACAACAGCTCTCTTTCATTTTGCACTGAAATATCATTGATTTACCTCACATTTAGTTAAAGCATATAACTACAGTAGCAAGGACAACTGGCATAAACAGGTTTGGGAACAAACAACTCAACTCTTGGTAAGCATACGACTCAACCCATGAGCGCAGACATGCCCGGTGGCTACAGAGTGACCTATTAGCTAAGAATGTTTGTGGGGCCTCAAGCATGCATCTGTATGTTTAATAAAGAGAATGGAAAGTAGTGGCTTATCTGAATTAGTGAAGTGGAAATTGTTTAAGGGTGCTCTGTAGATCTGTATGTACTGTCATGGAAAGATATATATAATATGCCCCCACTTAATCGAAAAGAAACCCCCCAAATCTATATACATTCACATGTTGTAAATGCATGGGAAGGATGTCTGGGAGCATGTACACCTCATTCCTGGTAGTGGTCACTTCTGGGGTGAGCAGAGATTTAGGATTACAATAGAAAGTGGGTTTCACTTATTTTTCCCTCTATATACATCTATACTGACTGAATTTTTACAGTGATTATTACTTATGTAATAAATAAACAAACAAATAAATCAGGCAAACCCTTCCCCAGATAGTGAATTTAGGGGGTGAGAAACAACTATCCTCAATTGGTCTAAGCAAAACCAAGGTGGGCAGCATTTGTCCTTGGGGCTCCCCTCCTCCAACTTCATTCTGTGGTCTCCCCCATTTTGGCCCCGTCGAGCTCATGCTGTCACTGCCACCTCTCACTGAGGTTATAGGCTGGCCAGGGAAGATGACGGTTATCAACAGCATCCTTTGATAAGGGCTGGAAAGGAAGAGTGCTATGAGATCATAGAAGAACCTGATCTATTTGGGGAAGACTAAGGTAAGCTGAGATCTGAAGGATGAGAAGGAATTAGCCCAGGGGAGTAAAGAAGGGGGTGGGAAAAGCATGCCAGGAAGAAGGAACAGCATATATAAAGACCTAGTGACAAGAAGGGTCACACATATTTGGGTATTTGAAAGAAAAGCAAGGCAGTATGGTAAGAGAAGCAGCAGACTGAAAAATCTCGTCTTTATCTAATGAGCAATAAAAAGCCATGCAAAGGTTTTAAAGAAGGGATGTCAGATGACAAGACATCGTCAGATTTTTTTTTTCCACACAGGACCGTCTGAAACACAAAGAGTTCATACTGAACGATACCATTCATAACTAGTGAACAACTAATTGAAGGGAAGGTTAGTGATTGAAATGGGCCACGATGGGGGCTTCTGGGAGCAGGTAATGTACTGTTGCTTAATCTGGACGCTGGTTGCATGAGTGGGTTCAGTTTGTGAAAACTCTTTTGAGTTACAATGTGCTTTTTGGGAATAAGAGATGTAGAGAAGTGGGTGGATTTGAGAGCTACTGAAGAAATAATGATGGGGAACAGGGAGGGATGTGAAGAATGTCTCCTAAATTTCCACCTCGTCCAATTTGATGGATGTGGTACACCATTCACTCAGAGAAAACAAAAACCCCGGAGGAAGATGAAGTGAGTTTTCATTCGTGCTTTGCTTTTGTTTTAAGGACAGGGGCTGTGGGGATGCGTGGGATCAAATTTAGAAATGTTGAGCTTGAGGCAGCATCTAAATGGAGATGCTAGCAGGCTGTCAGATATACACGACTGGAGCTCATAGAGGTTATCGGTGCTGCAGGTTCATACTGGAGGATCTTTTGTGACATGGAAGCCATGCAGAAGATGGCTTCACTTAGGGAGAGAGGATACTACTAGAAGAGAAGGGGGCTCTGAACTTAGCAGAATGTCAGCATTTAAAGGACTTGGGCAAGGGAGGATGGGCCAGTAAAGGAGAGTGAGAAGAAGCCTTCAGAGAGAGGGAAGAGGAAAACCAGATATATTCTATCTGTAGTTCTGGCATTATCTCCTCACCCAGTCACCCTTCTTTCTTCCTCCTTTCTCACAGGGGTTCCACCTTTTCTCTTATGTGTTTTTACCTCAAGATGGCCCAGCGTGTTCATGCCTTCTCAGTATATGGACACTTACTAGATGCCAACGGACTGTACTCTACTAAGGTCTAATCTCCAGAAGGTTCCTTTGTAGGCACCTGATGAATATTCCTGAGTCTATGCAGGATCCTGCCCATGCCCAGGCCAGCACATGGTCACTGAGAGCCATTTTTAGGAAAATACAGCAATTATTGTCACAATACACTTGATGGCTGTAGTGACATTCTGCAGCCATGGGTCACAATCTCTTGGCTTTAAATAGCACCTCTCTGCTGGGCTTCAATCTCCTTATTTGTAAATTGAGGGGCTTGACCAGATCACCTTTCAAGCCCTTTTCATCAATATCATCCTGTAAGTCTATGCCTCTTTGGCCTTGACCTTCAAACTAGTTTTTCAGTGGGGTCAACGTCCACAGATACGCCAGATCATTTTAGAAAGAGAAACCAAGGTCAAAAATGATGGGTTTTTTCCCCCAAAACCTAGAAGATTGCAGAGACTGAATCAAAAGTTGGGCCCAGAGGTTGCTGGCCTCTTAGTGTCTATAATGGTTAATTTTATGTGCCAACCTAGTTAGGCTAGAGCACTCAGTTATCTAATCAAACACTAGTACAGGTGTTGCCGTGAAGGTGTTTTTTCGATAAGGTTAACAGTTGACCTTAAGTAAAGGAGATTACCCTTGATGAGGATGGGTCTCATCCAATCAGTTGACGGCGCTAAGAGCAAAAACTGAGGTTTTCTGAAGAAAAGGGAATTCTGCCTCAAAATTGCAGCATCAAATCCCACCTGGGTTTCCAGTCTGCCAGCCTGCCCTACAGATTTCAGATTTGTCAGCCTCTACAATCATGTGAGCCAATTCTTTAAAGTATCTTTATGTATGTATATATACACATACACAACACACGTACACACACATGACACTCATTCTCATGTTAGACTTTTAGTTTCCATCAGAAAGAAGCAAGAAGAGAAGGCCAGGGGCTTTGACTCTAAAACTCTGTAGGGCTTAAAATCACTGTTACATCCACTTCTGTTACTTCCTGCCTGTTTCCCACATTATCAGACATTAAATGGTTCAGTGCCAAAGTGTCACAGCTAGTTTCAGAGATGGCATAAAAGGGGCCGCAGAGCCGTTGTACTCTACTCCCTAGTTGCACTTAGCATGGGGAGAATCCCAGTGGGAAGAATTGGGGCAGGACCCAAAGTTACAAGAGCAGGTTGAGTCCCAAAATCCACAATGAGAAGGAATAAAGCATACAGGAAGGCAAATCCCACTTGAGGTTCTAAGAAAGGCCTCTGATGTCTCCCCTCTCCCAGGAGCCCATAATTTCCAGCCTCTAGGGGGTATAGAGAGATCGCCTGAATGCCTGGCACACCACCCCCTTCTGTGCCAATTCACTGCACCAGTTTACAGGATAATAAGCATCTAGCAGAAAAAAACAAAAACAAAACAATACACTAGCAAGGCTGACAGGTTTGCCCACAACAAATTTAAGCTTTCCCAGGCAGTCAGTCTAGAAAAGCATTTATCCGCCAGGGCCAAAGGGACATCTCTAGCAGGTGACCCTTTCATTTCCTACTAATTCAATTTGTGTAGAAATAAGCATAGCTCATTGACTAAATCTGCCTTTCTCTTAGAGAGGAACTTGATATGGCTTGAAGTTGCTCACTTAATTCCCATCTCCTGTTACAATCAGGAAGCTATATTTTTACTTGATTAAAATTAAGAAATCTGAGATCTGGAAAGAAGCTCAGAATACCTCAAGTTTAGCCTCTTCATTTGATGGTGAGGACCTGGAAGGTCACAGAGAAACACTCAAATAAGACAGATCAGAGAGTGAGTGGTGTGGATCAGAAACTACCAGGTGAGAGGGATCCAGGGTGCTCTAGTAGAATGTCCACATGTGTGGGGTCAGGCAAGGGTGAGCTTGGATGTTTGGGGGTGGTGGTGACAGGGTGGATGCCCCATTTCCCAGGAGGATGGTACACTGGTGACCTGGTGCAACCTCTCCCAGGAAACCGTTGCACCATTTCCTACCTCTGCTTAAATACTTTCAGTGATGTGAAGGGGGGCAGAGGGAGGTTATCTAACCACTTCATTAAGCAGACCCAAAACAAAAAATTTTTGTTTTTTGTTTTTCAGTCAGATTTAACTGTTTCCTCGAAACTTCTACCCATTACCCTAGTGGTTCTCACCTTGGCTGATATTTAGGACTTATCAAAAAGTCCTGATGGGCTTCCCTGGTGGCACAGTGTTAAGAATCCGCCTGCCAATGCAGGGGACATGGGTTCGAGCCCTGGTTCGGGAAGATCCCACATGCCACAGAGTAACTAAGCCCGTGAGCCACAACTATTGAGCCTGCGCTCTAGAGCCCACGAGTCACTACTGAAGCCCGTGCGCCTACAGCCCGCGCTCCGCAACAGGAGAAGCCACCGCAATGAGAAGCCCGCACACCGCAAGGAAGAGTAGCCCCCGCTCGCTGCAACTAGAGAAAGCCCACACGCAGCAACGAAGACCCAACGCAGCCAAAAATAAAAGAATTAATAAAATAAATAAATTAAAAAAAAAAAAAGTCCTGATACCCAGGCTACACACCAAGCCAATCATCTCAGAATTTCTGAGGGGAGAACCCGAGCATTAGTACTGCCTAAAGCTCCTTGGATGGTCCCAACGAGGGACCAAGCTTGAAAACCTCTGCATTTGGCTAAGTTCTTGCATTAGTCTGCTAGAGCTTCCATAATAAAATACAGCAGACCAGGTGGCTTAAACAACAGAAATTAATCTTCTCACAGGTCTAGAGACTGGAAGTCCAAGATCAAGATGTCAGCAGGTTTGATTTCTCCTGAGGCCTCTCTCCTTAGCTTGTAGATAGCTGTCTTCTCACTGTGTTCTCACATGGCCCTTCCTCTGTGCTTTGCGCATCCCAAGGTGTGTGTCTCCCTCTCCCTCCCCCTCCCCCTCCCCCTCCTCTTCTCCCTCTCCCTCCCTTCTTACCAGTCATAATGGATTAGGACCCCACCCTTATGATTTCATTTAACCTTACTTACCTCCATGAAGGCCACATTAGGGGTTAGGGCTTCATATGTGAATGGGGGCAGGGGAGAGGGGGAACGGGGCAGGAGACACAATTCTGGTTGATTTAGAGCACCTTACCCAAAGTGCCATAGCACCCACGTGTGTCACGAGGTATCAGGTTGTGAGGGTGGCCAGTTGGACTCTGGGGCCATCAGAGGCCCTGGGATAGCTGTCTCTGGCCCTATGCAGCTACTCAAGCATCCTTTGAAAGCAGCATCCACTGAGCATGGCCAGATGCCATGCCCAGCAGTCTCATGAATGCCCAGATCAGCAAACAAAATGAGCTATGCCTGGCCCTCACTTATTTGGGCAAGTAACACCCTCAGGGCTACTGGAGGAGTTTCAGGTGCCCAAGGAGCACAGAGCACAGGATAAAGAGACAGAGGTTAGGGGCCACACAGGTGGGCTCCAGCTGGTGGCTTTTACTCTCTCTCTTCACATAAATCAGATGACATATTGTGACAGATGAGCTACTGGCAGGCAAGCAGATTCTGCAAATTAGGGCTTAATCATTATTTTGAAAGACTTGGTATTTAGGTGTCTAGAACAGTACCTGGCACTTAGCAAGTCTCAATAAATACTTGCTGAATGAACAAATAATGAAAATGAAAATATCTGATTGGACTTGAAATCCATTAGAAATATTACAAGAGATTTCAACATTAAAAGTCCTTACATTTGGGCTTCCCTGGTGGCGCAGTGGTTGAGAGTCCGCCTGCCGATGCAGGGGACACGGGTTCATGCCCCGGTCTGGGAGGATGCCGTGGAGCAGCTGGGCCCGTGAGCCATGGCCGCTGGGCCTGCGCGTCCGGAGCCTGTGCTCCGCAACGGGAGAGGCCACAGCAGTGAGAGGCGCGCGTACCGCAAAAAAACAAAAAAAAAACCAAAAAAAAGTCCTTACGTTTAACTACAACTCTTGAAGTTTTTGAATGGTGAGAAAAATATTTCTAAATTTGTCTCTGTGAAAAAAGGTTTTCATTGTTGTGATTTTCAAGAATTGGAAGAGCTTATCATTAAACAGTCTTGATCAGAATTGTGTGTAGCTACTTCAAGTTTAAAACCTGACATTAAAAAAAAAGTCATGTTCATTGAAGCAATGTTCCAAAGCAAGTTCCTCATTAAAATTTTTTTAAAAATTTTAAGAGGTATTTTTAAAATGTATTTGCTGGGCTTCCCTGGTGGCGCAGTGGTTGGGAGTCCGCCTGCCGATGCAGGGGGCGCGGGTTCATGCCCCGGTCCGGGAAGATCCCACATGCCGTGGAGCGGCTGGCCCCGTGGGCCATGGCCGCTGAACCTGTGCGTCCGAAGCCTGTGCTCCGCAGCAGGCGAGACCACAGCAGTGAGAGGCCCGCGTACTGCAAAAAAAAAAAAAAAAAAAAAAAAAAAAAAGTATTTCCTATATCCTCCCTAATGCTTTGTATTCTAGTTTTCTTATCATAATAAAATAATATACAAAGGAAATATAAAGAAAAATTTCACCAAGCCTCATATAGACATCTGCAAATCCCCTCTAGTTTACTCACTGAATCCTACAAATATCATCATTTTTTAATTTTATTTTTTTTGCGGTACGTGGGCCTCTCACTGTGTGGCCTCTCCCGTTGTGGAGCACAGGCTCCGGACACGCACGCTCAGTGGCCATGGCTCACGGGCCCAGCCGCTCCGCGGCATGTGGGATCTTCCCAGGGGCACAAACCTGTGTCCCCTGCATCAGCAGGCGGACTCTCAACCACTGCACCACCAGGGAAGCCCTATCATCATTTTTTATATGTGTTACAACATGAAAAAAGGTAGGAATTACTGCCTTCTACTTCTCTCAGTAAATGGCACCACTATCAAAATTATTAAGCCTAAAACCTGGGTGTTATCCTGATTTCTCTTTTTTCCTCATGTTCTAAATCCGATCCTTCAGCTAGTCCAGATGTTGCTACTTTCAAAATTATCCCCTCTGTCCACTTCTTTCCTTCTCCAATGCTTCTACTTGCAGTAAGCTACCATCATCTCTTGCCTGGACTATTGCAAAAGACTCCTATCTGGGCTTCCATTTCCCGTGTTTCTTGCCCTTCTCCAATTCCTTCTCCACATGGCAGCCAGAATGTCCTTGTGAAAACTTAATTAGATCCTGTTATTTCTCCCCAACTCCTTACACCCTTGAAGCTTTCCAATGGCCCTTTAAATAAAACCTAGACCTCTTCCTATGGCCTAAAAGGGCCCTAATGATCTGGCCCTGCCCTCCTCTCCAACCTCACCTCTACTGCCCTCCCACCCTTGCATGCTCCAGCCACAATGGCCTTCTCTCTGATGCCTGAGAGAAAATTCTAGGACAAAGGTCAAGGTCAAGTGGAGATACCAGGCAAACAATTAGATAGATGGAGAGTCTCAGATGTCAAGCGACATCTGAGCCGGAGCTGTAACTTGGGGGTCTAGTAGAAAAGCCACAAGACTTAGATGAGATCACCAAGGAAGGGGGCTTAGAAAGGGAAGAGGACCAAACACTGGGCAGTGGAGCTCTCTCAACATTTAAAGGTCAGGGAGTTGGAAAGAAACCTGTGAAGGAGACTGGGAAGCAGCACCTCCGTAAAAGAAAAAACAGGAGATTTGGGGGCCTTGGAAGCACGCTGAGAAGTTTGTTAAAAAACATACACTTTCAGAACCTTCCACTGGAGTTTTCAGTATGAAGATGAACACCCAAAGTCTGTTTGGTTGGTTTTTTTAAACAAGCACTCCTAGTCTTGTTATCATCAGAGAAACCTGGGAAACACTGTCCTGGAACTTGGCCCAATCAGAAGAATCACCTGCCTGGGGCCCTTTTTAAACACATACTTTTCAGAGACTTCACCCCCAAATACACTGGAACTGAATCCCCAAGGGACTTAGAATTTGGAAGTTCATCATCCAAACTTATTATTTCTTCTTGGGACTTGCTCTAAAACAACCCACCACAGTTTTGCTTTTGAACCAACGAATCAGTAGTTCTCTCTTCATTGACAAAGGCTGATACACCATTTCCATCATCTCTTCAACTGGAGGTGCATTTACTAAAACCATATGGAATTGATTTTAGCGAATGCTAGGGTCTTGGCAAAGAGTCCTGGGTTTGAACTAGAATTAAAATCACCTAATAAACAAATGGGAATTCCCACGTCCAGACATAAGTCAAGCTACAAGTCAGAGCTCTCCACCCAAATGTCTTAGCTGATTTAACTCTCAAAGCACACAGAAGCACTTTCTCCGAGTCTCAGCAACCACATCTACCCTCCCCAAATGATCTGATGGTGGCCACGTCTAGATGGCCCGCACACAGCCTGTTACTGGTGTCCTCACGGCTGCCTCCCCTAATCCAGCCTGCTCCATCAGGCTTTTCCAATTCTGTGCTCAGAGACTCTTCCTGAATTTCCTTGCTCTGAATGTTAAAAACTCTCCCGTCCATCTGATCAAAATGGGAAACTTTTTGCCCTCTCTGACAGAAATCATTCTGTGTTGGCCACCTGATGGGTACTTGGGGTTAATTAGAAAATCCCCATCAAGAGTTCAGAGGCCAATATCAGCTGTCAAAATCCCACATTCCCCTCTCTCCCCTCTTTCAAGTGCAAAACAACCTGTGTCTGAAGATGTGCGGGAGATAAAAGGGCACACACAGCAGCGCTGGGGGCTTTGACTCAGTCCCATTCATGGGCCCACCACCATGAATACTGCAAAATCTCAAATGAAAGTTTTAATCTCCCCACTGCATTCAGCCTAAAGAGAAAAGGGCTTCCTTTTAACAATTTCCCCCCTTAAACCTTTTGTGTTGCCATGCTCCTGAAAAAAGCGGAGATTTCACTCTAACCCGGCGAGGGCTTTACGCCAAAGAAAGCAATGCACCTCAAACCCTTTGTGCTGAAAGAAGGGCTGGCCGGCCCAAAGCAACCGGCGGGAAAGCAGCAACCCATGGTGGGGCGCGCGGGGGACCGAGGGTGCCCGCGTCTCTGCTGACGCCGGGCTCTGGCCTCTCGACCGACGGGCCTAATGGAACGACTACAGTACGCCGCGGGCCCCACTGCTCTCAACAGTGACGAGTCTGGCGTGAGAGTGCGACAAGGGTGGCTGATTTCGCAGCTAGGACACCGGTCTGAAACGCAACAGCACCCGCAGACCAGGAGGCCCAATTTGGCCCTTTATGTTCACACTGCACTCAAAAGAAGAAAGAACAACTCCACTCCAAAGTTCCACCCTCTCCAAGCCACCCTTTGCGGAGAATCGCGGACGGGGGTGTTCACAAGACCCTGGCTGATTGGTGGGAAGCAGATAGCGGCGGCCTCTAGGTTCCTACCTTTGGGTGCAGACTCCGGGCCACTCCGGGAACAGGGGCTCCCGCACTCTGCAAAACGCCTTTGCGCGGAGGGCGCTTCCCCCTCGCAGACCCGCCGTTCCCGAGAGGACCTGGAGGAACGCAGAGTGCTGTTTCGATCTTTGCCTGCCTTCACAATTACTCCCTCCGCACGCAGTTAATTCTACTGGGGTGCTGGTGATAAGAAATGCAATGCCCACGCCCCACGCTCTTCTAGCATTATAAAAAAAAATAATAAGTTTAGTAAGTATGACGTTCCCTTCTTTATCTCCTCCAAAGGGCTGCCCTGTTTGAAATTAACACCTGATATTAATCCAAAATGTCGGGATTAAAACCAGAGGCTCAGTTCTGAGCCCAACGCGGTCTTAAGAGCGCCTTAATTCGGTGTCGCTTAATTCTGACAGCCCAGTGAACGCCACCTTTTCAAAAGGGTACTTTTGTCGAGCGGCCAGAGTTCAAAAGGTCCAGCGCCCAGCTTTCTGCGCAAAGTACGTGCAGGGGGCAGCCTGGAGCGGTTCTAAAGCAGTCCCTGCCGGTCCCTCCTTAAATCTGTAAAACGATGAACGCGCCCCTTTCCTCAAGGATTCTGTTTCCTCCTGTTTGACAGTTTGCTTCGCTAGGCTTTTCACCATTTCTGAACATGATTTTTATTGGGGGTCATAGACAGCCGGGTAGATACGTTGCCACTGCCCATGGCAAAACTGTCTTTGATTTGATATTTTTCACTTTTAAAATGTTTGTAAAATGTCTCCCCTTTCCTTCTCTGGCCAGTGTGTGTGGCCCGAGAGTGTGCGTGATTTGGAGTGTGTGTTGTCTTCAGGATAGCGAGAGGGGGGTGGAGGGGGAGGATTTCAAAAGATTTCTCAAATTCAGACGTTTAAAGAAACAGCGATGAGAAGGCAGTAGCGCGGAGGTGAACAAAGGCCAAATAGCATTTAAAATTATTCCATTTATCTGTGCTGAATGACATGTATTTTAAAAATAAAAAGCGCATATAAAGACTTTAAAATCCCTTCCTTTTCATTTGCCACTTGCTGAATAAAGGGTTGTAGAAAACATGCCTTTGATCATTTTTGAGCTGTGAAATTTTGGCCAACCTCTTACACCAAACACAAGCACACATACATACACACTTCCAAACTGAGAGCAGGAATAATTTGATAATGCTGGCCAACTTTTCTGCATCTCCTTTCTAACTGCGAGCTCAACAATGAAAAACCAAATGGACACAGGGCTCTACTAAAGTGTTTCTAAGTTCCTTTCCAGTTCTCATGTTCTATAAATAATATTTCTCAGTCTGTGGGTAGTTCAAGTGAAAGTACAGCTTTTTTAAAAACCATAATTATCTGGGTAATTAGACTAATGCAATAAAATTTAAGTACTAATTTTAACACTACTAAATACACACTTCTGGAAAGAACTCGTTTTATATAAAATCATATTTCAAACGCACAAATACTGCTGCATTTAAAGGAACTCAAGTGCAAATTATTCTGTAAAGTGAAGAAGACTTTTCTAATGCGAATAAACACCCCCTTGTTAATGTTTCATATGTCTGATTTTTCTTAAACCAGACTCTTTAAAAAAAACCAGTCATAGTTTCCTTAGATGGCAGTATGGCTATATTCATAGTATACTTAAATTAAAAATTCTCCAGAACCAAATACAAACTGAAAGGTTTGTAAAGACACCTGACATCTTTTCTCATTAGGAAAATGACAAGAGATATAAAACCTAGAGATATCTGTTTGAGCAATGAAAAAAAAAGAACATAAAACTATTATTAACTCCTCCACTAAATAGATGTGTTTCAACTTTACATCTTTATGAAGAGGAAATAAGATAATCAAATTTAAATATTCTAAATTTCAACTGAATTATGAGTAATGCATCTTTTAAGTAAGTTATTTAAATGTGGCTCTTTGAGGAAAACTTTTCATTTGATTTTGATGCTTTCTCCAGAAGTTTCAGAGAAGGAGAAATTGAAAAAAATTCATGCAATTGCTCATAAATTTCAGTTAAGCCAAGGTAGAAGAGGAACAAGTCGCTGAAAACGGGGATATCTGCATTTTTGTCTTCTAACACTAAAATCTCCTTCAGAACTCAGCAACTGGAAAATTAATTTGTGAGCCTTGTGATAAACCGGAATAACATTTCTCACCTAAACATTTTCTCCACTTGTCTTAAGGTAAAGAGACAACCTGGTATAAACCACCTGTAGTCCAATTAGACAAGTCGTTTGCCTTTGTGGGAATAATGACCTACATGAGTCACTACTTTCAGACTAACCGAATCTGAAAACCCTGGTCAGAGTGGTCTTTTCATCCTCACAAAGTCAGCAGGCATCTTGCCTCTCATAAAGCTTAAAATCTATCAAGCACACGCAGAATAATTCACATCACTGCCCCTGAAACCCTTTGAAGCAAATACACAGAAAAGAAAAAGATTAAGATTTGATCTCAATTTAAACATGTTAACAGTAACCCTATATTATTCCAGATTTTACCCAGCTGTTTTGGATCTTTAGTGGATGTGAACAAGAGAGCAAACCTGTTTCAAGGATTAGGGTATATAAAGGTTCAAAAGGAGTCGAACCCTTTTCTGAACTACACATCTCCTGCGCTGGCTTCTTGCTAGGCAGACTTTTAGAATTCAGTGCCAGTGGGTTCTTTCTCATTTTCTTTCTCTGCAATCTGGCTTTCTTATAATTACTTCCTAAACCAGGTCTCTTATATTCTTAAAAACCATAAACATTATAGGTCACATGGGGTGGGCTCAAATAATTTGCCTCATAGGGCACTGGGGTTTGTTTCTGAAGTCATTCATAATCATCTATGTCAAATTCAACGAGGGAGGACTTATTTAGTTTTACTCTTTTCTTTTTTAGGAAGACATGAGCAAGAAAGAGACTAAATATGACCACATTTAGCGTAAAGTTGCAGCCAGTTATCACATAACCACTTCCCTTAAAAGAATGAATCTAAGTTTTCCCAGAACTTGCAGAGAAAAAAAAAGACATTCTCACAGACAGGAAAGCTTCATGTTTAATAGAAGCTGATTCTGCCAATTAAGTTCAACTGGAGAGTTAGAGGGAAATGTTTAAGTGTAACAGAAGAGAAGTCTGAAAATGAATAATAAATCAAAGGGAACTATTTGTATATAGCATCAGTCACTGTAACTTTGCTGATCAGAAGGCAGTTTGTCATTACAATTAGGTTAACCAAGTTCCATAGAAGATACCGCAGAACCTACAGGAATGAAGTGCCTGGAAAGATACACTTCGTTTGCCTTGGGAAAAGAGAAATAGGATTTGGAGGTAGAAGGGTAGGAAAATATTTATTGAACAGCGCTATTACAAAGGTAATCATCACAAGAACTCTTACTAGTCCCCATTTTTACAGATGAGTAAAATGAGTTTAGAAAGTTTCAGTTTCTTGCACAAGGAAGACAGCAACTATTTGGTGGGGCTGAAATTCTGCTTCAAGTCTACTTTTCAAAAATATGCTGCCTCTCTACTCAGGAGCAGGAAGGCACATTGTAAATGTTCATGGAAGGTAGTATATATAGGATAGTAGATATAAGGCCTCTCTTTTCCTGTTATCTGTTTTTGCATCATTCATTTCAACAAGGTAATAAATATTCATTAAGCATCTTTTCCTAACCACCACTCCCAAAAGATACTTGGTACGGGTTAAATGCCTTGCCTAAGGTTTTACAGAACTCAGGCAATCAGACTAGAGTCCATGCTCTTCATTAAGCACCATTCTTACTGCCTCTTGCAAAATAGATGATCTGGCCAAAAGGAGGAAAGAACGTTGCATAAAGGTAATGACAAGAGGATATGTGCCTCCTAACTCATGAGAAATATGGCATTGGGCAAGATTCTAGAGTAGCAAAAATAAATCATTGATCCAATGGGAAGAAAGCAACAAAGAGTTTTCCAAGAAAATGGAATTGATTTTCTACAAAGCAAAACAATAACATCACTACTTCTCTGGTCGACTAAGAATAAGTACAAAACCACAATACATACAAAGGAATAACATTTATTGTTCATATAGAAAATTTAGAAATTATGAAATAGAAAATAAAAATCATCCGTAGTCCTGTCACACTCAGAAATACTACTTTTTTTTGTAATGTACACATTTAAATATACCTATATAATACACATACATAAGGACATTTTTAATAGAATTAATCTTATGTATAATTTTTAACCTGGCGTTTTAATCACTTATTATGCCAGATACATTTCCCCATGCCATTGAAAAATCTTTGAAAACATTCTTCTTAATATTACATATCAAAATTTATTAAACCAATTCCCTATAGTTAGGTATCCAATAATTCTATTTTTTGCTACTATAAGTAGCTCCATGTTGTACAAGTATTTTGTATTTTTGTGGACATCTCTGATGATTTCATCAAGATTAAACAACACTTTTCATGTTCTTTATACTGCCATATTGTCTTCCAAAATGGTTGTATTCATATACCCTCCATGAACAAGATGCAAAAACGATCTTTTCACTGCTGGGTAAGGATTTTTTAAAAAAATTTCTACCAACTAAATGGACGGAGGAAAGCATGTTATTATTTGAAGTTCCTTCGTTATTAGGTTGAATATTTTAACATTCTTCTTGATATTTTTGCCATTTATGAATTATCTTTTATGTCCTTTCCCTTTTTTGCTATTGGTATGCTTGACTTGTTGATTTTAAAGAGCTCTTTACATATTAAGAATATTAAATAATTGCATAAAACTACATTTGGACCTGTTTTTCAAGGCCCAGACCAAGTTCTGCATCTTTCATTATGACTTTCCTGAATCCTCCAACCCTTACGCAAGTCTCCTGCTTGTAAAATCCTAATACAATATTCAATACTGAATTATACACTGTTTGCAGTTCTTTAGAGTTTCTTCTTTTGTCCTCCATAATACCTTTCCAGAGGAGACTTCATGTCTTTCAACAACTACAAAGATGACCAAATTGACATCTCTGAAGTCTCAGTGTCATTTACTATGACCTGGTTGTAATTATCCCCATTTAACAGGTGATGGAACTGGGGTTCAGCCCAGATTTGCCAGCTACTATGTAGTTATCCTAAGTACTCAACCAGGTTTTCTGACTCCTGCAGTGCTTCTTCCAGGTCTCATGTTAGCACGTTTATATTGAGTTAATCTTATGTTAACATTTGCTCTTAGTTTATTTTAAATGTATAGAACACAATTCATAGAGCTCACAAAGAAGACTTAGTTGGTAAGAAATAGAACCAAGTCTGATATTTTAGATTTTCGGTACAGAAAAATGACTTGTTTTATTCTTTTTCTGACTGTAATTACTTTAATAATCCTTTGCCTTTAGAACAAAGAATATCAAATTTCCTCAGAACTTGATTTTATGGGTTATTTATATATAAAGGATTTACATGAGTCACCCTAAAATCACATCACAAATCAGCAATGATAACAGAAATGAAACTAAACAGCCTATGGCTTTCAATATTTTATTCCTCCCAACTCTTGCTCCAGAAGTCAAGTCCTTACAAATGTTCCAAATGAACAGCTTTATCTTTCTTTTTATTATCAATAGGATGGGAGCTTATCCAGTACTCACTCATAAAAAGCTTTTATTAAAAGTCACTCTCTTTGAAATGGAGAGGACCCCAGGGATGGCCTAGAATCCAATGGAGAAGAATCAGAAAAATCACTTCTTACTGGGAGTGTGCCTATATATATATATATATATATATATATATATACACACACACAGAGAGAGAGAGAGACTCATACTTGATTTATCCACAGTGTGTTACTTTTTGTGCAATCCAATGTGACTTAGCTAGAGATTGAGGAGAGGGCGAATAAGGAGGAAGAAAATATCGCATGTGAAGGTGAAACTCATGTCTCGTTTATAGAATTGGGCAGGTATGTGTTTTAGAAAGGCCTTCAAGGTTCTTCTGGAGAAAAGGCCTGATTTGAATCAATTAACATGGCTGGACTTCCAGGCCTTCTAAAATGGTCTTTCATTTCCATGTGAATATTGGAAAATGCCCTTCTTGGGAGCAGGGGCAGGGGGAACAGACCTCTTTGCTTCCATCTCTGCTAATTTACATGCTCCCCAATGGAGGTCATATCGATATGAGACCCAACCGCTGTCAGCTTTGCGGGTCCCTTAACCTGAGAACCTTGAAGCCCATTGAGAGCTATTCATACTTGGCAGATTGATTTCTTCAGTTATTTTGTCATAGTAACTGACAATTCACTGCCATCCAAGTGTATCTGGGAGCACAATGCCCACATAAATATTGTTGGCAATTCTCAGCATATCCCTTTGTGGAAACGGTAGGTTAATTTACTTCTGCCACTCGACTTTCTATAGCTACTGTGGCAGAAGATCATTTCCTCTGCAACCATTTAGCCAACAGAACCAGTAGGGCTTGTTTCAAAGCAGCAGAGTTCAGAATCCCCCATTAATGCAGAATGAAATGAATCAAAACTTCAAACCCAGGTTAATCTGGAGGGGGAGAGAGGGGGTCCACAGGAACATAAAAACCCTGATGGGAATCAGGTGTAGCCCAAGTCCTAAAGCTATTCTAGAGAGTTTAGGGCGTGGAAATAATAGATCATATGATCAGGAAAATGTCTCTAAAAAAAATAATCACGTGAGGGGCAAAAGGCACTGACCTTTAATCATACCAGCTAATTTGAAAGGTGCACTGTGAGCTGTGTTGACTCACAGAGCAGGTGGAGGACTTCCTGAGAGCAGTGCAGAGAGCTCCAGAGCGGCCTTGGTCTATAGAGGATTTTCTTGTTGTTTCCCTAGCTGTTAATCCAACCATCCCGGAACAGTGAGTCAGCCACAGCTGTGGCATGGGAGAAAGAAAAGGGGCTTTGGCAGTAGACATTCCTGGATTTGATACCTAGTGCCACTGCTTAGCCATGGTACCCTAAGTCCCTTCATCTTCCTGAACTCAATTTCACTGTCTGTGAAATGGGATTGTAAAGGTACCGACTTTACGGAGTAGTCATAAGGATTAAATGAGATAATTTATTCATCAAGTCAATCTTTTCTAAGTGCCCTCTCTGCATTAGGCAAAGCATTTAGGACTGAGAAAGAAAACATTTGGGTTTTTTGTGGGTTTTTTTGTGGTACGCAGGCCTCTCACTGCTGTGGCCTCTCCCATTCCGGAGCACAGGCTCCGGACGCGCAGGCTCAGCAGCCATGGCTCACGGGCCCAGCCGCTCCGCGGCATGTGGGATCCTCCCAGACCGGGGCACGAACCCGCGTTCCCTGCATCGGCAGGCGGACTCTCAACCACTGCGCCACCAGGGAAGCCCGGGAAAGAAAACATTTGAAGGAAAATACTATCTTTGCTTTTAGCACATCCAGTTAGAAAGGAAAATAAAATTGCTTCGGTGCAAGACTTGACTGAGTTGGCTTGGAAGCATCAGGGAAGGCTTCTCAGAGAAGACAGCACTTGAGATTTGGAGAAGGAGAAGTTTGTCAGCAGACTAGCAGAAAGGAGACACCCCAGGCAGACGTGAAGGCCAGAGAGGCAGGTGATAGCACTCTTATTGCTGCTGATGTGTGGTGCGCAAGGACCATGTGGCAGAAGACAAGGCTGAGCAGGGAGAGGAACAAATCAGAAAGAGCTCTGTGCACGCCCAAAACAAAGGAGTTTAGATTTTATCCTATCATCACCAGGAGCCTTCAAAACATGCCTGTCCCACAGAGCATTTACTAGGTACCATGTGCTATGCTCAATCGCTGTGATACTCTGTCTAGTCAGGGTAATCAAAGCTGATGTCACTGTGGGAGCTGACTTTCCACTGAGTTCCTTGTGATGAAAAATAGTGAACCAAGTTTGTGTATGGGTGTGTGGGGAGGGGGTGGGTGGCAGATAAACCTTTTGAAAAATTCTACACAAATTTGGGGTCAAGAGGCATGGATACACCTCCAATTGGTTTCTTTATCTCTCTGAACCTTTCTCTCTCTGGTGTGTGTGTAAATAACACCTGCCAAGCCTCAATGGAGAACTTCTATGGCATAAGGGATACCTAGCACCTTGGAAAGTTAAGTACTATCTAAGGCTATAATCTGCTCCAATTTTCTCCTTCCTCTCTCCGAAGTGTGTGACCAGGACACTCGAATATCTGAAGGAACCTAAGTTCTAAGAGAAGGGAGCCCCAAGTCTCCCAAGCCCACTTAAACAGGAGGTGGGATTTCCCAGAGGGTTCGTACCCCCACTGCTTCTGAGGCCCACGTAAGGAGTCAGGACTTAGGGGGTACTGGGAAGACAAATCCGAAATCCAGATGCTAGGGCTTTACCACTTAGCTATGTGATCCTGGAGAAGTCACTGAACCCCTGTGAGCTGCAGCTCCCTCATCTCAAAAGTGGGAATGTGACCATACCCACCCTGCTTGCTGCCTAGTACAGCAGCGTCGGTGATGACCACGTGCTCTGGTCATCTACTGCTGCATAACCATTACTCCCAAACAGAGTGGCTTAAAACCATGACATTCACCTTGCTCACAAATCTGCAACCGGGACAGGGCTCAGTGGACACAGCTTATCTCGGCTCCACTTGGTATCAGCTGGGGCCAATCAATGGCTGGGGCTGGAATCTCAGAGGGTTCGTGCACTCACACCACTGACGGTCAGGGCTGACTCTTGACTGCCTCACTGCTGCCTCACAACCTGGTAGCAGGTTAGGGGTAAGTGCCTGATTAGGCAGATCACCAAGCCTGAGGTCACAGAGCATCACTTCCGCCATTTCCCCTTAGTCGCAAGTCCCATTGGGATTCAAGGAGAGCCCCCACCTCTGCACAGGAGGGGTGTCAGTGCCACTGCAAGATGATGATGTGGGAGGGGATAGACATTTATTGGTAGGGCCATCTTTGGAAAATATGATCTGCCACTTTGTGTAGAGGAAAGAGCTTTACGAAGTATAAATCATCATATGAATGGTGTCGCTAACACTCAAGCCGTTCCACTTAAGCGCTGCTTCACATATTGAAGAAGTACTATTATTTTTAAACTCTTTATTCAATATCTATCGATGTCTACTACATGCAGGCACCATTCAAGATGTTTTCAAGCCCTAGACCTCATTTCACCCATACAACAAGCATGAGAGGTAGGATTTATGATCCCTATTTTAGAGTAAACTGAGGTACAGAACGTTAATAAAGGCATTGAGTGACAGCGTTAATTCATTCACTCAGTAAATACGTACTAAACATTTACTTTGTCAGACAAGGTGCTCGAAGGGGAACAAAGGTAAACAAACCAGCCATAATCTCTGTCTCATCTAGTGGAGGAGAAAAATAAAAACCAAATAATCATGAAATAAAGTGATTACCATTGTGACCAACACTGTGGTGGGAAGATCTCACGTAGACTGGAGGTCAGGGAAGGCTTCCTTAAGGAGATGATGTTTTAAATGATACCTGAAGGACGAGTAGGAATGAGATGGGCGTTGGGGGGTACAGGAGAGCATTCCAGGCAGAGGGAGCTGCCTGTGCAAAGGCCCTGTGGGTGGAGGGAGAGGGATAGAGCTGGAGCATAGAGAGTGAGGATGAGCTTGCTTTGAGATGCAGCCAGAGGGACAGACAGGCCAAAAAAGCATGCAGGGACTTGCCTAATCGTAATCCAGAAGCTGCAGAGTCAGGACTTATCTTAGGGATTTCTATCTCATTATGTAGCATAATCAAACCATGGTAGATAAGTTAGACCAAATATTTTCATATAATTCAATCCAATTTTATTAAATGAATATAATCCAAGTACTAAAATTTCTAGATGTTATAAAGACTTTTATTGGAATGGGAAAATTTTTAGAGGACTAGGGGTATATCATATGGATTCAATTATATATTCATGAACCTAAAACTTGACATATTCTAAATAATAATGAATGTTTACCTTCTGTATGCCCTTCTTTTCTTCCTTTTTCTTTTTTTAACCCTATTACTGTCTTAGTAATGCTTGTTACTCTCACGTGACATCCTAAGCTTGGGTAGAGCCAGAAGTCTTTAACTTCAAAGAAAGCAAGTTTGGGGTTTTCAGGATCTGACTCAATCACTGAAGATAATAGCAAAGAAACAGGAGACTGGATGATAGGGGAAGGCTTCTCTAACCCTACCATTGGGCAAATAATTCAGAAGTATTTCAAATCGAAGCTAAAAGAATTGGTGTTTGATTGAAGGGAAGGCACTAAGAATATCGTATTTCCCATCAGATTGTGTTTAAATTCTACATATGTTCAAATTGACTAACTCTCACCTATTATGACCCCAAATAAGAACAGTCATCAATCCTAAATTTGTTCAATGAAATATTTATTATGTACCATGTGCAAGGCAAATATTCACAGGAGTGACTCTGTGAAATGGTTCCATTATTCTACATAAACTCTATAGCAGGTTAAAGAGGAAAAGGCAATTTTTAAGAGACTTTAGGGAAATAGCCCTTTTCATATCACAGCTATGATCAAACTCAGCATTCAGAATACCAGAGGTGGGGCTTCCCTGGTGGCGCAGTTAAAAAAAAAAAATTAAAAAAAAAAAAAAAAAAAAAAAAGAATACCAGAGGTGGACAAATAAAAGCTGAAAATTTAAAAACACTCAGGAGAATTTGTAACCAAAACAACTCAGGAAAATTAAATATGTGCTTTTAGGGAAAGGTCTAGAAAATGCAAGCAATATTATTATTTTTTTTTGCAAGCAGTATTATTAATGAAATAAAAATATAGGCCAATATAACAAATTTAGTGTTAATTCGGAATGTTAACTTTTTAAAAATACAAAATGGATTGCCCTGACAAATTAGATAAAATATGGAAAAATATAAATGTTATACCCTGTGGCCTAACTTAAAATATTTTAAATATCCTTGTAGATCAAGGGCAACGTTGAGGTCTTATTTCTGTTTTTATCTCTAGACTCTGGAAGTTCTTGAAAACAAGAAGCATGTGGAAAAAATCTTAGATGAATTACAAAATCGTTAAAAAGTTGAAGTACACAATCTGGGAGTTCATTTATACTTAGCTATACTTATTACTTAATAAAATTGTTATAAAAGTTAGGAATGAGGAAAAAGCATATACAATTTCAAGACGAAAATGTCTTAAGAACCATTCAATCTGAAGAGCTCATATGATAAGGAATTCTTGATCAACTCCAGATAATCTGGTTTCAACATTAAAGAGTACTGATCCCTTGTTTTCTGTTGGATACACAGCCTTCTTTCTAGAACATCTAATTTAAATAATTTAAGGTCTGATTATCCAGTTTGTGAATAATCAAAACCCTTTTCCAGTCCTCATCTACCCCTGAGGCTGTTTTTTCTGAATCTTCGTTTATTCTAACCCAGCCATGCTCTTTTCTTCCAGACTGGCAGAGAAAAGGAAGTTCAACTCAGTCAGCCTCTCTCCCTCCCTCTCTCTACCTCTTGCTTTCTCTATTCCTCCCAGTCTTCCTTCCCCTCTACCAACTTTTGTTCATTTTTATTTGTATCAAAGTAGTACATGCACATCATTTAATTGTTAAATTATACTACAAAGGTTACAATAATAATCGTCAGCCCCTTCCTCCTACTTTCCAGATAGAACTATTTTCCTATTTCTTTAACAATTTCTTCTGCTATTTACCCCCATATTTCTAAACAGTGTGCTTCTAGCTCTGTTTTGTTGACTAGTACGTTTTAAATTTATTTATTTTATTTATTTATTTTTGGCTGCGTTGGGTCTTCGTTGCTGCACAAGGGCTTCTCATTGTGGTGGCTTCTCTTGTTGCAGAGCACGGGTTCTAGGCACGCGGGCTTCAGTAGTTATGGCACGCAGGCCCTAGAGCGCAGGTTCAGTAGTTGTGGCGCACGGGCTTTGTTGCTCTGTGGCATGTGGGATCTTCCCGGACCAGGGCTTGAACCCACGTCCCCTGCACTGGCAGGCAGGGTCTTCACCACTGCACCACCAGGGAAGCCCTACGTTTCAGACATTAGCTATTGACTTTCCATAAGAGACGGTGAAGGTTTACCCCTCACGCTCAATGTCTGCCACCACTCTCCCGCAATAATTCTCTCTCTACTTTTGGTACAATCACCATTACATGTGTCCTTTACTACAAGTATGCAAATACTGTGCACTGAAGAGCTAGTATTAGGCAATGGTTACACTGCCTTTATTGTGTTTTTCTTTTTTCCTGAATCTAATACTCTCTTCTTTTTCTTTACATAGCTCTGTGTAGCTCTCATTAAGTTCTTCTAAAACTCTCCCTCAGAATTCTAAAACACCTCTAAATACTCTTCTCTTTACTTTGTGCTCAAATGCATCAGTTACCACCAGTTGTCTGTCTTCTCCTGCACCCTTCCATCCTCCTGCTCCTCGCTGCGTCCTCTGGGCCTGCTGTCCCACATTTCCCTTTGCTTCTCTTCTGGGCTGGACCTCTTATTTCCAGGACCTTGTGTCTTCTCCCTTCTTGGTTTATCTTCTCTTTTGGTAAAGCATCTCCTGCTGAAGCTTCTTGAGAAAGGGAGAAGAGGAAGAGAGGTCTCCTTGCTGTTAAGACTCCCACTTCTCAAGTCTAAGAACCCTGCTCCCTTACAATCTCCTTTAAGGCAGGGGCCATGACCTATATACATTTTTTAACCTCCCAGGCTGTACGCCACTATTCCCCTACAAGTCCTTGCTCATCACAGACCCTGAAGTTACCTTAGTTATATTTATCTATTTACCAAGCTATTATCTCTCCACCTTGCATGCCTTAATCAGTGTATCCTCAGTGCATATAGCTGCCCACCCCACCAAAACCACTATATGAATAAACAGATAAATGAATAAAAATGTGCGGAAAGAGTATGCATTTGAGAGTCAAACAGCCTTGTACTCAAACACAGGCTTTGTATTTTGGTTCTGAGACTTTGAGAGATGTGCCTAACATCGCTGAGATTCCATTTTTTCGTTTGTCAAATAAAAGTAACTATTTCTCATGTGTCAAATCAAGGGGATGCTGCTGATTTATTTAGGGTTGAAATATCAGGATACCTATAACTTACTTTCAAGTGGTTCAGCTTCCCTTCCCCAGATGTATATGTAAGCACCTAGAGAACAGATGAGGCAATAAGGCAGTGATCAGTGAACCCATATATAGGTGTTCACTGTACTTTTCTTTCAACTTTTCTCTAAGTTTGACTATTTTCAAAATACAAAGAGATGAAGGGGGGAAAATAGCATAGCTACCTCAGAGGGTCTTTGTTAGAATTAAAGGAATCTGATAATGAAGCACTTAAAACTGTGCCTGGGCTTCCCTGGTGGCGCAGTGGTTAGAGTCCGCCTGCCGATGCAGGGGACGCGGGTTCGTGCCCCGGTCAGGGAAGATCCCACATGCCGCAGAGCGGCTGGGCCCGTGAGCCATGGCCGCTGAGCCTGCGCGTCCGGAGCCTGTGCTCCACAACGGGAGAGGCCACAACAGTGAGAGGCCCGCGTACCGCAAAACAAAACAAAACAAAACAAAAACTGTGCCTGGCAGTACTGGATGCTCAACAAATGTTAACGTCCTTCATTCCCTGGAAATAATCCCACCCTTAGACTGGAGAAATACAAAGGAACTGACATCTGTGGACTATCTGCTTGGCTTTCAGCCAGCCTTGCAGTGGGCTCACTCCGACTTCATAGCCCAATTCAAAAAACTTCTCTCTAAACTTTGCTCCCTGTGGTAAGCTGAAAAATTCCTACCTCCCCCCAAAGATGTGCACATCAAATCCTTGGAACCTATGAATGTTACTTTATTTGATAAAAGGGTCTTTACACATGTAATTAAGAACCTTGAGATGAGATCATCCTAGATTATCCAGGTGGACCCTAAATCCAATGACCAGTGACATTGACAGTGACAAATCCAATCCTTATAAGAGACACACAGAGGAAACCAGTCAGAAGAGGAGGAGCCAATGTAAAGTCCAGGGCAGATATTGGAGGGATGTGGCCACAAGCCGAGGAAGCCGAGGAAAGCGGACAGCCACCAGAAGCTAGAAGCAAAGAACGTATTTTCCCCTTGCAGCTTCTAGAGCGAGCTGAGCGCTCCAGCGCTCTGAGTTTGGATTTTCAGCCCCATAACTGTGAGGGAATAAAGTTCTATTATTTTAAGCCACCAAGTTTGTGGTAATCGGTTATGGCAGCCCGAGGAAACAAATACACTTCCACTGACAAGATTCTCAACACATGCTTCTATTCAAGGAGCCTGGCTCTGCCTGAGTCAGCCAACAGCCCTCACCCAGCCCCTCCACCTGCATCCCTAAGACTAGGGCCCTGCTTCCTGTCTCTGGCTCTCCTTTATTTCTCTCCTACCCACCTGACCATCTCTGTCAGCTGCTGGCTGCAAGATCTCTCTGATGCCAGCGACCTGCTTGTCTGCTCTTTGCATGTGACTTGCCCTTCATACCTCTCAAGCCTCATTCTTATGGGCCAGCTCCCTGGTCCCAGGGGTCTAATCAACTCTGCTCAAACTAGCCCTACCAACTACCATGCTCCAGATACGACATGCTTAACATTCACAAATAATGGGCAGGGACTTCCCTGGCAGACCAGTGGTTAAGACTCCACGCTTCCACTGCAGGGGGCGCAGGTTTGATCCCTGGTCAAGGAACTGAGATCCCACACGCCGTGTGGCACGGCCAAAAAAAAACATATTTTTTAATTTTAAAAAACAGGGGCACTTCCCTGGTGGTGCAGTGGTTGGGAGTCTGCCTGCCAATGCAGGCGACATGGGTTCGGGCCCTGGTCCGGGAGGATTCCACATGCAGTGGAGCAACTGAGCCCGTGCACCACAACTACTGAGCCTGTGCTCTACAGCCCGTGCTCCGCAACAAGAGAAGCCACCACAGTGAGAAGGCCACACGTCGCAACGAAGAGTAGCCCCCGCTCGCTGCGACTGGAGAAAAGCCCGCGCACGGCGACAAAGACCCAATGCAGCCAAAAATATAAATAAATAAATAAATTTTAAAACACGTTTTAAAAATGGGCATAATAATCTGTTGTGAAAAAAAAAAGAGAAAAAAAAAAAATAATCTGTTGTGAAAAAAAAATTAGACAATGGTTGCCTTGGGGGGTGGGGTGGGAACCGACTGGGAAGGGGTAGAAGAGAACTTCTGAAGGGTTATGGAAATGGTTTATGTATTGACAGGAATCTGGATTGCAAGGATATTTGCATCTGCCAAAAGTGATCAAACTGTAACTAAACTTAAGATATCCGCATTTCACCATATGTAAATTATTCCTCAACCAAAAAAAGTGGTGGGAAATTAAATTTAATAAATTAAATAATAAAATAATTAAAAATATAAAAAATTAAATTTAAAAAGTATTTTTAAAAAATGAATCTAGGGCTTCCCTGGTGGTGCAGTGGTTGAGAGTCCGCCTGCCGATGCAGGGGATGCGGGTTCGTGCCCCGGTCCGGGAAGATCCCACATGCCGCGGAGTGGCTGGGCCCGTGAGCCATGGCCGCTGAGCCTGCGCGTCCCGAGCCTGTGCTCCACAACGGGAGAGGCCACAACAGTGAGAGGCCCGCATACCGTAAAAAAAAAAAAATGAATCTAGACACAGACTTTACACCCTCCACAAAAATTTACTCAAAAATGTATCACAGACCTAAAGGTAAAACAATGAAGCTATAAATCTCCTAGAGGATAACCTAGGAGACAATCTAGATGACCTTGGATATGGCAATGACTTATAAGAGACAACACTAAAGTCATGATCCATGAAGTAAATAATGGATAATAATTTCACTTAAAAAAAGAATAGGCAGCAGTAGTAGCACCAGTGATTTTAATAGTTGTTCTGGGGGTTGTGATATAATACCAATGATAACTAATATTTATATGTTCTATATTTTACTTCCTTTAAAAATCCACTAATTTCTCTGCAACAATATCCCTTTGAGAAAGTTAGATATGATATCAATGTCTCCACTTCATAGACGATAAAATCAAGGGGCAAAGGTGAAGTGACTGCCCAAGGTCACGGTGAATTAAAAGAACAGCTGGAGCCATGACCTAACCCTTGGTCTCACAGAGGGAGGATCCACATCGGAGAAAACTGTGTGCCTGCGAGGAAATAAGTAATCAATTAGTCCCTGAAGGGCTGGCTCTGCAGACCCAAATTAATCTACGTGGATAATAAATTTACTTTAGAAACTATAGCCACTGAAAATTTTCCTCTTCGGTACGATGTCTGGGAGCACACTCTGGGGGAAAGGATGTGCAGGTAAGGTGACAACAGCAGTGCCCAGCACCAAGGGAAGCTCGGAGACTCCAGACTGTTTCCCGGAAATGGAAAACCCATCACCAAGCCAGGACTCCTCATTTCTCAGAATCCTCGCTGTGCTGCCATCTCTGCAAAGGAAGAGGCCTTGTTGCCTCTTTCTTTATATGCCCCAGAATAGATGTTCTGTAATATATGCACAGCCTACTTGTAGTAAGTAAATGGCAGTGACGTAGACTCTCTGAGTATGCTTCTCACAGGACCCTGACTTAGCTCCGGTCTTTATCCACAGACATGCTGTTGCCTGGTTAATTCCCCACCAACTGAATAGCTTGTCCAAAACAACTGCTTCATCAAGACTCTCCCCGCTTGAACATTTCCAAGGTTGTCTGCTTCCGCGATAGGCTAAGAGTCCAGCATCTTTAGTCTGCCTTTGAACACGTCCCACAGTTGGACAGGAGCCAGTTTATCCAAAGTGGTCATCTACTTCCCACGGTCTCAGCCCTGTGCTCCAGCCATACCAGAACCATCACAAACCCCTGAGGGGGTCAGGATCTACCTGACCTTGGGGAGTGGAGGGGGTGGGGATGTTCTCCTTTAAATAGGGAGCTCAGGGAGGGACTCACTAAACTAAGGTGAGATTGGAGGCCAGAACTGAGAAAGGTGAGGCGTGAGACATATGAATACCTGGAAGGTGAGCAATTCAGACAGAGGGAACCGTCAGGCAAAGGCCCCATGTTGAGAAGACGCCTGCCAAGTTCTAAGAGCCACAGGGAGGCTGCTGTTTCTGGGGCAGAGAGAGCGGGAGGGGTCACAGGAGGTGAAGTCTGAGGCGTCACAGGGTAGTGGGAAAGACAGCAAGGTGCTGGGGACTTTGGCTTTTATTCTGAGATGGGAAGCTTTGGAGGGTTTTGGACAGAGAAATGACATCATCTGACCTGCATTTTAAAAGGGACCCTCTGGCTTCTGTGAATACAGAGACTGTTGTACCAGGTTAGAAACCGAGAGACTACTGCAATAAAACAGGTGAGAGATGAAGGGGGTGAGGAATAGCAGGTGGTGATGGAGGCAGTGAGAACAAGGTCAGATTTGCAGATGCATTTGGAGAGTAAAGCCTGAAAATGCTCCATCTTTAAGCTCCATCTCAAGGATGGGGGGGAATTAGCCAGGATTGATAATATAACCTTTGCATAGGCCCTGAACCACAGAATAGCTTGGTTGGCTCCAGGAGCCAGAAGGTGAAGGGACCTAGAGTTTAGTGAACACAGAGTGAACTTGGTAAGAGGAAGCTGGCAGGGTGGGCAGGGGCCGACGAAGCAGGGCACAGGAGGCCACAATGGGAGGTCGTGGATGGGTTTTAAGCAGGGGCATCTCTTGAAGCAATTTATGTATAAAAAGGTCACTGTGGGGCTTCCCTGGTGGCGCAGTGGTTGAGAGTCCGCCTGCCGATGCAGGGGACGCGGGTTCGTGCCCCGTTCCGGGAAGATCCCACATGCCGTGGAGCGGTTGGTCCCATGAGCCATGGCCGCTGAGCCTGCGCGTCCGGAGCCTGTGCTCTGCGACGGGAGAGGCCACAACAGTGAGAGGCCCGCGTGCCGCAAAAAATAAAAATAAAATAAAAAAGGTCACTGTGACTGCTAGGTGGAGCCTACATGGATTAGAGAGTGAGCTATTAGAAAGGTCTTATTTGTATTCAGCCAAATAAGTTTTCCTTGATTAGTCCCAGTTCTACTTACTTGAAGCCGTGTGGAATGATTCTGATTTCCTTCTCTGAGACTCCATGCTGTCCTCAGAACCCCTCCACTAGGCTCAGCACCTCTCACAAGCAGTTTTTATCCAGGACTGAGCGCAGTGTCACAGTTGAGACCCATCCAGAGCAAACCAGAGTGTTCTGGGTTCCATGCCTGGAGCCTGAGATCCTTTTCTTACCACTAGCGGCAGCCAGGATGAGCCGCGGCAGCCAGGATGAGCCGTCTCCTCTCCTGGCAATGCTGCTGCTCACAGGCTCCTGCCCTACTGGGTCCCAGTGACCTCCTTATCCGATCAGTTTCACCCGGTAAGCAACACAATCACTTTGCCTCTCAATCATAACGGCTTCCCAGTAATGCTCAACTGGTGAGAATACATGAGCTTGTGGGTGGGAATGTGTTTGTTTCGTTTCCCTGATAGATAATAAGATGTTGGACGCATGAGAGTGGGTTAATTTCTCTGGCTCCGTAGCTAGCACAGTTCTCAAACAAAAATTGATGACTGTCTTTCGGAGTAAGTATATTGAGTATGCTCTGAACGTAAGTATACTCCTTGGTTTGCATCAAGTAAATGTAAATTATAACACCAATAAGATACCACTGCGCACCTATTAGAATGGCCAAAATCTGGTACACTGGCAACACCAAATGCTGGGGTGGCTCTAGAGCAACAGGAACTTTAGCACATGGCTGGTGGGAATGCAAAATGGTACAGGCACTTTGGAAGACCGTTTGGAGGTTTCTTACAGAGCTAAACATACTCTTACCATACGATCCAGCAATCGTATTCCTTGGAATTTACCCAAATGTCCTGAAAACTTATACCCACACAAAAACCTGCACACAGATGTTTAGAGCAGCTTTATTCATAATTGCCAAAACTTGGAAACAACTAAGACGTCCTTCGATAGGTAAACGGATAAACTGTGGCACATGCGGACGATGGAATACTGCTCGGTGCTAAAAAGAAATAAGCTATCAAGCCATGAAAAGACACGGAGGAACTTTAAATGCATAAAACTAAGTGAAAGAAGCCAATCTGTGTGATTCCAACTAGATGACATTCTGGAAAAGGCAAAGCTATAGAGACAATAAGATCACTGACTGCCAGGGGTGGATCAGGGAAAGAGATAACTAGGCAGAGCAAGAGGATTTTTAGGGCAGTAAAAACACTCTGTGTAACATTGTAACAATGGATACGTGTCATTATGCATTTGTCCAAACCCATAGAAAAGGCAACACCAGGAGTAAACACTAAGGTAAACTATGGACTTGGATGATTATGACCTGTCAATGTAGGGTCATCGTTGGCAAAAATGTACCATTCTGGTTAAGTGATGCTGATATTCTGTTGTAAAACTAAAACTGCTCTAAAATAAATAAATAAATAAAAGTCTTAAAAAAATGAACTGTTGGAGGCTCACCCTTGTTAATAGGAGTTGAGGGAGTACAGATCCCAAAGAAGGGGATCCTAGGCGGGTTGGCACCCCCAAAGCAGCTGACATTCCCAGAACATCATTTTCCCTCTCTGCTGTATTAGGCTCTTGTTCCTGGATGTTCCTAAGAAACAAGGGAATTTTCTCATTGTCACCCTGGATATGTTCAAGTGAAGCGAAAGTGAAAGTAACGTTTGTTGAGCACCTACCATAGGCATTTCTCTTATAGCAGAAGTTTTCATGATAAAATTTGGAATTACCCATGCAATCAATTAGAAAGTAGGATTTGCCCTGCCATTGTTTTTAAAGTATCTCCATCTGGAACTTGTAGAAACAGAAGCATTTTGAGCCAACATGGCAGCTTCATTTGAATGACTTGCAGCTTTCTTTACCACAACAATGGAAGATGAGGGAATAAAGGTGATAAGAATGAGTAAGAAGTACTGAAGATAGTGTCTATAGGACTATGAAAAGAAGGCTCTTTATTCTTGAGCAGAGGCTGGAAGTAATCAAAGCTGGATTTGCTAAGCAATGTTTATAGCAACATTTAAAATTTCTATTATTGAAGTGTCTGCAGGAAAAATAACGTTTGACATTGAAAATCTGAAACTCAGGAATCCTTAGCCCCCTTTTCACATTCTGTTTTTCTAATGTGGTTTCTTAAAAAGATAACACTGATCCCATCGGCACACCCACCATCACATACTGAACCAGGCAGTGCTAAGCGGGTGCTTACTGAATCGACGTGCTTAGTCAAAACAGGCTGCAAATGGCATGAGTTTTAGAAACCTAATTACCGTGTTTCTCTGCGGAATGGCAAATAGACCCGAGATTCGTTTCACAAACACCCGTGAAGCAGAGTGAGTCAGAACGGAACCTATCTATATATTTTCTGAAACGACCATGGTCTTGGACCAGAATCTGAAACAAGGGGGATAGCTCACTTGGGGCCTGTTCCTCCTCTGAAC
Source organism: Neophocaena asiaeorientalis asiaeorientalis (assembly GCF_003031525.2). Lineage (NCBI taxonomy): Eukaryota > Metazoa > Chordata > Mammalia > Artiodactyla > Phocoenidae > Neophocaena > Neophocaena asiaeorientalis. The sequence continues at coordinate 2,068,005 of NW_020175186.1, read as the reverse complement.
CTCATAGTATCATCTGAGCCAACAGCGAAGTTCCCTAAAGCAAGTGCCAGGAAAGGGCCTCAGAAGAAGGTGATTTTTCCCAGGAAGAGTTAAACTTCTTGGGTGAACAGGCCTTGCCTCGACTACCAACCCCTTCCATCCAGAAAACAGCCCTGGGAGCCCCAGAGGGGGCTTTTTCTGCTGACTTCTCACACACCCTTCTTTCAAATGAATTTAAACCTTTTCTTGTCCAAATCCCTACAGAGGGGGGGAAAAAAAAAAAGTAACCACTCTGTAGTTTTTCTACTATTATGCAAATAGATTAATCAGGCAATGCTCCTGTGAGAATTAATTTATATTTGAATCCAATGAGGCCTGGATGCTTGCTAACAGAACTCCCCCCGCCCACCCCCCGGGCCAAAGCCTCAGCTAGGTAGCACCTCACATTATTCCCTTGACGAGATGTGAACTGACACAAATACTATGGCACCCTTTCAATCCGATTACCCCGTTACCTCACATCAATGCTACCCCAGCCATCGGATTCTGGCGTCTTTCCTTTCACCGGCCCCAGGAACAACGGACAACTCCTCCTCGATAAACAAGCACCCACGCTGCCACCTCGTAGCCCCGGCTCTTAGCCCATCATCCTCACTCAATGGGCTCTATTCGACAAGGTATTTTATTTTGTGTGTAGGAATCAAGGACTGAAAACCAGTTCAAAATCAGGCCTGGCTGGGGCTGTTCATTCAAAGCTGCCCTTTCACACAATCCGTCACTGAGAGCCTCTGGAAACAACACCCCTGAAGTATCCACCCTGTAAAGGACGTCATCCCCTTGGGACGCTCCGGCCCCCATCTCCGCTTCATCTCCCTCCCTGGCGTCTTCTGAACTCTTTTTAAAACACACAAAAAACGAATAGCACAGGTTTCCCTAGGCTTGCGTGACCTGAAGCTCAGTCAAAATGAACCTACATTTTAAACCATACCTTTGTACTAAACTCATGTTGACAACCACTAAATTCTTTCCGTTGCTCTGCACAGAAACTTACAACAACAACAAAAAAAGATTCATTTCTCTCCCTGCCCCCCAACCCCAAACTCTGCCCATTTAAGAAGCTTGGCTAAACAATCCACCAGGTGGGGGGAAAGCTTTTCTATGTGGGCAGCTCAGTTTCTGGAGCCCCTACCTTGGTAATTAGATTAACAGACAAATGTGAATAGCACAGACCACAACGGTCCCCCTCTCCCTTCATGCTTTATACCATTTAGTGCACATAACCCAGGGAAAAATATCTTGAATGGTGGCAGAAAAAAATATGAATTTGTGAACTATGCTAAAAATGGAAATGAGAGAGGATGAAAACAAAGCCAGCTTTATTTGTTAAAAAGCAACCCCAACTGATTGTAGTACTTGGTTTTTTGAGAAAAGGGCAGAAATTATATGTGACATTGAACTTGTGCTGTTGGTATGTTTGTCAGCTTTGTAGTTAGTTAGCTTAAATATTTCTGTAACTTCTTTTAGCTTCTCTAAAATAGAGGACAGTGACCCTACAGCAACGCTTGTGTTTCTGAATGGGTGAAGGCAGGGATACCTTCTGTAACCACCATCCCTCTAGAGGCTCTGAATTTGAGAAACCCTTTAAAACACATTCTAACTAAATACGTATATTAAGAAGCTACTCACTTTGAGAATAAGAGAAAGCAAAATAAGTAATAAGAATTGAAATACATGAACATTGCCTCAGAACACCTACCTACGAGGAAAGTTATTGGTTTTGCCAAATACCATTCACATTTTTTTCAAAGCAGCTTGCTTTCTGTTTATGCCAGCGGCGAACACCTCTGTTTTCATATCAAATAGACTTCCATTTAAAAGTTAAAGAGGCACTGAGTGCACATGTTAGCTTTTGGTCATTCATTTTCACTAAAAGAGACACTGTCTTTTGCTTTCACCTGAACACTGAAGCCTGTGCCCAAATGTCTAAAATTTGCTGCTTAATGTCTGCCAAGTACAGATTTAGTGACTCTTCAAGAATGCTGTTTCATACCATAGTTTTACTTAAAAATAAGTGCAACTGCTTTATTCCCTTCCTTTGGTCTGACTGGTCACCATTCACTCAACAAACACTCCTTCCGTATCTACTGAGTAGGAGATGTGCCCACAGCGGCAGGCTCTCAGTAGCATTCAGGGTGACCTGTGTGGTTAAAATCCTCACTCCACATTCTTCCTTCACCTACAATTTGGGGCCACAGGCACCTTCTCCTGCAAGCTTCTCCCTCCTCAATCCTGCCCCTTAACAGGAAATATCTGGGAGACTTAGTGCATGAGCTTAGGGGACTCAGCCTCCTCAATGCTATTGCCTTCTTCATGTGACAAAGGCTCCCAGGCTACCCTAATGGACCCCCTTGCCCCCTAAGTTCCCACATCGCTCCTCGGCCCCTTCCCAGATCACCTGCCTGCCCAGAAACACAAATGCTCCAAACATAGGGCGTGCCTTCCTCTAACCCACTGGTCTTCAACCGGGGCCAGTTTGGCAGTGTCTGGAGACATTTTTCTCTAGGAGGCAGGGGGGAGTATGCTACAGGCATCTAATAGGTAGAGGCTAGCAATTCTGCTAAACCTCCTACAGTGTACCACACATTCCCCCACAACAAAAACTGAAGTTCAGAAATCTTTAATCAGTTCCCTCCCCAATTCCATAGACAGCATAGGTGACAGGGTAGGAACACAGACTTTGGGTCAGACCACCCTGGTCCAAATCTGCCTCTGCCACTAAATTAACTACATGATGCCCTGCAAGCTACTTTACATTTTTGGGCCTCAGTTTCTTTGTCTGTAAAATGGACTTGTTATTTAACACAGTACTCGCTAAACGGAAGGCATAATTATTGTTGCAATTGTATCATCATCCCTGGAAATGTATCCCAAGATCCAATCCCCTTGAGTCCTGTTATTTAATGGCAAACCTCTTTCCTATGAGCTTTCTCGCCGTAGTTCTCAAACTACAGATGCTACATGGAGCATGGGTCTACCGCTCCTGCTGCCAGAGCCCTGGAAGGCATTATTAATTAATAGCAGAAAAATTTCCCAGGCTACCCAGAGTTGATCTTAGAATCCTTCTCTACATATCAATAGTAGCTTAAATGCAACTACTAACCAGCGAGATTCGGCACATGAACTGAAGTGTATTTACCACCTTTCATTAACATGTTATCTCTTGCTAACCAGAGGTTATCTCTTGCTAGAAATAGTGAGTTCCTTATCACTGGAAGTACTTAAGTAAGGCTACCATGAAAGGGGTTTTATTTTTAACATGCATGGGATTTTATGCATGTTCAGATAACTCTCTTAGCAGCCTGAGACCTGCATACCAGATCTGCAGCCCCTGTGCTCAAAATACAAGGCACAAGGAAGATGATTTGATGGGTACATTAGTCACGACAGGATAAATTCTCTGATAACCCCCAAATCATATAATAAAAGCTTATTTCTTACTCATGGCACAGTCCAATACAAGATGGGTGGCTCTCCTCCAAGCCATGACTCAGGGATCCAGGTTCATTACATGTTGTATCTCTGCCACCCCGACATGTGGCCTTCATGTCCCAATGGAAGGAAAAAAGAAAAAGGATTGTACTTGAGAGATTTTATATGCCAAGCCTGGAAGTAATATAGATTACTTCTGCCCACATTCCATTGCCCAGAACAGGGTCTATGACTGCATCTAACTGTGAGGAAAGCTAGAAAATGTTGTCTGTGTCTTCAAAAAGAGAAGAATGGGCATTGGTGAGCATTGGCAGTATCTGTGGTGGTCAGTAAAAATTTTTAAAAAACAGGAGTGAGACACAGTGGTAAAGCGTGGCTACCAGGACACATCCATGGGTCTAGCTTTGGGTAGGGCACATTTTATACACTTTGCTTTATTTAACATGTAGTAACAGACACTGTTTGTTGCCTATATAAAGCCACACACCTTTTCCTTTGCTAATCAGTATCTTCTTTGTTCAGAAATCTAACACCCATGTATTTCAGGAAGCTAGGTCCTTCCTATTTCCAGGAAGGTTACCCTAGATCCATTTAAAAAATAGTAATTCCATATTCTTTGCCAGTGACTGGCTTAGACATGAGCAACTGGCACTATTCTGGCCAACGAGACAGGAGTAGACATCCTCCAGGTGGGCTTTTGGAAAAGATTTTTTTTTCCTGCTGATAAAAGGAGAGAGAAGACAATAAACTGACTCTCCTTCTGCTAGATGTTGTCATCTGCATGTGATGTCTGGAGATGGGGCAGCCATTCAACACAATGAGGGAGCCAGCCGAAGAGGATAACTCGGGCTTCCCTGGTGGCGCAGTGGTTAAGAATCTGCCTGCCGATGCAGGGGGCACGGGTTTGAGCCCTGGTCTGGGAAGATCCCACATGCCGTGGAGCAACTGGGCCCGTGAGCCACAACTACTGAGCCTGTGCGTCTGGAGCCTGTGCTCCGCAACAAGAGAGGCTGCAACAGTGAGAGGCCCGCGCACCGCAATGAAGAGTGGCCCCCGCTCGCCACAACTAGAGAAAGCCCTCGCACAGAAACGAAGACCCAGCACAGCCATAAATAAATAACTAAATAAATTTTTAAAAAACATCCTAAGTAGAAACTTATTAAAAAAAAAAAGAGGATAACTCAACACATTAAGGATGGCAGAGCAGAGAGAAAGAACCTGGATTCTGATGATATCAATGAGACAATAAATTAATGGACTCTGGACCTGTCTTACTTCTGGAATTCTTGTTTTATGGAATAATAACTTTTCTTTGTAGTTTACTCTGTTTTTGGATGGGTCCTTTTGCTACTGCAGCCCAAATCATCCTAACGGATAGGTATGTGTTAAGTGCTTTAGATATACACTCTCCAAAATGGAGCTAATGGAGACCTAAGGTTCATCTATATCTATCTCCCTTTGTCAGAGCAGGGAACTAACAGCTCCCCTCACTCTGTATCCCGTGCCCTCACAAAGTTCACTTTTGTGAAATCTAATACCTACTTCTATGAATAAAGTAAGTGTTGGAACTGCTGCTTCTGCTTCTTGAGAGATTAAATGCTTCTGTGAAGATTAAATGAGTTGATACATAAGCAGTTCGAGCAGTACCTGAAATTCTGTAGATGCTAAATATGTGCTCATATCATCATTATTATCGTAGTGGTAGAAGTTTTTTATTTTTAATTTTTATATAATTTTAAGGTTACTTTCCATTTACAATTATTCAAAACATTGGCAATATTACCCATGTTGAGAACTTTTGATTTTTATAAACTAAGGTAAATTTTATCAGTTGCTATATGCCCTCTGAGTGTCAGTTTGGCCCGTGAGTATAATGACCTGTTGACCGCTGTAATATTTCAAGGCAGAAGAGGGCTCTAGACCTAAAATTTAAACCTCAGACTAGTCTCATCTACCTTCAAAATCCCTAGAGTTTCTTCAGGGCCAATACAGAATAACGGTTATGAACGTAAGTTCAAGGGTCAGACTGAGTCCCAAGCCTCGGCTCTGGTATTTATTAACTGTGTGTCAGGATTCAATCAGAGAAGCAGAACTAACAGGCAGTATACCATACACATATCAGGAGCAGGCTGGAATCCACAAACACAAGCTGGAACCCCACAAGAACAGACTGAAATCCATGTCAGTCTCTACTGCCTCTGACCTTGTTGGTGTGAATGTCCTGCAAAAGCCAACACCCTCCTTCAGCGGGGTAAACACAGGAGTCAGAGAAGCTGGGGAAAGTGGAGGACCAGCTGCCTCACACCAGTGACATAAGCCAGCTGGTCAGTGACAAATCAGCCACTCCTTACTTCCACCCTCCAAATCTCTCAAGCCTGTTTAGCTGTCCACCCTAACGGGAGTCATGCTGCACTGGAAATTCTGAGAAACAGAGTTCAGCCTAGCCAGGCTGACACAATGCAAAGCCAACCTAGTTCTGTTGTTAAATTTCCCTAAGTTTCTGTATCTCCTCCTGTAGGTAAGTGGGGATAATAATAGTATTTACCTCATGAGGCTGTTTTGAGGATTACTGTAAATCACGCCTGGAAAATATTTAACACAGTACCAGGCTTATAGTAAGTTCTCAACAAAGCTAACTATCATTATCATTGCTGTTGCTATTATTATTGGTTTATATGTCCTTCACTGACATTTTAAAAGGAAATCAGGTATAGGATTAGGATATTTAGTTTCTTGAGAGGAAAGGGTACTAAATTTCTTATGTGTCTAAATATAAGCCAGTCACTGTTCTAGGTAATAAACATTTTTCATAGTCTTTTAGGGTAAGTTTTCATAGTCTTTTAGGGTAAGTAGTCTTTTAGGTAAAATTACCATTTTAGATGAGGCAGTTGAAAAAACTAAGGGACAGAGAGGTTAAGTAACTGGACCCAAAGCCACACAGCTAGTGAGTGACAATGTGTGCTCTCTCTTTATACAGTAAATCCCCTACACACGAACGAGTTCCGTTCCGAGAACATGCTCCAATTTGTTCGTAAGTCCAACAAAGTTAGCTTAGGTACCCAACTAACACAATTGGCTATATAGTACTGTACTGTCATAGGTTTATAATACTTTTCACACAAATAATACATAAAAAAGAAAAGAGCCCGCGAGCCACAACTACTGAGCCCGCGTGCTGCAACAACTGAAGCCCACGCACCTAGAGTCCGTGATCCACAACAAGAGAAGCCATCACAATGAGAAGCCCGCGCACTGCAACGAAGAGTAGCCCCCGCTCACCGCAACTAGAGAAAGCCCGCGTGCAGCAACGAGGACCCAATGCAGCCAAACATTTAAAAATAAAAAGACTTTATTAAAAAAACAGAAAAATAAAGAAAACATTTTTAATCTCAGAGTACAGTACCGTGAAAAGTACAGTAGTACCGTACAACAGCTAGCACACAAGGACTGGCACTGAGTGAACAGGCAAGAAGAGTTACTGACTGGAGGAGGGAGAGGAGGTGGGAGATGGTAGAGCTGAAGGATCGTCAGCAATTAGGAGGCAGAGGGCAAGTTGCAGTTTCACTCACATCAGATGTTGATGGAACACACGTTCGCATCTTTGAAAGTTTGCAACTTTAAGGTTTGTATGCAGGGGACTTACTGTATATGTATAAATATAGGTATAGATATATTGCCAAGAAGAAAAAACTGCAGGGTGATTAAAACTGGGTGATGAGAAAGTAACATTTAAACTGCAGTTTGAAGGATGAGCAGTTGTTCACCAAATGAAGCAAGCAGAGAGAGAAGCATATGCAAAGGTATACTGGTGAGAAAGAGCCTGGCATCTTAGAGGAAGAGAGAAGAGATGGGAGACAGGACTGTGGTAGAGGAGGGGGAGCGGGAGGGGCTGGCAGGGGCCACTCCTACTTCATCCTAAGTGGAATGAGAAGATCCAAGATGGCACAAGCTCTGTCTGTTTTGTTCACTCCAGTGTTCCCAGACCTAGAACAGTGCCTGCTGGCACACGGTAGGACCTCAATCAATATTTGTTGTTTGAAAGGAGAGGATGGGGCAATAAGAACTGACTTATGTTTTAAAATCTCTAGTTGCCGTAAAGTATGCATCTGGCCTCTCTTTGGTTCCTTCTAGTAACTTAGAACTCATTACTTACTTTCTCTTGGCAGCCCTTCGAGTACTTGAATATGACAGTCATATTCCTCTAGGTTTCCATTTCCCCAGGCCAGCAGATTCAGTTCACATTCAGGAACTCTAGTCAACGCTGTCCAAAGAACTTCTGCAGTGACGGAAATGTTCTCTGTCTATGCCATCCAATATGGCAGCCACTAGCCCCATGTGGCTATTGAGCGTTGAATTGTGGCTAATGTGACTGAGGAGCTAGATTTTACTTTTTATTTAAATTTTAAAATTTAATAATTTTTATTTAAATTATTTACATTTTATTTATTTAACTACCTTGAATTTGAATAGTTCCATGCGACTAGTGGCCACTGCATTGGACAGTGCAGCTCTAGTTCTACATTCTGACTTTTCTTCTGATAATAAATTGGATGTCTGCATTTTCTCTGAGAGTCCTGCTTTCTTTAACTTCCTCTCCACCATAATTAACCAATTCTGATCCCCATGCCTGTGTTGGCTTCCTGTCTCACGTCAACCGATTTAGTACCTAAGACCTAAGGATTAGCTGGCAGGCACCAGTTTTCAGAGCTGCATTTTTTTGCTTTCTGGACCACAGAATTCCTCTTAGTGATGAGTTCATTAACATATATATTTATGTATGTATATAAACATGTATACAAAACGCATATATTTATACCCCCTAAGTGAGGGCTGGGTGGGGATCTGCCAGTGGATTCATTATTTACACTGTGAAAATTAAATATTTACTTAATTGAATGCTGTGAGACCAAGAGTTAGTGTATATGTGTTAATCTGAGCTTGGTTCCTGTGCTATGGAATTTGACCCTCTGTTAAACATATTTAGTCAACTAAGCATATTCACCAGTAATATCTAATAAAGACCAACAATGCCAACAGACCTCATCACCTAATCATTCAAATCAGCAAAGAGGACTGCCCTAGGAGATACAGATGAAGATCAGACAGTCTTTTGACAAAATCTGGGAGCCTTCCCATCTGGTTACCATCTAGAGAACCAAACAGTATAAAACAAAGAGCTAATAATGATAAGACTTTAGAAGAGAGATCAATAAGCTAAATACACTGACTTTCAAAGCAGGAAAGGTCCTTTGAAATGAGGCAGCAAAGTGCTCCCAAAGTTGAAGGTTTTATCACTCTGCACACATTCTCTGAATGCATGCTATGTGCCAGGCATTAGGACACAGAGCCAAAGGACACGGTGCCTACCCTTAAGAAGTTCATGGTCTACAGGGGAAACAAACATGTAAATTATTCCAGTAGGTACAGTTGCCAGCAAATAAAAATTCAGAATATCCAGTTAAATTTGAACTTGTGATAAACAATGAGTAATTTCTTTAGTCTAAGTATATCCCACACAGTATTCGGGACATACTTATACTAAAATAATATTTGTTTGTTTGAAATCCAAATGTAACTGTGCATCCAGTATTTTTATCTGGCAACTCTTAATACAGTGTAATAAATGCACTATTAAAGGTGAGTGTTAGGTACTACAAGAAAATATCCAACAGACATAGACCTCACAGTACATGTCAAAGAAGGATCACAAAGGAGGTGAGGCTCAAGCCAAATCTTTCCCAACCAATGGAAGTTAGCCAGGTGAAAAGAATCCAAAAGGATCAGTGTGCACAAAGGCACTGGGGTTTGAGAGAGTGGGGCATGATTAGGGAAGCGCATGTAGTGCAACAGGGGTAGAATAAGTAATAAGCAGAATTTCAATAACTGTCTGGGGGAAGAGCCAAAGTCAGAACCCAGAATAACGTTACCGTCTAAGGGCTGAGCAGAGAAAAGAGAGTTCACAAACTGAGCAAGAAGGAACAGTCTGAGGAGGAAAAAGAAAACCATGAAGTCCAGAAGGGAGAGGTCCACAGTGACAAATGCTGTAGGCAGGCCACATAGAATTAGAGAAGATCGCTGACTCTGCAAACAGGGATGGCATCAATGACATTAACAAACCCATCTCAGTGGAATGTGGTGGCAGCAGGTTGAGAAAGGTCATGAAGGTGGCAGGAATAGGAGAAAGCAAGGTTAGACGTTGCTTTTCAAAAAAGTCTGGTTGTGAAAGAAGTACCATGCTTCGACCTGGACAAACAGGGAACTTGTGTGGGCCCTGAACTTCAGAAAGGGCCCCAGCCTGGCTCCCCTCCAGCTCCACCCATGTCCATGTGGCCAAAGGGACGTGCTCACCTAGAGCCCACATGCTCCCTTTTAGGCTCTGGAATTCTTTACCCAAGTGGAACCAAACCTGTTTTCAAAGACTACATAAGCCTCTCCTAGGTCTATCTTCCCATGAGTGGACAATGTCACTAGTGTGCCCATCCCTACACCTGAGGCATGCCCATCCCTAAACCTCTGGCTGTTTGGAGAGGGTGCAGGGGATACGGATGGATCTTGGATAAGTGGACCAGGTGTCCACACTCTTGGATGCATGGCCCTTCATGATGTAGAATGGAGTCAGAGTGGGAAATGGAGTAGGGTGGGCCACAGACTTCCATCTATAGTTTTGTCTCAGGCCTCACAAAAGTTAGAGGAAGTCTGTAAAAAGATGCAGTTAGAAATGGACATAAGGTCGAGAGATGGTCCTTTTGAAATGAGCACAGTTTGAAAGAACATGTGATGAAGGGGGTATCGAAGCTATAGACAGAGAGGACAATGAAAAACAAGGTCCCTGTATCAGTCAGGAGTTCAGCAGCAAATATTTCCAATGAAGGAACCACTTACAGAAGCGCAGGTGAGGTTAAGGGAATAAACAAGGAATGTTAATGCACCCAAAGACTAGCAAAAGTGGAAAGCTATTATATCGCAGGGCCCAGTGCGCTTGGGAGCTGCAGCTACAGTTATTCACAGAAATGCAACAACGCAAGAAGGGAGTGGGAGGGGGCTTTCCTGGTGGCGCAGTCATTGAGAGTCCGCCTGCCAATGCAGGGGATGTGGGTCCGAGCCCTGGTCTGGGAGGATCCCACATGCTGCGGAGCAGCTAAGCCGACGAAGAGTAGCCCCGGTGCACCGCTGCTAGAGAAAGCCCACGCACAGCAACGAAAACCCAATGCAGCCAAAAATAAATGGATAACATAAATAAATTTAAAAAAAGAAGGGAGTGAGAGGAAGAAATATCCCAACGTTTCTCTCCTCCTATCCTGGAGTTGGTGCCATTGCCTCCCACTAACTGAAGCAAAGCAGAAGAAACCAACCAGCAGGGTATGCTGGTGTCGATGCATTTCCCTAGATGCATTTTGCTAGTCTCTTAGGACAAAAGAAGGGGGAGAAGGAGTAGGAGGTGGATTTGGAAGGGCAAACAGAGATTAAATAACTAACACTGTCCCCAAGGAGGCAGGGGAGGACCTGACTCGGTGGAGATGTGAATAGAATGGAGAGTGAGCCGGCAGGAAGGAAATGTAAGGCCTTTCTGTCTGATGACTATCTTTCTCTCTGCAGTTAGAGGGAAAAGCTGATGGTGGAGGAGGGTGAGCAGGCTAGGGAATGCTTTGGTTTTCCTCCTGTAGACAGCAGCTGGCAGTTAGCCTTAAGGCCATTGTGCAGCATAGGTAACACCCTAAGATAAGGCTATTTCCCCCCACCCCTTCCCCATGTAAGGGGAATGTCGCATTCTCTCACGCCTCCCTCTTGCTTCCCTACGCTGGCTAAGCAGAACTGCAGAGCAGGCAAAAGTCTTGGGGGGACTTTTCCTTCTCTCTTTCCTGCAATAACCTCTAAACCCAATCTCAGCCTCAGGCAAAACAAACCTTCAGCAACTTAGAGCCCCGTACACATCAGAATACTTCTCTCTCAAGTATTGACTCATGGTTCCAAACAGCCTCTCTCTCTGATAGGTCCCTCCTCTGACCAAATCAAGACTCGCTTCCTGTTAGAAGAAAAATAATTTTTAAAATGAATTTTTACTGCATTATAAAGAACTAGCAGTCTTACCTCTAATCCTCCCATGAGTATCTGGATTAGAAAAATACCTCTTTGTCCCAAAAGGGCAATCTCTACATTTCAAAGATGAGCTGAAGAATTTGGAACGTTTAGCCTCGGAGGCTCCCTCCCCACCCCAGCCCCAACCTTCTGCAACCAACTGGCCCTAGATCTAAAATGACTCCTCTTCCTTCTATGTTTGAAAACATGCCATCTGGTTTTTTTTAACATGAAAAGGGAGAAGGTGAAGCAAGATTCTGGTTCGGGAAACAGAATCTCAGTCCATAGGCAGAAGTCTTTTTCCCTTGTGGGTTCTTAAACGTTGGACAAGATTAAGGTTTAATATCGAGACAGCAAGCTCCCCAGAGATAGCTTGAAAGACTGGTATAAATCTGGCAGCACCGACTTCGCACAGCCACCGCACATCAACAAGACCAGTCTTCTCAGAGTCCTCTATTCTTGAAGTGTGGGTGGCGGTCGTGGGTGGTGGCGTCCATTTCTCCGGGATCTGCCACCCAACTCGCTGGGTTGCTGACTCCCTGTAGGGCCGCCTCCACCCCAACGCAAACCCAGCCTCTGAGAGGCACCTGCTCCCCATCCCGGAGTCCTTGGGGACTGCGAAGGTGGAACGGATATATTCCCTCTTCTCCCTCCCACCATCGACGAAAGCCGGCTCTTTCAGGTCCAGAGAAAGATCCTATATGGTTTCCCACTCAGCGCCTCTCAAAGATTCTGGGACAGGAAACCAATAGTTTCAGCTTGAGACGAGAGGAAGGGGCAAAAAGCTGGGGCGGGGGCAGGTGAGGAAGGGGTTCATGGGGGGAGAGGGGGGCGGGGAGTGCAAGGAGTAATTAAAGAGGCTGAAAAGCAACTCCCAGGACTGGCGAGCGAGGCAGGGAGCAACACCTCCTGTTTTACACCTGGCATCAGGTCACACCTCTTTGCGGGACCAGGACTGAAGAGAAGTCCGACGCAGGGAAGGATGCGGGGCGGGATGCTGGGTGGGATGCGAGGGCCCGGCACCTAAGGGCTCCTAGTGGATCTTGAGACCCGAGGAGCAGAAGCCCAGTCGACCTGCACTGAAGCCTCCAGCTTACTCCACGCTTCTTCCCTCCACTCAGGGCTCGCCCCTAGTACCCGGAAATGCAGTCTTTCAGGTCCTCCAGGTGGAGGCCTGACGCTGGGAGCTGCTGGGTTGGGACCCGCAGTGGGGTGACAAAGAGCAGAGAATTTTTAAACCTTAGAAGGTCAGACCTGAAAGGGCCCTTAGAGAGCTTTGTAGGGCCCTAGTCCCTTGTTTCCCACACAGGGACCCTGAGGCCTGGGAAACAAGGACTTTCCCCAAAGACACACAGTAAAGTGAAATGGATCCAAATGCGAGTTAAAAGGATATTTAACACTGCAGTCTGCAGAGAGCCGGTTAATCAAGGAAACGCAAAGGCAATTTACTTTTGGGAGGAGGGGGACATCAGCTTTGAAAAGAAGCATTATAAAATTAATTTCCGAGACAAGGAGGTGGGAGTGATGGAGAGAAAAAGCACTCAAGGCTCGGCTCACCAAAATTTAATTTTGATTATCTTGAATGGGCTCAGATCGCCTTTGCCAACATCTCACGGTGCTAATATCACTGGGTGGCAGGGCCCAAGCAGCCAGTTAAAGTAAACTCCCACCAAGCCGGGCCTGCGCACAGCACTGCTCTAGAGACACCCTCTTTCTTCGGGTTAAAAAAAAAAAAAAGAAAAAAAAAACACAAAAAAACACAACACACAGTTAACCACCTGTCAGGGCTGAGGACACAATGAGGCGCTTCAAAAAAGAGCTTTTCATGCGTGCGTAATATATTTGTTCAGCTATTCACTTAATGAAGCTGATAAATGTGATGAAAGACAATAGTCAAGTTAATCTATTTAGTAAAATGTTTTCGAGACTTTCAGGCTACGTTAAGGAGGGGAGCTTTCGGCGACATTTTCATTTAAATGTGCTCATCTCCCCTCTTAGGCTGCACAAGGGGGTTCAGGCAATCTATGTGAATATAATTTCTTATAAATGTGTCTTTAATGGGTTTAATTCACCCTTGCCAGCTGTTTTGGGGGCTATTTTGTAAGAGCAAAACAAACGTTTCAGGCTTGGAAAGCTAGTTAAAATTAGTTGCGGTCAGCAAGGCCAAGCTATATTTCCTGCAAACCATCTGCTTGATTGGCACAATAGAAGGATTTTCAAGGAAAAAGGGGGGAGTGAGTGTGAAAGGAATGAGCGGTGCGGGGAGATGCTAGAAAGGGCTGGGGCGGCCGGTAGCTCCCTGTGGCCTATTCTGAAGGTGAACCCCTTAGAGGTGTCTTAATAGAGCGGCTCGCCTAAAGAGCTGGGGCTGTAGGAAAGCTCTTACAGCCCGAGCCTCGCCGCCCTCCTCCTTTGCCTCGCGCATCAGCTCCCTCTTTTCCCCTGGGACAGCAGAAGCCAGGAGGCGGGTGCCAATTCCGACGCCACCGCCACCCCGCAGCCTGCCAGACTTGCAAAGCATTCTCTGTTGGTAGCTCCAGTCGGGAGCGCCACGGCCTGGGGGTTTGGACCCTTGCAAAGTTGGACCCTGGGGTCCCAGTCTTGCCGAATTTACGTTCGTTATCGTTTCGGGGGGCGAGGAATATATCAAGCCACTCTCTACTTTTTGGGCACTTCGTCTCCCCATGGGCGGCCTGCACTTACCCGGGGCAGGCGCTCACGCCTCGACCCACACTGGAGAGGGTGAGCCACGGCCAGACCCCGGCGCCTCGGGCAGGGACGCGCCAGCTATCCAAGGCCCCGGGGGCGTGGCGGGGGGAAGAAACCCCAGACGGAGTCCGGAGCCCTTCCTGCCTTCCCAGGGAGGCTCCGGCAGCTTTGGCCTCGAAGGCCCCGGGAGCCTCGGCTGCCTCTACTGAGGCCTTCCCCCAGCAAGCAGCGGCGCCCGCGGCACAGGCGAGGATCTTCACCCCAACCGGCGCCTCCGATACTCTTTTCCCCTCCCGTCTTCTTTTCCCCTGAAAGAGAAACAGAAAGCCCCGCTCTGGGAGAGAGGACGCTAGTGACTTCTCTGAAATAAACTTGAAGATAACGACATTACAATGAATGGCAGGACGCACAAAACCCCAAGGGCTCAGGTCAAACGGCATTAGTCACAGGTCTTAGCCGCAGCCGCCGGCTGCGCAGTCCCTTAGGCTATAGCGGAGTTTGAAAAGACGCGTTCAAGGAAATCACTTAAAAGTAAGATCCTTTCGTCAGATTTCTTGCTTCCTTAGGATTTATTTTGCCTTTTCACGGGCCGCCAGCCCTCGCCCCCGCCTTCACTCTTCCCCTTGGAAAAAGGAAAAAAGGCTATGGAGACGGACCGCTGGAGGCCAAGAACACGTGGATCGCAGCAAGGGGTTGACCCACCTTCCAAAAAATGTCAGGCCCCCCTTTTAAAAGAAGAGACATTAGCAGCATTAGAGTGAGGCAGAATGGCCGGTGTGTGTGTGTGTGTGTGTGTGTGTGTGTGTGTGTGTGTAAGGGTGGGAACCAAGGAGCGTGTCAATTGTCAAGATAGTAACTGTAAAAACTACATCCAGGGGGCTTCCCTGGTGGCGCAGTGGTTGAGAGTCCGCCTGCCGATGCAAGGGACACGGGTTTGTGCCCCGGTCCAGGAAGATCCCACATGCTGCAGAGCAGCTGGGCCCGTGAGCCATGGCCGCTGAGCCTGTGCGTCCGGAGCCTGTGCTCCGCAACGGGAGAGGCCACAACAGTGAGAGGCCAGCGTACCTCAAAAAACAAAAACAAAACAAAAAAAACTACACCCAGGGAGATACCTCAGCGGGAGAGGAGGTCTAGGGAAGGAGGGTCAGGGGGGTCAGGAAGGCCTTAGACTGGCTTTGAGAGTCCTTACCGCCCCTCAATACAAAGCCCTGCAAATGTAGGCTCTATCTTCCAGTAGACTGCAGTCAAATGCTATACTGCTGAGCTACACTTCCTTGATGAGAAACCCAACACCTCTAGTCTGGGTTTTCCTCCTTCCGGGAACTGGCGGGAACTGGCAACGGGATGAAGGAGGGAGGGAATGAAGAGGGGAAAAAGAAGAGAAGGAGGGAGAGAATGCAAAAACCAGAGCTGGTCCTCCTGCTTCCAGAAAGCAGTTGGTGGGGAGGGGTGATAGCGAATGAAAACGCTGTGGCAAGATTAGAGCTCAGGTGTTCAAACACTTTCGACTTTTTCCCCCCTATTTTATGGCAAAGCTTCAAAAAGAGGAACATTTGAAGTTCTCCGAAGATCTCCAGTTAACTTGAACAACGCATTTCCCATATTGAAATAGCCACTTATTTAACAGCTGTTCTTTCGTTAGTGGTTTTCCAGGGCCTGCTGCCCAGAATGCCTCCATAAACAGTCTTGGGCTCAGAAACTCCGTACTTGCGTCATGTTAGAGCATTAATTCGGCTCCAGAGCCCGACCTAAATAACTTTTTAATCTGAATCGAGGGAGAGCTTTAGCGGGCTCCATTTCTGGTTTAATGTGATATAAATCGCAGATGCACTTTTATTGAATGGTTAAAGCAGCGACATGGAGATCATCAACACAAAACGCCCTGAACAAAACCATCGAGAGAAATAAAGCTGGTTAATAAGATTTTTGAGAAAGCTTTGTGTTAAAAAGCAAAAAAGGAAAACCAGCTGAAGGTGACAGTTAGTTCATGGTTAATAGGATCAGGGCGGCCTGGCGGGCTGCACACTTCTCTTTGGGGAGGTTCAGCCACACTAAAGAAATGAATGGGACATTTTACACATCTGTTATCTAGCCGAGCCGAGAAACGGAATTGAGGCTCAGCGCCACCCCAGCCCCAACCCAGCAGAAAACACAGTACTGTCTACAGGAGGATTCTCATTTGAGGCACCAAATTAAGTAAGAATCGTCTTTCCTCATGGGGACCAACATTTTTGGGAACCGCGTCCATCGTGCTGTTTTCATGTGTTTGTACATTGCAGTTGATGAGGAAGCAGCAAAACTTTGGCCGGGTTAAGCGCCCACAATGGGTAGGACTCTCTCAGGACAAATCCCAACCTTCGCTGCTGTGGTTTTAAAAGTCCAGGCTGTGAGTTTCTACTGAAACTGCCGAGGGCTTGTAGAGTTTAGAAAAGAGCCAGCAGGGCACCCACAGTGTCCAGGTGTCCTTGTCTGAGGCAGCCTCCAGCAGAGGTAAGCCCTTGGGAATGGAATCCGGCTCCCTTGCCCCTTTTCGATGCTGCTCTCTGATCCTCCCCCGGGTGAACTGCCGTTCGTTCCTCAGTGACACTTATAAAGATACGTTGCTGAAAGTCGTTTTCTAAGTTGCTGGGAGTTTGCAGGAGGGTCATATTACTATTCAGGTACCCACTAACTCTCTCGATCTCAATTAGTTTCCCAGCATGAAATAAATCAAGACCACCCCCCTCCAACCCTAGGGACGCACATCCAATAGCCCCAAAGCATCAATTTCAAGTCTCCCTGGGTTGTTAGAAGGGCACTCCCCTACCCCACATTTATTTAACCCACCCATCACATCTGCTTTATGCCTCAGCTGGAGTAATGTACAGGGCAGAGACCGAAGAGGGAGTATATTTTCATGTTCACTGACTTGAAATTTTCCATTGCCCTCCCCACAAGGGGGGAGGATTATTTTACTGATTGCCTGGAGATGAATTTCTATGAATATTTATTGATTTATTTTCCAGGCTCAGCAGGGGAGCTGCAAATAAATTTAGTGCATTCTTTAAATAATTCCTTTTCTATGAGGCAAGATGTCATCTGAAACTTCTAAATAGGCATTTAATTAGCCCGGGTGTTGCTTCCGAACAAAAACTCCCGGCGAGAGCTTTGGGGGACCACTGTATTGCAAAGAGGCGGTCGACACGCAGAATTGATGCGCGCCAGCCTTTGTTGCCAGCCCATTGTGCGGGCCATGCTTATGAAGACTAATCCAATCATAAATTGCACCCCTGCGCCAATCAGCGCGCCCAGAGCCTCCAGCGAATGAAGCTCGAGTGGAGAACTTTGTTGAACTTCATTGTCAGAGCTGTCACTTTTCAAAACGCATTAACGGGCGGGCCACTATAAAACCATCACCTCAACGGGAGGACCGCGGAGGACTCGCAGACACCCAAGTGGGATCGTTACTGGAAGACGTTTGCTAAGCCCAAGAGAGAGGGCGGGAGGGGCGGGAAGCCCAGCATTTACCCTCTGGCCACTGGAAGAAGGGTTTTTCCGCCCGCCCCTCGCCTAACATGATGTTCCCTGGCCTCCTCGCGCCCCCAGCCGGGTACCCCAGCCTCTTGCGCCCCACGCCCACCTTAACATTGCCCCAGTCCCTGCAGTCGGCATTTTCCGGCCACTCGAGCTTCCTGGTGGAGGATCTGATCCGCATCAGCCGACCCCCAGCCTACCTGCCCCGCAGCGTGCCCACCGCCAGCATGTCGCCCCCTAGGCAGGGGGCCCCTGCGGCTCTCACAGACACAGGCGCCTCGGACCTGGGCTCCCCGGGTCCAGGCGGCCGGCGGGGCGGCTCACCACAGACGGCCGTCTCCCCTGCCAGCGAGCCCACGTTTCTGAAGTTTGGAGTGAACGCCATCCTTTCTTCGGCGCCCAGAACTGGTAAGTGAAAGCAAAACGCTAAGGGGCCGGTCTAGATGCAGAGTCCTTATGGCCTCAGTTTCCCATACGCAGCGGGTACCCACGCTCACAGCAGTGCACACACGTACGCAAGATCCCCGAGGCCCCACTGTCAAGCAATGTGAGACTTAGGTTCAGACGATTCCCGGGAAGCCTCCAGGTTCGCCCCACCCTCAGAATGAATTTGAACACCTACAGTCCGAGCGCCGCACAGTTCCCTGGCGCAGTGAAATTGCGCGCACGCCCCTGGACGTCTGCGTTTCTGTCCTTGAGCTTCTGAAAGCCAGTTTTTTTTTAACCCAAGACAATATATTTACTACCTTAGCAAGTATTATCGGTCTGCAATTCTTTTCTCCCCATCCCCATCAGTTCTTCTATCTCGTTAGTGCCTAGGATGACATGCGGGGGGGGACTCTGAGGACTACTGGGGGAGGGGGTTCCACAGATAGAGACAGTGTTAGGGAAAGTTTTACTTTACAGTGTCAGTACACTGAGTAAGATGCCTTTGAAACCAGCCGAAAGGTTAATCATGTCGTGTATTCACTGTGCTGTACAATAATCATGTACTTAATCAAATTCCCTTTCTGTCTCCCTCCTTCTGTTCCTCCTTTCCTCACTCTCTCCCAGAAACATCCCCCGCCTTGCTCCAGAGTGTCCCTCCCAAGACCTTCGCCTTTCCCTACTTGGAAGGCTCCTTCCAGCCTTTCATCAGATCTTCTTATTTCCCAGGTAGGTCTCATCCCCCTTCCTTTCAGGAGGCTGGGCGTCGCCCCAGCCCCACTCCGTCGCTCCCTGCCCCGAAGCCATATTTCTCCGTCCACCTCACGGGGTTACGCTCCGGTTCAGAGGTTGCAAGGCGTACAACATTCACGAATCCGTCGCGCCAATTTGATGCCCTATTTAGCACAAGCAGTGACTGCTTGACACTTTGCACCAATTCCCTGCTCTACAAATTAGCAGGAATTGTCATGGTCCAAATTTGAGGCGGTTCCCTTCCCGGCGAGGAGCTGTTGGCATCCCTTCAGGCCGCCGTTTTCCCACAGAGTCAGTGCACTTGGCCACGATTCCCCACAAAGGTTTCAGCACCATGACCAATTGGTCAGCTCCTCCGGGCAGCCACACACAGACCAACCCTCGCCCCTCCAAGCCGCGGAGAGACACCTACCAGCCGGGGCTAATTTCTCTTTAAGACTCATTCAGGGCTTCAGGCTTTTCACAAGACCACATGGGGTGCCCTCTTGTGTGGGATGCCTGGGGTCGCCCAGGGGGAGGGGGACTAGATCCTCCCACAACCCCAACCTTCTATTTCCTACCTGATTTCCCAAACTCTTTCTCATACCGTCCCCCCACCGCCATACCGTTTTAAAGATCCTAGAGCTCGTAAATTAAGTCGGAGGGAAGCCCATAATTGGGTCCCGGTTTAAAGGAGAAACACCTTGAACAGGTTCCAGGACGTTTTCATCCTGGAATCCCAGTGGTGACGCAAACTATGGCTCAAAAACTCTGCAGCTGGTCAAGATTAAGGAGACAGGAACTCTTATAAAGGGAAGAGAGACTGGGCATGGTCGGTGGGGGATGGGTAGAACCTCGACAGCACTTCCAAATATCAGCGAAAGAAACAAGCAATTGATTTTTGAAAGGGGGAGAGAGAATTCACCCCCCCTCACCATTCATGCTACTGCTGATAATGGAATTTGCTCCCTTTCTCCCCCATCTCAATGCTGTAACAAAAACAACCCGAGCTTTATAAATAGCTTTTCATGTCCATTTAATGAAAATGATTCGGGGAAGAGAAGCCTCTGCCATCAGTATTCTCCCACTGGTCTTGGCCTGCAGTTGTGTTTAGTTTGAAAGTGTAAATCTCTTTTGTCCCAGTAATATATGGCTTTCGCTGCTTGTCCTCAGCCTTTTTCTGTTAGTTCATTACTACACAATTACCATTCACGCTTCATTAGAGTCTCTGTTTCTTTTGGATTTTTTTTCTCCCTTAAAGCGAAACTCTCCCCCCTTTTATCATGCCAATACCCATTGGGAAGCGGTCAATGTGCTAATTAGCTGCCACTTTTCATGTATTCTGGCCGAATTCTTTACGTTTTGTGGGGGAGGGGAGGAAAGATTAATATAAAAAAAGATGAATACTGATTGGATTTTTCAAAACATAAAAAATCCAAAGCGGATTTTCTCCTCTCTGTCAAATCAGTAAATCACCTCATTTTCATCTAAAGAATGCAAAAGCCACAAACGTGTTAAAAGCTTAGGGGGGAACCCAGTGGCTGGCTACTTTATTTTTACAATTTACTTTTTTCTGCAGCTATATTAGCTGACGCACGCAAGTTAGTTTCCCTGAGATCGTTGAATGGAAAAACGAAATAGGCTATTGTGGGGGGTCTTTTCTGTGTTTCCGTGGTTTTACCTAATCCGGGTTTGCACGGTTGAAAGGGAAAGTTATTTGGGCAGAAAGCGCCTTTCACTCTCGCAGGTTTGTAGGTTCGTAGCCTATTCTCCAGGCGGAGAAAAAGGAGAGCTTTAAAGAGATGAAGGGATCAGAGAGAAAAACCTAAGGAGGCCGCAATGATGGGGCGGACGCCACGGCCCGGGCGGGCCACCGCCCACTCACTCACCTCGCACCCCTGGCCTCCGCAGCGTCCTCCAGCGTCGTGCCCATCCCGGGGACCTTCTCCTGGCCACTGGCCGCTCGCGGCAAGCCTCGTAGGGGCATGCTGCGTCGAGCCGTGTTCTCCGACGTGCAGCGCAAGGCGCTGGAGAAAATGTTCCAGAAGCAGAAGTACATCAGCAAGCCCGACCGCAAGAAGCTGGCGTCCAAGCTGGGCTTGAAAGACTCACAGGTGAGGGCAGTCTCCCCAGAGCCCCTCCCCCCACGCATCGTACGAACGGGAAGGTTCTCTGAAACCACCTAGGTCCCATTGTACAGACGCGGTAAGGTCTACAGAGGGAGTAAGTGCACGAGCCAGCTTCACGGAGGCTTCTCGCGATAGCCCGCTACTCTCGCCACCCCGTCTCTCCCGGGCCCAGCGTCTCCCCCACCCCCGCCCACCTGGGCCAGGTGCCGGAAGAAAGGGCGAGAGGTGCGTGCAGCCGAGCTGGTGGGGGTAGGGTAAGGGCCACTTCCGGTCCGAACTCACTTTACTGGGTGGGGAGCCGGCAAAGAGAGGAAGGACAGGGCCTCCTTCCCACCCACTTGGGGCGGTGGCGGGGGTTCTGCGCTAACCGCTGCTTCTCCCCTGCTCTCACCCCTCTCGCCCCAGGTGAAAATCTGGTTCCAGAACCGACGCATGAAGTGGCGGAACTCCAAGGAGCGCGAGCTCCTGTCTAGCGGGGGCTGCCGCGAGCAGACCCTTCCCACCAAACTCAATCCGCACCCGGACCTCAGCGACGTGGGCCAGAAGGGTCCCGGGGACGACGACGACGACCAGGACGAGGGCCCGCGCAGCCTCCGCCACCGCCTGGTCTATCATCACCCGTCCCCCGACCCTCGGCACCTGCGGGACCCGCGCCTGGAAGGGCCGCTGCCCCACTCGCCCGCGCACTCTGGCAGCCCCGACAAACCTTCGGACTTCTCCGACTCCGAGGAGGATGAGGAGGCTGAGGAGGAGGAGATCAACGTGTCTTAGAAGCCCTCCCGCGCCCGGGGTACCGATTATAAGTGCTTTGAAATTGAAGAGGTGGGATTCGGTGCGTGTTCACTTGCCCGCGCCGCGCAGACGCTGCCGCTCCCCGCTGTAGAACTGTCGCGTCGTCGAGGGCACCCTGGCCCCTTCCATTGCCCCCCAACGACATTCCCTTGCCCCACACCACCTACCAACAGCCCTCTCCGCATAAGTTAAATTTAGGTCTTGGTCCCAGCCTTAACTTTGCCGCGAGGGCCCCTGTTTAGCTTCCTTATTGCAAGATATTTTCAACACAGTGGGGTGTTCACTCTCCCAGCCCGGGTTTAGCTGTGAGCCAGGCCCTGCTGGTCTACAGCAGCAACAACCCTATAAGGTAAGAAACCTTTTCTGAAGTAGGAAACCGAGATACGAGTCACAACATCAAGCATATAACT
This sequence comes from Neophocaena asiaeorientalis asiaeorientalis, assembly GCF_003031525.2. Taxonomy (NCBI): domain Eukaryota; kingdom Metazoa; phylum Chordata; class Mammalia; order Artiodactyla; family Phocoenidae; genus Neophocaena; species Neophocaena asiaeorientalis. The sequence goes on along the minus strand of NW_020175186.1, from coordinate 2,045,750 downwards.
TCAAGACCCCTGACTTCCTAGATCCCTCCACCTCCCCACCTTAGGTAGCGAGGGCCTCTTGCCCAACTCCAGACACTGGTAACCCAGTCTTCCCGTAGCAATGCCCTTAGAAAGCTCAAGAATTTCAAAAAAGAAAAAAAAAAAAAATCTACCCGTGCCTTCTGGTCTAAGGTACCACATAAATATTGAGTCTTTTCTATGTGTCATATTCCAACCGCTCTCTGGGCAAAGAAGTGAGTTCTCTAAATGGGAGGAAGAGTCGGCCTCTATTTCGAGTGTGTGTTTTAAAGACTTTTCTTTACTATTTCTGCATGCATAGTATATGCACCAAGCACTCTACCTTGTGCCCTTTTATTATTTCTGGGGAGGTTTCACTGAGCACTGGGCATGATGTGAACAGAGAGAGACCCACAAGCCTCTTTGATTTTTTTTTCATAGAACTTTGCTGTCTTTGCACAGCTTTTGTGAACTGTACACTATTTTGTACACTTGTATGGATATTTTATACCAAGTTTATTGTGAATGATATAAAGGACTGACTAGATTTCCTTCTCTCTTTTCTTGCAATGGTTTTTTTTTTTTTTTGTGGTACGCGGGCCTCTCACTGTTGTGGCCTCTCCCGTTGCGGAGCACAGGCTCCGGACGCGCAGGCTCAGCGGCCATGGCTCACGGACCCAGCCGCTCCGCGGCATGTGGGATCTTCCCGGACCGGGGCACGAACCCGCGTCCCCTGCATCGGCAGGCGGACTCCCAACCACTGCGCCACCAGGGAAGCCCTGCAATGGTTTTTAAACTTTAAAAAGGTAGCTGTTTAATTGAGTAACTTATAAAAAAATACTTATTTTGTATTTTTACCATGTACAGATTTTTATATATGTATATATGTATCAAATGAACAAATGCCAAATAAAAAGTAGGATGCACACAATGATCAAGTGTTATCCCTAACTTAGAACGTTAGAGCTATTCTAGTGCAAGGAATGGAGCTATTCTAATCCAAGTGCTGCTGGAATTTACAGAAGGTATGCTCATCTTCAAGAGAGGAAGGCACTTGTCTAAAGCACCCAACTAGTTAGAGGACAAGCTAGAACTAGAACCCATCTCTGACTCTCGGGCGAGTGCCTTTTCTGCTTCCCTGTACCATAAAATAGCCAATTTTGCTATGGTTACAAGTAAAATAGCTCCAGTCAAGTGATGTCAACAAGTTGAGTCTGTGATGATCCTTCTCCCCTACTCTAAGGACTGAAATGATGGACTAGAAGACAACAATGAAAGTCAGTTTAAGTGGTTCAACTTTGCAATGGTTTTTCTTTCCCTCCTTGAAGGCATATTTCCTAGTCCCCAGGGAAGCCCAAAGGTGGTTTTGACTTCTGTGTGTGAACTGATTTTAATAGGAATGACATCTACAGGCAGGACTTGGGAGCCCAGATACAGACTCTGGGGCTCCCCAGTGAAACTGAAGTTCTTTAAAGACTAACTTTCAGCAGAAATGATTTATTTAACCAGCAACCAGTAAAGAACATCAGGTTAGAACCCTGGCAAGGGCTCTGTGCTCTTTCAGAGACTGATCTCTGCCACATCAGCCACATAACACATTTGTTTATTGTCCTAACCCACACCCCAACAGCCGGGAAAAAAAGTTGTTAAGCTTAAATTTCAATAGCTTGCGTTATATTTGAAATTTGAATATATTCTATTCTCAACTCTCTTTGTTCAAATAACACAAGCCCTCTCCATGCTAAGGTCCTGATATCCTGCTTTCCTGGGCCCATTCCTGACACTGGCAATCACTGTTTTCATTGTCATGGGAATTTGGGGGGAAAATTATCTTAATTATCATAGTTATCTGAACTCAAGAAATCTCCCACATTTCCCCCTCAGTATATATGAAAGTTTTAGCATGGTGTCCTGCATATGGTAGGCATACAATCTTTCAGACAGGAAACCCTCTCTGCTCTGAGTGATTCAGGCTATTTTCTCCTTCCCTCTGCTGTTGCCCAGAGAGATAACCAGGGATGGAATCCTGGCCAGAAATGGCCCACACTTCCCTCTCTGCCAGCTCAAGCCTGCAGTTATTACTTAGAGTCGAGAACTATTTTCAGGCATGGGGATGGATTTGTGTCTACATCAAAGTACTCTAGTGGCACACCCGTGTGCGTTCCAGCATTATTTACAATAGCCAAGAGATATTCATGTTCACGTCATTCCCATTATTCACAATAGCTTCCACAACCCAAATGTCCATCGATGGGTAAATAGATAAAGTGGTAAACACACACGATGGAATATTATTCCACCTTAAAAAGGAAAGAAATCCTGTCACATGTTATCCTGTCAACATGAATAAACTTTGAGGACATATGCTAAGTGAAATAAGCTAGTAATAAAAAGGCAAATACTATATGATTGCAATTATATGAGGTATCTAACGTAGTCAAACTCATAGAAACAGAAAGTAGAATTGCAGTTGCCAAGGGCTGGGGTCACAGGGAAATAGGGGGTTGTTCAATGGGTGCAGAATTTCAGTAATATTTCAGTATTGGAAAAATAACTCCCATGTTAGCAGATTTTAAAATCCAGCGATGGTCATACCCAGGCCATGGCAGTGAAAGCCCGGAATCTTAACCACTAGGCCACCAGGGAATTCCCTGAGGTAAGCAATATTATCATAAGGCAATGTAAAATTCAAACCAAGAAGTATTGTGTCATGTAAATAAAGTTTTTTTCTGTATTAATAAAAGTTAAGAAAACCCAGAAAAGGAAAAAAATATACTCTGGAGGTTTTTAAAAAATGTATGCTACTCCCCCATATGCACAAAGCTTTACTTCTTGAGAATTACAAATGGCACATTTTGGCTCATTTTAGTGCCAATTTTAGCTGAGCGTCACAAGGGTGAGAATCATGTTCGTTTTGCATACTGTTTTCCTAGTGTCATGCATAGTCCCTGACATGCATTATGTGTTTGATATGTGTTGAATAAATAAATTAATTAAAAGGAGGGACAGAGACACTCTAGATTCTAGACCATAGGTCTGAAAGTTGAAGGATTACTTAGCCTGATAATAAAGTAAAAGAAAAACACTAAATTAACTGGTCAGATGTGTTTTTAAAAATCAAACCAATTGGGCTTCCCTGGTGGCACAGTGGTTAAGAATCCACCTGCCAATGCAGGGGACATGGGTTCGAGCCCTGGTCCAGGAAGATCCCACATGCCACGGAGCAACGAAGCCCGTGTGCCACAACTACCGAGCCTGTGCTCTAGAGCCTGTGCTCCGCAACAAGAAGAGCCACCACAATGAGAAGCCCGTGCACCGCAAAGAAGAATAGCCCCTGCTCACTGCAACTAGAGAAAGCCCGTGTGCAGCAACGAAGACCCAACACAGCCAAAAATAAATAATTAATTAAAAAAAAGAAATCAAACCAATTACTTTAGTCCAAAAGACTAAAATAGTTATAAGCTGAAGAATAATAAATACAACAAAGAAAGAATTTTTATTGAACACTTATTATGTGGCAGGCAGGCATTCTGCTAGGTGCCTTACACAGCAGTGCTTCTCTGACTTTAATGAGCATAAGACCACCTGGGGATCTCATCAAAATGTAGATCATGATTCAGAGCTCTGGGTATTTATTTAGCGTTGCTAACCCCTTGTTGGTCCACAGAACACACTTTAAGTAGTGAAGATTTACATGAAGTTTTATCCTCACAATAACCCATCTAAGGTAGATATTATTATCCCACAATACAGATGGACAAACTGAGGCTAGGAGTTTTGGTAATTTCCCCATGCTTACCTCAGCCAGAATTCAAATTCAGGTGCATCTAACTCTTATACACCACCCTCCTTCCTTGACTAAACTGGTAAAAACTCATTTAACCAAACTCCAACCAACA
>NW_020175186.1:2026444-2041775 GCF_003031525.2 Neophocaena asiaeorientalis asiaeorientalis | reverse complement strand
GGACTCTCAACCACTGCGCCACCAGGGAAGCCCTGATTTGTATAGTTTTTGAATAGGCACTCTTAATAGAGCTTTATGTTTTTTAATATTCTGAAGTTATGAGAAAAAAATCAATGGCTATTTAGGGATTTCCCTGGTGGCATAGTGGTTAAGAATCTGCGTGCCAACGCAGGGGACATAAATTCAAGCCCTTGTCCGGGAAGATCCCACGTGCCGTGGAGCAACTAAGCCCAGGCACCACAACTACTAAGCCTGCACTCTAGAGCCCGTGAACCACAACTACTGAGCCCGTGTGCCACAACTACTGAAGCCCGAGCGTCTAGAGCCTGTGCTTGGCAACAAGAGAAGCCACCGCAATGAGAAGCCCTCACACCGCAACCAAGAGTAGCCCCCGCTCACCCCAACTAGAGAAAGCCCGCAGGCAGCAATGAAGACCCAATGCAGCCAAATATAAAATATAAATAATTAATTAAAAAGAAAAAGAAATCCAAATTAAAAAAAAAGAATCATTGGCTATTTAAAAACCTTTCTCATCCACCTAAATCTCTCGAACTACCAGCTCTCCTCCCTGAGGTCTAAACCAGTGATCCACAAACTGTGATGTTAAAAAACCTCTTTACACTCTTAAAAATCACTGAATATCTAAAACACTTTTTTGTTTCTGTGGGTTTTATCTATCGATATTTTTGGTATAAGAAATTAAGGCTGAGAAAAAATTTAAATACTTATTACTTCATTTTAAAACAATTTTGTTAAATATCCATACAAATACCATACTTTACGAAAGATAAGTATATATACAAAACAAAACAATTAGAAAGAGGAGTGGCGTTGCTTTACATTTCTGCAAAACTCTTTAATGATTGGCTTAATAGGAGACAGCTGAATTCTCCTATCTGTAGAAAACTTGGCTTCATACAAATATGCGAATGGAAATGAGCAGTATTTGATTAACCTTAGATGACTGTGGCTCTTCTTTGGTACAATAGCAAAACTTGATGAGTGGTAGTTTTTTAAAGGTTAGTAGCAATTTGAAATCTAAATTCTTATCAGTGAACTTTTCAACTACGTTACATTAAAGTCCATTGGTCTGTCTTGCAGTTTGAATGGGTATTTTACCCATATTTGATTTTGTAACATCATGCACTGGTCATTTGGAAAACATTGGTTCCCTGGGTAATGTCAATATTCTAAACATGGACACTTTCCATATATTATCAAACATCACATTTGTTAATATCACACATCTCATCATAGAAGTTTTAAGAGTTGAGGAGCTGTCAAGCTCATGGTGGCAGATACAAGTTTTCCAAAATGTAAGTTTTTATTTGAAAACTCTAATTTTATTATGGGGACAAATGCTATAATTTTTTCTTCAAGTGAAAGGCTCACTTCATTCATTTTTGAGAAAATGTCTACAAGATACCCAAGTCTGAAACCATAGTCTTTCTATCCATCATTCTTTCAAGTAAAAATGGAGTTCCATGAAAAATGTAGCTAGTCGAATCGCAAAGGGCTTTTCCTTGAAATCACCATCACATTTCACGATGCAGGAGTGCTTTATGCACACTTCTCATGTCATCATACATAGTAGTAAAAGGATTATATATTATATACTTAAGCATTGACATTTGATAACATTAATAATTTTTCCTGCCCCACCAACCACATTCGTAAGTGAAACTGGCTGTCTGTGGGCAGGAGGCAGCAGAAAATGCAATGACCACGGGCGCAGTTTAGCACCCCTGCCTTGATTTGTGCCAAGGTGCCAGTAGTTGCACCGACAACCGATTGTGCACTAAAAATGCCCTAAAAATGTCAACACATCGTCTTCTTTGATGATTAGCTGTTGTGAATACTAAACAAATACAAACAGAATAGAATGTCCGGGCACTTTTGCAGATTTGTCCATTTCCAAAGCAAAATTACAGTTTTGCAGACGATTTATTAACTGTATTTGATTAGTTACTCTATTATTGGGAAGTGGCGCCATCATTACTTCTTTTACTGACTGTTCATTCAGCAGGTGTTCAGCATTGTCAGCTGTTTTAATTAGTCTCTCAGCTGCTGCGTGTACTTCCTTAGCTAATGCAAGATGCTAACTTACTCTGTGAGATGCTTTAGCGGCCTTTCCATTTCTAGTCTGAAAATCTGTAACATTTTAATTTTTTCAATTAATTAATTAATTTATGACTGTGCTGGGTCTTCGTTTCTGTGCGAGGGCTTTCTCTAGTTGCGGCGAGCGGGGGGCCACTCTTCATCGCGGTGCACGGGCCTCTCGCTGTCGCGGCCTCTCTTGTTGCGGAGCACAGGCTCCAGACGCGCAGGCTCAGTAGTTGTGGCTCACGGGCCCAGTTGCTCCGCGGCATGTGGGATATTCCCAGACCAGGGCTCAAACCCGTGTCCCCTGCATTGGCAGGCAGATTCTCAACCACTGCGCCATCAGGGAAGCCCTGTAACAATTTTTAATTTTTAAAGAGTGCCTCACATCTTTGTTTTAAAAATGCAATTCAATTCCTTTCTTTAAACTCTGAATGATTGGTCTCAGAATAATAGTACAATTTAACCGGAACCATAATACTATCCCCAAACGGTCTGTTGTGTAAGACAATAAAGGTAAATTATTATATCAATTAAATTTTAACATATTTTCCTTCTTTTTTGCAGTTTCATCCAGCTTTTGTTTTTGTTTATTGGGGGGAGGGGCAGTATATTCCTGCCTTCCATGAACTCTGATATGTCACTTTTATCTGTTTTAGCATCTTTAGAAATAGTGCAGCTATGGGTTGAGAAAGTGACTCTTCTAGTCTCCCTTTCAATAGCCAACAATTCACCCTTCATATAAGAAAAGCATATGGCACATTTTCTTTTATTTTTAAATAAAATATAAAATTCTAAAATAATAGCAGTTTTTGGCAAAATCTTACAGTGTAGAACATTTTCAAAAATATTTAAAAATCGTATTGCTAAACAAGACAACCATGTGCACTTCTTGTGTTTCTGCACAGGCGCAAGGAAAATTTGGGAATTTCGAAATAGCAATTTACTGGGTGATAATGAGGTTACAGATGTCATAGCAGGTATAAGTGAAGAGAGCTGTAAAAGCACAGCAGAAGTACTGAGAAAAAAAAAACTAAGTTAATCACTAAAATGCACATAAATCTGAATTCACCACCTTAGAAAATTCTAAGAAGCACAAGATTATACAAGCACATGTTCCATTAGCCGTCAGAGGAGACACCATTGCACATGCCATCCCTACTGTACAGAAAACACCACTGTACAGTTATGGAAGGGTCTTGGGGACTTCCAGGGTCCCCAGATCACACCTTGAGAGCTCATCATTTAAACATATGCAGTGCTTTACTAGGGGAGAGATGGGAGGAAACTATTTGGCCAAGTTAGTACCACTCCACTTAAAAATTTAGTTGCAACCACACCTGTGCCGTCCACAGGTCCTCAGTTCCCTCCCTCCTCTGTCAACTCTTCCCTTCCCTCCAGGAATCCCTTCTCTATCCATCTTCAGCCCACCTTTCTCAGTAGCACCCACCTTTCTCAGTAGCACCTCAGTAGTATCAGTATTGACACACGATCAACTTTATCCCTTCCTCCAAACGTACCCTAGAAAATCTCCTCTTCTGTTCCCTCTAGCTACTGCCGGATGTCTCTCAGGCCCTCGAGCTGGCAAAGGCTCATTCTGTGGCTCATTCCCCTTAACACAGATGTTTCTCTTTATCCTTAGCCCTTGCTGCTGCTTTCTCCACGAGCTACCCTGGTGATCTTCTCCTCTCTGACTCCAGCTAACATCTGTTTGATGGTGAACCCCAACCTGGCACTCAAACATCTCTTTCCTCAGCTCCAGATCCAGATAAGCAGCAGTCTTTGGATATCTGCCCTTGAATGTCCCAAGAACTTGTTAAACTCCACATGCCCAGGACCAAGGGCAAGTCTTCTAGTTGCAACACTCCATTCAAACAAAGCAGAAACAAAACCAAAAACACCCCAAAAAACAACAATTAAAAAACTACCCACCCAAGTCTTCCCCTAACTCCGTGAATGCCTTCATCTCTCTTGCTCAAAAATTAGAGACAAGTGCCATTCCTGACCTCTCCCTCTCTCATCCGTTCCATACAAGGGATCACCCTCTAAGGCCTGTCCTGGTACGTAAGTCCTTAGTAGATTTTCTGCTCTTCTTTCCATTCTCACTGCCACTATCTCAAAGAAAAGCTATTATTAATTATTATTATTTCAGACCATACTACATGCTAGATGTGGGGATTAGCATTTTATATTCATTACTTCCTTTAATCACCATGACAAATGATCTTCTGGTTATCCCCTTTTCCCAGCATTTAGTGGGTTCTGTGGAGAAATTTGCCCCAAGTCTTGAAGCATGGTATTATATTTATGGGGTAGGAAGAGGAAACCATATACTGTTTTGTTTCCAGAAAGACATACCACGAAGAGCAGAGGGAGCAATGTTTCTGGGTGTGTTTGTGGACAGTGATGTTATAGGACGTTTTTATTCAGTGGCAATAAGTTGAAACAAGCAGCCACTAAGTAAACATTTCCAAAATGCCTCATTCTCTTTCTTTAAACATAAAAGAATAACAGTAATGGCTACTGAGTCCTAGTGTGCTGGGCATATTGCTAAAGCTTCCATTTCGTTTGCATCTAACCTTTACTACAGCTCTCCGTGGAAACATCAATACCTGCGTGTGACAGAGTGGGAAACTGAGGCTGAGTAACTTTCACCTAATTACCCAGATGGCAGAGACTCCAGCACATTCTTTTTCCACTAGGGGCAAAGGCACCATAGAAGCCAAGTCTCCTCCCCTTCTCCCCACCCCACTACCAACAGCAGGTTCTACATGGGGTCCTTTGGGTAGATATTCATGCTTTCCTTTAAAGAGTGTCTTTAGCTGGAGTCCCACAATCTGAATTTGGAAAGACAATATTAAATAATTATAGAAATGGTTTTCCTGGTAAAGACCTGTAAGTCCGCAACTTTACACTCTCCAAAAAGAAAAAGGTTTCCTTGATTTTAAGTTTATGGTTTTACTTTAAAATTTTTAAAAATGACTTTTTGATGCTGATGCAAAAACAATCCCAATCGGGGGGAGGTGGGGGGGAGGGATAAATTGGGAGTTTGGGATTGACATGTACACACTGCTGTATTTAAAACAGATAACCAATAAGGACCTACTGTATAGCACAGGGAACTCAATATTGTCTAATAACCTAAGTGGGAAAAGAATTTGAAAAAGGATAGATATATGTTTATGTACAACTAAATCACTTAGCTATACACCTGAAACTAACACAACATTGTAAATCAACCATACTCCAATATAAAATAAAAATTTTAGAAAAATTCAAACAAATCAAAACGAACAAAAAAACAATCCCAATCAAATGAGATCCTGGGACAGAAAAAGGACATTAGGTAAAAACTAAGGCAATCTGAATAGAGCACTGACTTTAGTTGATAACAATCACGTACCAATATTGGTTTTTTAACTGTGACAAATGTACTGTGGTAAGGTAAGGTGTTAACATGAGGGAAGATAAGTGATTATACGGGAACTCTCTGTACTATCCTTGCAGCTTTTGTAGAAATCTAAAATTATCCCCCAATAAAATATTTTTTTAAAAATCCAATGTGTTTGTATAGATGTGTTGCAAGGGAGAAAACAGGACGACATTCTTTATAGTTTAAATGGCAAAAGTACTATTAGAGTAAGGTGATTATTAAAAAGAAAAGTGAAGTTTTAATTCATTCTTTGGTAATCCACACAACAAACGTGTGCACCCCACCCCCTGCCCAAGCCCAGTGGGGCTGATGATTCTATTATTTAAGCCACTCATCCCTACTCCCCCCTCCAAACCCCCCACCATCAGGGTAATGCCTCCTGGAATTCTTTTTGGCACAAACATCTTGTTTTAGGACCATGTTTAGACTGTGATTAAAAGAGGATTATTTACACCACGTAGGCATCCAATGCGAAAGGACAGGCCACCTCCTGCACTTTTCTAAACTTTTCTGTAAATACCACACCCCAGCAATCACCAACAAACTAAGCAAAGCAGATCAAGGGGCGAGAGAGCTGAGGTTTTATTGTTCTTAGCAAGAAACTGTCAACGAGCAGCTGCCACTAAACTCCTCATTCTTAATTCAAAAGGACTCATTTACTGGGATTGATGGCGTAAGTAGTGCTAAAGTTTGTATTCCAAGAAAACCTTCCTTTTCAAGCTGTATAATTGGGGGAAGTGACCAGGAATGAACAGTTATTAATTATTAACAAGGCCTTGGACAGACTGGTTTGCAGAGGCCTATTTTACACACAGGTATTTGAGAAAGTAGGTCCTCATTCTAAGTTCCCACATAAGTTTTCCTCACCTTAACATCAAATCAACCCCTCACATTTGTTCAGAGTTTGAAATTTTTACCTTACCTCATCCCATTTGATTTTCACATCAACCCCATGAGATAACCAGGGCAGGCTTCATTTTCCCCATGTTCCACATAGGCTCTGAAAGTTGATTGATTTCCCCAAGGTGGCATGGCCTGTAAGCAGTAAAGATGGTACTTGAACCAAGGTTTCTTAACTCTAAGTCAGGGTTCTTTCATTGAACAAGTATTTTCTGAGTGCCTTCTGTGTGTCTGGATCTCTGGTTGTTCCTGAGGATGGAGTGATACTTGAAACAGACAGGGTCCTTGGTCTTGGAAGCTTACAGTCCAGCAGGAGAGGCAGAGACAAGTCAATGAACAGATGCATATAAAATTACAAATTGTGATGAGGGCTATAAGGGAAATAGAGTGCAAAGCTAGCCAGGGAAAGCCTCTTTAAGGAGGTGACATTTTAGCAGATATCAGGCACCAGTGGGGCACATATTGTGGAAAGGATGTTCCAGATGACTTAGGAGTCTGCAAAGGGCATAACAATGGAGAAAGGAACCAAGAGACACGATGACATTAAAAAGAAATGGGAGTCAGAGGATGGGCAGAGCAAATCTCTCCCAGCTTCGTAGCCCTGTTAAAGGGCTTCAGTTTCATTCTACATGGGACAGGAAGTACAGAAGGGTTTGTTTGTTCGTTTTTTTCAGAAGGGCTTTTAATATGGCTTGACATGACTTGTGATTTTTAGAAAATCATCCTGAACACAAGGTGAATGGGTTGAAGAATAAACTGGTTTTACCTATAGGCAAGAGTGGAAGCAGAATGATCAGTTAGCAACACTTAGAAATTACGGTGGGGGAATTCCCTGGCAGTCCAGTGGTGAGGACTCAGTGCTTTCACTGCCACTGTTGAGGGCGCAGGTTTGATCCCGGGTCGGGGAACTAAGATCTCACAAGCCTCTCAGCCAACAATAACAACAAAGACCCAGCCCTGTTAAAAAAAAGGAACGAAAAAAATTATGGTGGCTTGGACTAGGGGAGTGGCAGTGAGGGTACAGAGAGGGCGAGGGCTAAAAGGATCCACAGGTTGTAGGAATGAATTAAATGTGGGAGGTGAGGAGGATGGAGGAGCGTACTGTATTGTTCAGTAAAAAAGATAGCCACAGGGCTTCCCTGGTGGTGCAGTGGTTGGGAGTCCACCTGCCGATGCAGGGGACACGGGTTCGTGACCCGGTCTGGGACGATCCCACTAAAAAAAAAAAAAAAAAAAAAAGCCAGCCACAGACCCATACATGAATTCATTCATGGAAAAGAAAAGATATATTTATTAATAAAGATCCTAAAGGATATCTAGCTTGAGCTAGGTCAATTTTGGGTGTGAGAGAAAATCCCAAATAACAAAGGTTTACAACAATAGTCACATTCCTCTCCTATATACAAGGATGGGTTTGGAACAGCATCTCTGGGTCTTCCTGTCTCCCTCAACAGGCAGCTCCCACTCTGGGGTCTGTGATATTGTCATTTATAATAAGAAATATGTATTTGGTCTTTGTTCCCCTTTCTGGCACAGAGCTCCTAAAACCCTCAGAATTTCCTAAGTGATAAGACAGGTAAAGGTGTCTTGTTATCCATAACAAACATCTTTCAACAACACCTGAGTTTATGTTAATGAGGTGACTTCCAGAAAGCACTTAAGAATGGGGGCCAGGGACTTCCCTGGTGGTGTGGTGGTTAAGACTCCGCCTGCCAATGCAGGGGACACAGGTTCGATCCCTGGTCCCGGAAGATCCCACATGCCGTGGAGCAACTAAGCCTGTGTGCCACAACTACTGAGCCTACACGCCACAACTACTGAAGCCCGTGCACCTACAGCCCATTCTCCATAACAAGCCACCACAATTAGAAGCCCGCGCACCGCAACGAAGAGTAGCCCCCGCTGGCTGCAACTAGAGAAACCTGGCACGCAGCAATGAAGACCCAATGCAGCCAAGAAAAAAAATGGGGGCTGGGGGCAAGTGGAACCTACCCCATGATTAAACGGTTGGAGCTTTCAGTTCCATCCACACCTTTGGGGAGGGGAAAGGGGCTAGAGATTGAATTCAATCACCAATGGCAAATGATTTAATCAGCAATACCTACGTAATGAAGCCTTCCTAAAAGCCCAGGAGGACGGGGTTTAGAAAGCTTCTGGGTTGCTAAACCCATGGAGGTGCTGGGAGAGTGACTGAGAGCCTGGAAGATCCGTGCCCCTTCATACATAACTTGTTCTGTGCAACTCTTCCATCTGGTTGTTCCTGAGTTCTATTCTTTCATAATAAATCGATAATCTAGTAAGTAAACTGGTTTCCTGAGTTCTGTGAGCCACTCTAGCAAGTTAATGGAAACTGAGGAGGGTGTTGTAGGAACCTCCGATTCACAGCCTCTTGGTCAGAAGCACAGGTGAGAAGCTGCACTTGGAATTGGCATCTGAAGTCTGGTGGGGCTGAGCCTCGACTCCTGGCAGCTGACTCCATCTCCATGCCAATAGTGTCAGCGTTGAGTTGAACTGAAGAACTCCCAGCTGGCGATGCAAAGTTGCTTGGTGTGGGAAAAAAATCCCATCTATTGGAGGGTCCCAGGGGGCTGCTCTGGCTCTGGCAACCAAACAGTAGAAAGGAGCAAAGATGAGGAGACGGGCATGTTTTTTTCTCTGAGGGAACATCCCTGCAGTTGTACACACAAATTGAACTTCTCCACCGTGAGCCAGAACTCAGTCACAGAGCTGCACACAGCTGTGTGGGAGGGAAACCTTGTTACCCAGCAAGGGCTTGCTGCCCAGCATGCACTGAAGCCAATACCAGGGCACTGGCTTGTGATAAAAGAAAGCTTGATTGCAAGGTCGACTGGCAAGGGGACAGGAAGCAGAGCTCAAAGCTATCTCTCCCCTATCCAGAGTCGAGGGTGAAATTTAACCAGTTAGGGGAATTTCAAACTTGGAAGCTCATTGGCTAGTCTGGAATCAGTCCATCTATGGTAATCAAGTTACTCAGTGCTGCTGGAAGCTGACTTTTCTTTATTGAAGGACTTCTGGCTTCGTAAAGGGCTCCGGTGGCAACATTTCTATTCTTTGAGTTCCGTAGACTAAAGATTCTTCGTTCCAGGCTCATCCTGGAGATGTGGGTTCCCATCTTGCACATGCACCGTGCTGTCTCTAAAATAACTCCAGGTCTGATTAATCAACAACCCTACTTAAAGGAAGCAAAACCTTTACATTTCAGTGTAATCTGACTTCTGGGTGGTTCGATTACAGAAGATAAAGGGGAGAGTGGATAGTGGGGCAGCTCACATCCTCAGCTGCCCACACCCAACAGTCCATGTGCCTCTGTGGGGAAGCAGGTGATGAGTAATAAAAAAAAGGGATATTTTATGTTCCTCTTATGGATCTGCCTTGCTTTATTTCTCTACTTTGGAAACAACGTATTTGTGTATCATTTGTGTACTTTTGTTTAAGCCAACGAAGGGTTGGAGAAGGAGGAGCTTGTGCTGGGACTGGATAGAGTAGAGGGCACCTGAGAAGGAGGTGGAAAGGAAGCAGCGCTCATGGTAGGAGGAAAGCCAGCGGAAGTAGGTTGTCATAGAGGTAAAGAAGTAGAGGGATGCCAGTTCTCCCGAAACTTTAAAAAAGGCAGTCAAAGGGCTTCCTTGGTGGCAAAGTGGTTGGGAATCCGCCTGCCAATACAGGGGACATGGGTTCAAGCCCTGGTCCAGGAAGATCCCACATGCCGCGGAGCAACTAAGCCCGTGCGCCACAACTACTGAGCCTGTGCTCTGGAGCCTGCGAGCCACAACTACTGAGGCCCACGTGCCTAGAGCCTTTGCTCCACAAGAAGAGAAGCCACTGCAATGAGAAACCCACACACCACAACTAAGAGTAGCACCCACTCGCCACAACTAGAGAAGGCCTGTGCGTAGCAATGAAGACACAACACGGCCAAAAATAAAAATAATAAATTAAAAAAAAAAAGGCATTCAAGATGAGAATACAAACTATCTGTCTAGATAGAAATCATCAGGGACCCTGAGAAGACCAGTTTTATTTGAGACATGAGTGTAGGCCAAACGGAAGGAAATTAAAGAATAAATGCCCCAGAAACAGAACCAATACACAAAACCTTGCACATCGATAAAGGATGTTGGGACAACTGTCTCTCCAAAATTATGTACACTTTTGATCCTGAGCTCACATCATATGCAAAAATTCACATGAATTAAAAACCCAAAACAAATGTGAAATACAAAATTTTCAAATACTTAGAAAAAAATACATCTTGTTGTAGATGCACATAGATTTAGTAGAAGTTTAAGAACACAGACAGGATAAAAACCCAATTCCTGCCTCCAGAGAGGAAGAAAGGGAAATGGGAGGTGGGAGTGTAGGGGACATGTTTTTAAATCTGAAGGACATATGACAGTGTTAACATTTGTAAATTCTAAGTGGTAACAACGAAGTTTATTATACTGTCCTTTGAACTTTAATATATTTAAACATTTCTCAATGTCAAAAAGTTAATAGGAGAAATAAGTAGAGCAACAGTTTAGGCCAGGGTCTTAGTCTGTTCAGGCTGTTACAAGAAAAATGCCATTAACTGGGTGGCTTATAAACAACAGAAATTTATTTCTCACAGTTCTGGAGGCTGGACTTCTGAGATCAAGGCGCTGGCAGAGTCAGTGTCTGGTGAGGGGCCACCTCCTGGTATACAGTTGTCTTCTCAAATGGAGAAGATGCCTTCCACACCCCGAGGAAGAAGTGAGGGAGCTCTCTCAAGCTTCTGCTATAAAGACACTAATCCCGGTCTGTCATACAGAGTGAAGTAAGTCAGAAAGAGAAAGACAAATACCGTATGCTAACACATATATATGGAATCTAAGAAAAAAAATGTCATGAAGAACCTAGGGGTAAGACAGGAATAAAGACACAGACTTACTAGAGAATGGACTTGAGGACATGGGGAGGGGGAAGGGTAAGCTGTGACAAAGCGAGAGAGTGGCATGGACATATATACACTACCAAACATAAAATAGATAGCTAGTGGGAAGCAGCCGCATAGCATAGGGAGATCAGTTCGGTGCTTTGTGACCACCTAGAGGGGTGGGATAGGGAGGGTGGGAGGGAGGGAGCCACAAGAGGGAACAGATATGGGAACATATGTATAACTGATTCACTTTGTCATAAAGCAGAAACTAACACACCATTGTAAAGCAATTATACTCCAATAAAGATGTAAAAAAAAACAACAAAAAAGACACTAATCCCATTCCCGAGAGCTCCACCCTCATGACCTAATCACCTCTCAAAGCCCCCACCTCCAAATCTCATCACATTGGGGATTAGGTCTCAACATAGGAATTTGGTGGCAGCAGGTAGGGTGGGGGGACACATTCAGTCTATAGAAGCCAGTTGTTTTTTTTTTTTTAATGAAATGGCATAACATAGCATTGAATGGAATAGAAAATCTCAGTGTATATTCCATGAGTAATGTTTTCTGAAATGTTTGTTTCTATTTCATATGTGTGTTTATGTGTGACTGTGTGTATGCCAGTGCATGTGTTTGAGTGTGGGTGCTTGTGTGAGAGTGTGTGTGCTTACACACTGAGTGTGTGTGCCCTGGGCTGCTTCGTAAAATGCATTTCTTACTGTGGGTCATGGTCAAAAAGTCTGAGAGTCACCGGAGACAAGAATAGTCAAGTTTTTCAATCAGGTTGGCTATAGACAAAAGCAGAGAAATGGAACAGGAGTTGGAAAGGGATGTGTTGTTAAGGAAGAGTTCTTGGTTTGCTTTTCCTTTTTTTTTTTTTTTAAAGTCTGCTGATTCTGGAGCATGTCTGTGGGCTGATGAAAGATACATCCAGAGAGAAGGAGGGACTTCCCTGGTGGTCCAGTGGTTAGGACTCTACGCTTCCACTGCAGGGGGCCCGGCTTCGATCCCTGGTCAGGGAACTAAGATTCTGCAAGCCACGCAGCACAGCCCCCCCTCAAAAAGGAGAGAGAGACAGAGAAGGAGAGTTTGGTGATTAGGACAGAGTGGGAGCGGAGTGAAGATCAGAGGGGAGGTGCATGATCGAATGATGTTAGCCAGGCATCTAGCAGGCTCTGATGGGCACTGATTACGTACACAGGTGTGTGTGGGGAGCAATTCAGAGGAAGACATGGGACATGTTCCCACGCCCTGCACCCCATGGCATGACTCACAGTCTGTGTGATGTGACAAGGCAGCCACAGAACAGGTTGGCACATAGGCAGGCAGGACAGGGCTCTGACAACAGGTGCTTTTGGAATTCAGGAAAAAGATGAAGACTGGCTGAGATCTAGGTGGTGAAGTCACCACATAGGTCTCTGGGTGGATGAACCTTGGCAGTTGATTCGGGGGATAGATGCTGAATGGGGACAAAGAGCAAGGGGGTATTGGGGGAAATGGGATTTCCTGCAGAAGACAGTGGGCAGAAAGAGAGGGTGGGTTTTGATAAAGGGGAGCAGAAGGGAGATGGACACACTGCTTTGGATTCCAGTCTGGAGGTGGAGACTGGGACGTGAAGCTGACCTCTCTTATTCAAGGCCAAGTTACAGGTAGACAGAATAATAACATTTAAAATCTACTGGCTGCTTACTAGGTACTAGTCTACAAATAATACATTTATTGCCTACGTGATTCCTCATAGCATCATTATGAGGTAGGTTCTATGATAAACTTATTTTATGTTTACTGATAGTGAAACCTAGTGTGTGGAGATCACACAACTAGCAAGTGACAGAGCAAAGTTTCAAACCTAAACAGTCTTGCTCCAGAGGCCATGCTCTTAACCATTACTAGCTTATACCATCTCTGGTAGTGAGCTGCTTTATGGTAAATGGCACATAGGAGGTATTCGAGAAATGATTAGAGCACGGAAGGAAGGAAGGGCATGATTTGGAAAATAATAAAGGAACCCCCCAATCTCTGTCCTTCTGTTGTGCCACAAACTTCTGCCATTAAGTCTGAGTAATACCCACAAATCATGTGATGAGCAGCTATTATGCACAAAGCATGCTATTGAAGTAAGTTAAGGAATTGCTCAAAAAACCTCAGATAAGCTGACTTGTGTTACCTGGTTGAGAAGAGTTAACAAGAGGAAGTTGGATCCGAGCTCCTCTGACCTTGGACAAACTTTTATGTTAAAATGTATTGTCAAAGAGGCAAAATGTTACAGGAGGAAAGAAGACACATAGATCTTGGTTCATATCTTAGCTCTGCCAGTTATTGCCATGCGTACTAAGATAATTGGCTAATATAATTTTTTAGACCTCAGTGTTTCCATAATTAAAATGGCAGTATATTGGCAGGGGCCCAAGAGAAAGAGAGAGGAAAAAAAAGATCAAACTGTTTAATTGGACCTAAATGACCCTACTGTGATCCACCAATGAGCCCTGAATAAGAACATACATTTATGTCGAAATAGGAAAAGAAACTAACACAGACCAGCAAGTCACCAACTAGCTCACATAGGATGCTTTTGATCAAAATGGGCTTTGATCAAACGTCATGTTTCTTCCTCAGGTGACCATGCCTGAAACTTAGGTTCTCTGGCATGGCTTATCATGCTCTATAGGTAGAGCACTGCATGCTAATAACTTTATACTTTCTTACAACTTGCACCATCAGCCTCCCTCCCCCATATTTCAAGGTCACCTCCCACTGGGAAGGAGGATGTTTTCCTCTTAAATTCTTTCCGAGTTGTATGTTTGGCAGTGTTTCCTGGAGCCGTAATGACTCCCCTACAACTTCCAGCAGCCCTGAGGGTGACCACTCATCTTTTTGCTCATCATTGTTTAGGACTCTTGGACCCCTCATCCCAATAGGATGCCGCCACTTCTCCATGGGCATCAGTAGAGGTGTGAATATGGACCAGGCCATACTTCCCTTACTGCCTTGTCCCTAGATTCTCCACCCCCACCGTGCTTTTTGAAGGATGGAATCACTAAAGGTGGAAGACATAAGCTGTATACCAAACAGGATGTTTCCCCTAGTTCATGGGAACAGGATATAGGGCAGCCTAGAGTTGGTTTGTCCATCAACACTTCATCAAGACCCATGCTCTTCTCATCCTTCTATTCAACCTTCCTTAGATGTTGGCTTTTGAGTTTTTTGTTTTTTTTCAGGGGTGGCAAGATGTCTGTTGCAGTTCCAGTCATCACTTCTTCACATTATAGATCCACAACAGGAAGCCACAAGGACAATGGCAAAGGGAGCTTTTGTATCACATGAATCTCTTTTATCTTGGAGGAAATCCTTCCCAGAACGCTCCAGCGGACATCTTCTGTCCCACTGGAGAGAACTGGATCCAGGCCCACGTCCTGACCCATCACAAGCTAACGAGTCGCCATTTTGGCTTAAGCCAATTGTGGTTCACTCTGTGGTTGTACACACTGTTGCCTGAACGACACTGGGGTTCTATTAGTCAGAAGGGTAGGGTAACTATGGGTGGACGGCCACCAATGTCTTCTGCAGCATCTCAGAACCCAAACCCTTCTCCTAGGTCCTAACACTGCTTCTCAACTCCACCCCATCATTACATTTGGCCTCCCTTCAAAAGAGCCTTGCACTGACTTTTTGGAACACTACTCCTTGTCTCTCGGGAAAGGCTGCACTCCAATTCTACCTGCTCCTCTTCCTGTTCCGCATCATAATGACAACTTACTCTTCCCCAGAACGGGAGATAAAGAAGAGGCATCTGCATGACACGTAGTGGTGGCTGGATGCTCTAGGTCTAAGAAAGAGAAATTTTTTTTAAAAACCTTTATTGGAGTATCATTGCTTTACAATGGTGTATTAGTTTCTGCTTTATAACAAAGTGAATCAGTTATACATATACATATGTTCCCATACCCCCTCCCTCTTGCGTCTCCCTCCCTCCCACC
>NW_020175186.1:1997215-2026196 GCF_003031525.2 Neophocaena asiaeorientalis asiaeorientalis | reverse complement strand
TTTTTTGATGATGGCTATTCTGACTGGTGTGAGATGATATCTCATTGTAGTTTTGATTTGCATTTCTCTAATGATTAGTCATGTTGAGCATTCTTTCATGTGTATGTTGGCAATCTGTATATCTTCTTTGGAGAAATGTCTATTTAGGTCTTCCGCCCATTTTTGGATTGGGTTGTTTGATTTTTTGACACTGAGCTGCATGAGCTGCTTGTAAATTTTGGAGATTAATCCTTTGTCAGTTGCTTTATTTGCAAATATTTTCTCCCATTCTGAGGGTTGTCTTTTGGTCTTGTTTATGGTTTCCTTTGCTGTGCAAAAGCTTTGAAGTTTCATTAGGTCCCATTTGTTTATTTTTGTTTTTATTTCCATTTCTCTAGGAGGTGGGTCAAAAAGGATCTTGCTGTGATTTATGTCATAAAGTGTTCTGCCTATGTTTTCCTCTAAGAGTTTGATAGTTTCTGGCCTAAGAAAGAGAAATTTGATGGCCCAAGTTCTTTAGTGAAGTCCACGAAGAGTCCCTGCAAATCGTCTTCACAAGTGGGAGTTTACCTCTTCATTCTCTCAATTGTCCTGTTAGTAAATGTTGAATCAAATACTCTCCCTCACACACACACACACACACACACACACACACCCCCCTCCCCCCTCACACACACACACACACCCCCCTCCCCCCTCACACACACACACACACCCCCCTCCCCCCTCACACACACACACACACACACACACACACACACACGTCCCTGACTCCTAATGCAGACACTAATTCTCAGGTGCAGTTTTAACTAGTGGTCATAAATGCAAATGCTTTCAGGGATCAGGCAGGTGACACATACTGAAGGGGGCCAGGACTGGTGGGGACTCTGGAGCCCCCCCCCCAAAAGACTGCTGCTCCCTCCAGCTGCTTGTTACCACATGGGAAGTGGTCAGATTGCCTGGGGGAAGTGGGAAATCTGGAATTTAAGTGCAATTTCCCATTTTAGAAAAATGCTTCATGCCTCCTCTCTCACCATGAAGTCTCTACTTCATAATATTATGTATGCAGAACTGTTCCTCGCCTTTGTCTCCCCAGCTTCTTTCAAACTATCCCTTTATGCCTGCTTGACAAAAGAGGGAGGCCTGAGGCTGAGCGGTACACCTCTGAGTGGCGCCCTTAACCTTCTGTTATCCCCGTGGACCCACGATGTTTGGTTTATTCAATTATGTTACGATGCATTACCACCATTATTCTTCTGGATGCTCAGTGATCTCAGACTCAGCTAATGGGAGTCCCTCAGCTATGTCTCCAGTAGCTCTTAAGCGCCTCCATGCTTTCTGGGACAACCAGAGTTTCCAGGCTCACCTTGTAATTTTTCTGCCCCATACGTGGAATCAGCCACTTCTCTAAGAAGCTCAGGTTTATTTTTTAATGGGGAATGGTATTTAGATATCAGGATCTGGTGGCTAAGTGTGTTGATTTGTACTGTAATAGCATTGCTTCCATGCCCTTAGAGGAGAGAGAGACAGAAAGAGACAGAAAGAGACAGAGAGACCACGCTGATCATCTACAGCAGCAAAGGCTTCTTCTTTTCTTCCCCATTCCATATTTTCAGCTCCCTTCTCTCACACTGTGTGAGAATTATTGTTACCCCATATGATATATTTGGTTTAACCTACATACACTACTCACAAAACAGTACTGGAATAACTACATCAGCACCACCATCAGCATGCCTACATGTAAATGTAAGATTAAATTCCACTAAATTGTACAAAGTTCTGTCATCAATCTGATGCACAGTTAGGTCTCTTTGTTTCCGCTGGTCTTCATTTGTAAGCATTTTTCCATCCTTGCTGATGTAACTTTATCTCATGTGCGCACCTAGGGTGTTTACCTTCTGAACTTCCTCGAACTTGGCTTCCTTCTACCTCACTCTCTCCCCGTCGAGTCCTTTCTTTTCTTTGGCCACACCATGCAGCTTGTGGGATTTCAGTTCCTAACCACTGGACTGCCAAGAGAATTCCCATGTTGAGCCCTTTAAACGTCTGCATTTCCTTCTGCCTTTCTTTATTCTCTGTCCTTATCACCTTTACTGATAGGAGCCAAGTTCTGTGCCAGGTGCTAGAACCCCACGGTGGAATCAGCACACCTCCAGCTCACCATGTGTGGAGGAGACACAGGTAACAGCCCGTTGCAGTGGAGCGATGGGGACCATGAAGGGGAGGCACAGGGCTGCCGGGAACACGGGGTTGGGGGGACTTCTCAGTGCACTGTGCCCATCGAGGGAGTGTGGGTGGGACTCCTTAGCTGGTTGTCCCATTACAGGTGGAAGAGACAATGTCTCTTAACATTAAGTTAATAATACTTACTATTGACTTAATAATCATTAACTTAATAATACTTATTATTAGCGATAGGTTAATACTACTCACGTCATAGGGTCACTGTGAGGATGAAACGAGATAGTGCATATAACAAGCTTAGCACCGTACCTGACATGGGAAAGGGTTGAGTATTACTAATACGGTTGTGTGATGCTCTCCACAGAGACACACACACTGTGGAGGTTCAGACTGGACAGCACAGAGTTTCCCCACATCCTTGGAACTTTCCCACTTCCATGATGGTATGGCCATCTGTCTAATTTTGCCCACGTAGCAATCATTCCCTTCTCTTGGTTACAACGCTTCAATTTGCCTTTGGCGAGCCAGTTCTTCCCACTCTTGGTCGATGTGGTCTGGGTGTGGCTGGCTGTCCCCCATACGCAGCTCGATGAATGGACATAGGACTCAGGCACATGAATCTAAGCCAGGATCCACTACATAATCTGCAGGGTCCAGTGCAAAATGAAAATGCAGGGCACCTTGTTCAAAATTTAGGAAGACTTTCAAGACGGCAGCTGCATTACAACAGGTTGCACCTCACTGTGGACCCAGGACTTCCTCGTTCATCTGCCAGACAGCAGGGGGAGGAAGGATTCAAACCCACAGATACCTGCCAAGCTCCTCCACTGTCCTGGTGCTTGAGGCTGGTCCAGGGCTCACCCACATCAGGATACAGAGCAAAGACACGCCAAGGGAACAACGGGAGAGGTCAGCAGTTAAAGAGATCTCATGGGCATGTTGCCTTTGTTGCACATCTGACCATCCTGAGCCCAGAGATGGAAATATTTCTCTAAAGGTCACACAGCAAATTCATGGCAGTGTCTGAACTGGAACCCAGGTCTCCTAATGCTAGGGAACCATTGACTGAAACTGCCCACCCTGGCCAAGCACAATAATAACCCCTTGCATGAGTTGTCTCACAACAGGAGGTCCCGGTAAGGAAGGCAGCGCTGCTGCTGAAAACTAGCTGGGAGAATTTGGGAGGGGGCCAAAAGTGAGACAGGCTGGGACCTGGGACCCTTTGCTGCAGTGCCGCAATGCTTGCACATGGACACACCTCTCCTCCAGCAACAAAATACAAAGAAACTACATGGGATTAAAAATAGCTGTGTGCATGCCCAGTTGGGGCAAATTCTGGACCCAAAAGATACAGAGACCAAAAAACCCAACTGCCACTTTTGAAGAGCCTGGAACAAAAATAGGGGTCAGGAGCAAAAGCAAGGTACTGCGCATGACCCCTGCACACAACACCACCTAAGGGGTGGGCAAAACACCTAAGCCACCCTTCTGGCCCGACCCCTGGACGCACCACTACCCTCATCCCATATAAGGAACAAACTTGCCCCCTGTTGGGGAGCCAGCAAGCAAGGGAACCTGTGGTTTGTTCTCCCTCACCCCTGCTGCAGCAGGGGCCCCAGCAAAGCCTTGCCTGAATTTCTTGTCTGGCCCCTAGTCAACTTGTATTGATTGGGGAAGGCCAAGAACCCTGGTTGGTAACAAAAGGAGGGAGGAGATGCCAGCCCATAATATGTCCTGCCAACCTCCCAGAAACCCTCACACTAGAATCCATGTCGACTGAGAGATGCGCGCCACCAGGAAGAACCTGCGTCAGACCAAATATGGGCACTAGCAAGACGACTGTCCAGAGACAACCCGGAAAGCTAACCCCACCACTATAAATCCTGAGACTACGGGCCACAGCCACATGGCAGAGCAGTTCCCCTGGGTTCCCTTACCCGCTGCTCTCCACCCAGCGCCCCTTCCCAGTAAAGCCTTTTTGCTTTGTCAGGACATGTGTCTCCTTGGACAATTCATTTCCGAGTGCTAGACAAGAGCCCACTCTCGGACCCTGGAAGAGGTCCCCTTTCTGGTAACTCTGGGAGCACTTCCATCGCAGGTAACGAACTACATTTGTCCTCACTAGGCAGGAGGCCCAAAAAAATTCCAACCTAAGATCTTGCTAACCTTTTCGGAACAAATATGACGATAGCAGCTAACGTCTGTTGAGCGCTTACAACGTGCCACACGCTGTTCTCGGAGCCTCGCAGGTCTCAACTCATTCAATCCTCACAATAACCCCAAGAAGTAGGTCCTGTTATTATCACCTCCATTTTGCAGGTGGGGAAACAGAGGCACTGAAATGTTAAGTGACCGGCCCAAGGTCACACATCTAGTAAGTGGATTTACTGGGGTTTAAACCCAGGCAGGCCAGTTGCAGAGCACAAGGTCTTGGCCAGCACTCTACAGTGCACAGAGTGGCCCAGGCCTTCACCCTGGTGTCTGTGGTGGACAGGCAACCCCCAGAGGAGAAGCAGCTCCTACTGGTTTAGTGCTTGCTGGCACCAGGTGCTGCGGTTTACAGGACTTGTCTCAGCAGGTGGTACGTCCCTCAAGCACCCTCCAGGCTCCCTCCCAGCGTCTAGTTACAGAAACCTGGACTCAGCAGACTCCACGCATTATCTCATTTAACTGGGCATCCAGAGGGAGAGTGGACTCCTGCCGCAGATGAGTCGGTGGCTGGACGACAGGATCCAGTTCCATCTCTGCTCTGCTCTTCTCCTCGCTGCTTCATTCTCAGGCTGGTGTCGAGATGATGGCACCAGGTTGGAGGTCACCTTTCAGACATGACGATAGTCAGAGGAAGAGGAAGCGTTTCTCCCCTGAGGATCTCTCTTAAGACATAAACTCTCCCAGAAGTCACCCCTTCCCCAAAGACTTTCCCACAAACCTCATCATAGGTCTATTCCTGACCCATCCCCTAGGAAATAGACTGGGTTTTACATTAGACCATTGACTCCACCCTGGACCTGGGCATGGGGGTCAGCCTCCTTGAGTCACATGACCTTGTGGGGAGGGGTAGATGCCTGCACACCATCAGGGTTTAGTTAGGAAGAGAGGATGATGGATGCTGAGAAGGACACACAGCATCTACTACAGGTGGATATTTCATGTTCATTTTACAGATGAGCAAACTGAGGCTCAGGGAGCAACAACTTTCTCAGGGTCACAGCTTATGCATGGGGGAGCTGGGATTTCAACCCATTCTGTAGGACTCCAGAGCCTGTGTGCCTAGCTGCTTCCCTAGTTGCCCAGGAAAGGAAGCCAGGACACCTGGGTTCTTGTTCTGGTGGCACTGTTAGCTCAGGTGTGTTTGGGGACAATTTCCTTCCCCTCTCTGATCTGCGTCCTCCTGTGAATGCAACTATGCCTTCTTGGGCCTAACGTGCAGGGCCAAGGTGGACCAGCAATGAGGTTATGGATGTAAGCATTTCAGCAACTGCAGGTGGAGGGCACCATGTGGTATAGGAGAGACTCCAGGCTTTGGAATCTGACTGGGCCCTGGGTTCAGATCCTTACTCTGTCCCTAATTAGTGAGACCTTGTACAAGTCCCTTAGCAGTCTATAGAGTGGGGATGATGATACCAACTCACACAATTGTTATGCCGGTCACATGAATCCACGAAGGCAAATTCCTTGGCTTAACAAGATGCCTGACACACGTCAATTCCTTTCCATATTCCATTTATTAGGGAATGCAGCTTCATCCTCCAAGCATGGGGTAGAAGGGAAAATACTACACTCAATTGTCTGAGGATCATATCCAATTGGAGGGGAGTGGGGAGGAAGGGAGGGAGAGAGGGTGGAAATTTTGCCAAGAAAGGCACGTCCATCCCAATGGAGGATTGGCATTGCTTGGGCTTTCCTGCCCCCTCGTGGCCACTGTGAGTAGAAAAAGGCTGCCCGTCATTGCACCCTGGAACGGAAGGAGCTGGGAGAAGCCGGCAGTCCCCAGCTCCTTCTGATTCTCCAGGGCTAAAGGGGGGCCATAGTCTGTTTCTAACGTGCTTCCTGGGCTCGGGGTGGTCAGCCATATTAGGGAACCACTGAGCTAGTTCAATCCTTTCATTAAACAGATGGGAAAACTATGGCCTTGAGAGTAGGTGGGACTTGTCTGAAGGAGGCAGCCAGGATAGGAGCCAGTAACTCAGGTCTCTAGACTCCAGTGCTCTTTCCATTATGCCCTGTGTGAAGTGATCCTACCAGGCAAGCAGAGCTCCAAAGACCACTGGAACTCACCTGTCAACCAGGGCTGGGATCCCTCTGCTGCTGCTGTCAGGTGGTCCTCCATTCTGTGCTTGGAGTCCCATGGTGATGGGGAGCTTACTTAGCAGCCTTTAGGACGATTTCCCCTTGTCTGGAGTCCAGACTCACCTCTCTGCATCCTCCCCTATGGGACCCAATTCCCCCATCTGAGGCCGAGCAGCTCTGTCCCCTGACACACTGGAGAGACTGCACAGCCAGAGGAGCCAGAGCTGGGAGGATGAGGGAGATGGAGTGAGTAGTTCACGGCATCAGGAACCCTCTGGACGCATTGCCTCCCTGAATCCTGCAAGACACAGGTGGTTTAGCCTCATTTTACTTCAGAGGGGGTTGAGGCATAGGGAACTGGCATTAACCCATCCAAGCTCACACATCAGTTAGTGTCGAGGTGGACGCAAACGGTGTCCTTGGTTTATGGACTTGGGAAGCTGAGTCTGCTCACGGCCAGGAGCGTTTTCGGCTGCCCTGCAGCACTCATTGGGTGTGGTGGCCAGGCGGGCAGCCTGGGGTAGCATTTACTTTGTAAAAACCTTATTTTGAAGTATAACACGCACAGACAAAAGTGCACGAAGGTATACAGCTTAGTGATCTATGACAAAGCAGCTGCTCATGAAATCACCACCCAAGTCGCAAAATAGGACACCACCAGCAACCCAGAGCCTCTTATCCTTCCTGACCACTGCCCCTGTCCTCCTTGCTTTTCCTTCTAGTTTTATGACCTACACACGTGCCCACACCTAATGGCAGTGCGAGCTTTATGTAAATGGAATCACACATTTGGCCTCAGTTTGGGTTTGGCTGCTTTCACTCAGCACTCACTCAACATCCACCCACAAATATTTTCACTGCTGGAGGAGACGGACATCACAGTTTTGTTCGTGGACCTGTGGACTGTTTCCAGGTTTTGTTATAATGAACGTGATAACTGCTGTGAACATTTGTGTTCATATTTCTTGGTGCATACACGTACACATTGGGTATGTAACTGTATGCGTTTCCTAGAGCTGCCATAACTCAGTGTCACAAACTGGCAGGTTTAAAACCGCAGAGAGTTATTCTCTCACAGTTCTGGAGGTTGGATATCTGAAACTAAGGTGTCAGCAGGGCGGTGCTCTCTCTGAGACTCTGGGCAGAATCCTCTCTTGCCTCTCCCCAGCTTCTGGTGGAAGCAAGGAGCATCCGTCCTTGGGGTGTTTGCAGCTGCACAGCTCCCATCTCCACCTCCACCTTCGCGTGGGCCTCTTCCCTCATATCCTTAGGTTATCTTCCTATAAGGACACTAGGCATAGTGCATAGAGAGTCACCCTACTCCAATAGAACTTCTTCTTCATTAATTACATCTGCAAAGACCCTATTTCTTTTTTTTAATACTCTTTAAAAATTTTTCTTTTATTTATTATTTTTGGCTGCATAGGGTCTTCGTTGCTGCGTGCAGGCTTCCTCTAGTTGCAGTGAGCGGGGGCTACTCTTCATTGTGGTGCGTAGGCTACTCATTGCAGTGGTTTCCCTTGTTGCGGAGCTCAGGCTCTAGGCGCGCGGGCTTCAGCAATTGTGGCTCGCAGGCTCTAGAGTGCAGGCTCAGTAGCTGGCTATACTTCACCTTTTGCGTTTCACTATACATTGTAAAACCATCTTGTCGATTCCATAAAAATTATGTTGGGCCTTTGAGTGGGCTTGCATCAACTCTCTAGACCGTTTTGGAGGAACTGACATCTTCACATTGAGTCATCTAATCCATACACATCACACATTCCTCCATATCTTGGGGGTCTTTCACTTCTCCCCATGGTTTATAGATTTCTACGTAGAGGTCTTGCCCATCGTTTTTTTTGGGGGGCCGTGCCGCGTGGCTTACAGGATCTTAGTTCCCTGACCAGGGATCAAACCCGTGACCCCTGCAGTGGAAGCACGGAGTCCTAACCACTGGACCTCCAGGGAATTCCGAGGTCTTGCCTCTCTTACATTGAATTTATTCTTAGGTATTTGATATTTTTGATGCTCTGAAATTGGTATTTTTAAATTTAAAAAAATTTAGGTGCATATAGATGTTCAATAGGTTTCCATGTACTGACTTTGTATCCAGAAAAAAATGTCAACTTATTATTTCTAATCATTTATCTGTGAATTCTTGTGGATGACCTAAGTACATAACGCTATCTGTAAGTAAAGACAGTCCAATTTCTTCCTTTCCAATCTTCAGGATTTACTTCTCTTGCTTCTCTGTGCTGACTGGGGTTCTCTACTATGATGTTACCTGACGAAAGGAGGCATCTTTATCTGTCTCCTAATCTGAAAAGGAACACATTCAACATTTTAGCATTAAATACATTACATATGATGCTTCCTATAGTTCTTGCTTTTTTATGTTTTTTTTTTTTACATAAATTCTTTTTATGGTCAAGGGAGAGAATATCTTAAGAAAATGGATTGGGAAGAAGAATATTCTTTATTTTTTTTAACATCTTTATATTGGAGTATAACTGCTTTACATTGTTGTGTTAGTCTGTGCTGTACAGAAAAGTGAATCAGCTGTACGTATACATGTATCCCATCTTCCTTAGATTTCCTTCCCATTTGGTCACCACAGAGCACTGAGTAGAGTTCCCTGTGCTATACAGCAGGTTCTCGTTAGTTATCTATTTTATACATAGTAGTGTATATATGTCAATCCCAACCTCCCAATTCACCCCTCCCCCCTTCCCCCTTTGGTATCCATAAGTTTGTTCTCTACATTTGTGTCTCTATTTCTGTTTTTCAAATAAGTTCATCTGCACCATTCTTCTAGATTCCACATATAAGAAGTATTATATGATATTTGTTTTTCTCTTACTTCTCTCTGTATGACAGTTTCTAGGTCTATCCATGTCTCTGCAAATGGCACTATTTTGCTCCTTTTTATGGGTGAGTAATTATTTCATTGTATAAACGTAGGGGTGGAATATTTGATGTGGAAAACCTTGGAAATTCAGGATATCTAGTTGCCACACCATTGTACCAGCTCCCTTTCATTTTTTTTTTGACAGGCATTAAAAACTGCCTATTCTCAACGCCTGGATTCTTTACCTGCCCCCTGGCTGGGCCACTGCTGTGTGCTACATTGAGTTGGACATTTCACATCACCAGCAGTTGAGCCAGCTGGGTCGGATCAATTTCACAGTGACCCCACAGGCCTCACTTCAAACCAAGCCTTTACAGTTTTTGTTGTTCTGGTAAAAGTGAAGGTTAAGATATGATGTCATCTCCCACTGCCTATGCTCTGTAGTGGATATCAGCTGCAAAGCGGAACGGGGCCCCTGAGATGAGAGGCAGGATTTGGGGTTGGAATACGGGGCTGAAACTCCAACTCTCTCACCTCTTAGCTTGCAGGATCCTTGGCAAGTTGTTTTCCCTGAGCCTGAGTTTTTGTCTTTGTTTTTCCTCTCACTTGTAAAACGGGAGTAAGAATATTTACCTCCTCTGGGTAATTTTGTAGATTATATTAGAGCACTTGGGAAAGCACCTAGCAATTAGTAGGTACTCAATACATTAAAAAAAAAAAATCTTTCCTGTGTCAAGGGGTCGACTGGGGGGTGAGGGGTGGCTGGATACTGATAGATAGAGCTTGCCTCAAAGTGTGGTCTAGGACCTAGAGTGTTGGCCTCACCCAGGAGCTTCTTAGAAATTGAGAACTGCAGGTCCCAGCCTGGACCTGCTGAATCAGAGCGTGCAATTCCACAAGATCCCCAGTGACTCAAAGTTTGGGAGGAGCACAAAGTGCTGCATTGCTAAGAAGCTCCACACAGGCAGTAACTGAGGCAAGGAACTGGGAAGAGGTAGGATGTCGATGACACAGCAGCAAAGATGGGTTTGCAGATTCTGGGGAGCTCTCGCTGTGTTTCCTGCATCCAAATAAGAATGGCTTCCTCCTGGCACGAAACTGAACTCCGATGAGGACGTTCTCTAGCACAGAAAAGCCGAACCACTAATCTGAATAAATAAGCATCGATTTTATTGAATCATGAATAATTTAAGACTGGTACAATCATCAGCTTTATTCTCGATGATGTGGGGCATGACCTCCGGCAGATCACTGGCAAATCCAAAAACCTCATGACAAATGAAAATTAAATAGGGAGGGACGGCGGACGGGGAGGGAGGACGGAAACATACCGTACACAAAATACTCAATTCCTAGTTTTCTCTTTAAAAATGGCTAGAAAAAATTCATCAAAATGCAGCACTTTAATCAGTTATTTACAATTTCTATGTTACAATGAAAAAATGTACATCTTATAGAACATATTTCATAAACTGCTCCACTGGAAATAACTAGATCAAAACAGCGAACCTTCCATTTCGTATCCACAAAGTTGGATTATTTTCTCCTTTTGAAGTAGATTCGCCATTATCAAATTCGAATACACAGAATTTTGAAGTTTAAGCATCAACAATATGTCCCCAAGATACAACAAAGGTCTAGGCAAGTCTCGTTCCGTGTCCCCCGCTGCCCACCCACCACCTTAAACTAAAGGGAATTCCCATCTCACTTATGGCCTGTAAAATTCTTGGCAGTCTGGAAAGAAAACTTTTGGCTTCCATTGGTAACTCAACACAAATGTTGCATAGAATTTCATACATTTTCAAAATTGGCCTAACTGTAGAAAAAGGCAAAGTGGAAGCATTTCGGACAGAGCCCTAAATGAGCACAGTCACTTTGTCAAAGGTGAGCGACACAAAAGCAGAACAGGACCAAAGTAAGAAATGTGCATATCAGACAACCCTGCTTCCGGAAACTGTAGGAAAGACCCCGAGTTGTGACTCGAACAAGGCTACACTCCTTGAAACCATCGTTCACTTGTCAGGCAGCACCAAGGACAGAGGTCTCGGCACTGAGCCTGGACCCGGTGGGAGGGAAGTCTGTGGGACGGGGGGTGGGGGGGAGAAAAGAAAGAGAAAAGAGGGTGCTGTAAAAAAAAAAAAAAAAAAAAAAGTTTCAAAGGATATTGACAGGTGTCTACTCACAAGGTGACCAGGAAAACTGCCCATAAGGAGAAGCCCATTTCACCTCCTCCCAAATTCACAGTATGAGCATGTAAGGTCATTGCTGGGAGATAAATTGAGAAGGACCATTCTTCAGGTTTACCAGAAGGCTCAGGGTGTGACTGACCCCTGAGGTCACAGGCTAAATACATGCTTTAAACATTTTATGAAAAACAAAACAGAACAAGACACACTCACACACCCAGATGACTAAGGAAGGTTTAGCAGAATAGAGTCTGAGTTTACTGAGATTAAAGAAAAGAGCACGCTGAGAGGTTTTCCATTCACCTGTTAGAGAGACACATACCCCTTTTCCTTTCAAAGAGGAAGCAAATGGTGTCATCCAATGTAATGTGACTGGTTTCAGGTCAAGCTCTTGTGGTTAAGAAAATAAAAGATGTTGAGAGAGGGACCTTTGGAAGTAGAAATGTAAAAAAAAATGGAGTAAAACCCCTGATCATTAACAGAGACTCCCCCCATGGGGGTCCGATAAAAATAAAACAGAAACAAATGACTCAAAGATTGACCACACTCTGTAGAGAAAATACCGGTATGCTGAAGACACATACGAGCAGAGCATGGCTCAACAATGTCATGTAACATGGTAGGAACTTTTGCCTTTTCCTGAACAAGACAGATCGCCATCTAGTCAGGGCGTTAGCTGGAGACTGATAAGAACCTAAAAACAAAAAGATCTTTTTTTTTTTTTTCCTTTTTCTTTTTCCCACAGTCACACATCCACACGAATGAGTCTTTTGGATGACTCACATTAGCTTGAGTTCTTTTGGATGACTCACATTAGCTTGAGTTCTTCTAGTGAGTAGATGACTTGTTAGCCCTGTTTGCTCTGATGGGGAAAACAGAAAAACAGACCCCAGGCAGGCACGACACTCATCAATGAACACGGTGAGTACAAAACCAGTTAAGGCATCGCTTTGGGAAGGTCAGCACCGAAGAGGTCAGGCAAGGCTCGTCCGCCGGAGGCCAGAGCTTCTGGAAGGGAGCAGCTGCCTCCACCTGTTGACTTGTGTGACGTCACGTTGGTTCTGGGGAAAGTGCAAGTGTTTTGCGAGGTGACCTCACACCCCACCTGAGGTCGGGGCTGGCATGCTGGAGGTGTCGACGTGTGTCCTGCAGCCTCGAGGACGAGGAGGAAAGGCAAGGTCCCGCTCACCCACGCGCTGAGGACGGGGTCCTGGTCCACTGTCAAGGGCACAGCGACCCCGGCCCCAGCAGGAGGCAGCGAGTGTGCAGAACTGTGAGGATGGACAACTGAAAACCAAAACTCAGCAGGACCAAACCAAAAGCCAACTCCTGCGGTTCTCACGTTCACCAAAGGATGGATTCTGACCATGAGGGGAAGGAGAGGGGAAAAAAGTCTTCAAAATCAAAAGAGTCAGAAAGGGAGAAACTCAACCTCATTTTCAAAGGGGTGATCGGTTCGCCAAGGTAGACCAATTCTCACTGTACACAGTGTTAGCAGGAGTAAGACCTGATTCTTTTCTGTACGAGAAGGAGACAGACACATGCAGCTCTGCGTTTACAGCCACATCCGCTCGGCCTCACTCTCACTTAAGGGAGAACCAGAGGCTGATGGGTCTGAAAGGCGGGGGAGGAACTGGAACAGGCAAAATACCTCTCGGGTAAGGAGAGCACCATTTAAAAAACAAACCAAAGAGAAAGCGCGATTTGTTTTTCCTAAGTTTTTCCTGCGATGCGGCTCTGCAGTTTGTTGAGTGTGACCAAAGCAAGGGCCCCGGCTGGCATCGGATCTCTGTGTGGCCGGTGTGGTGGAAGGGCGGCGGCGGGGTTGGAGCTGCAGGGTCTGTGCGCAGAGGAAGCCCTGCTGTCTCCGTTTTCAGCTCTGCTCTAATCTCTTCTGTCTCTGGGCCGCTGAGGGCAGGATGCTGTTTGGTTTCAGAGCTTCAAGTGGGTTGGCTTTTTTGTTTAAAACCCTTTTCATTTCAACGGTGATGGTCCTTTCCCGAGATGTATCTTTCAGTGTCTTAGGAAGGTCACAGCAACAAGGCAAGACAATAATCGACACAGAAGATGGTGCGGTTCTCCCTGTGAAGGAAGCGGGCCCGAGGCGGCTGGCCCAGGGTGCCTGCACCCAGGTCAAGGCTGGAGGACGAGGAGGGTCCGGGTCTTCGCGCGGCGCTCACGCCGAGGCCGGCGGCTGGCTCAGGAGGGCAGGCTCCGTGGCCCGGCCGTCACAGAGTAGACTCCAGGGACGAGTCCAGGATATCGTCGTGATGGCTGTTGCTGTTGGAGTCGCTGTCATAGCTCTGGGGGCTGGAGTAGTTGGCAGCTTCCTGCAGCCGCATCAGCATGTTCATCTGGGGAAAGAGCGGAGACTGCGACATGGCTTCTGGTCCGGCCGGCCGGCCGGCCGCGCCTGGCCTCTCCGAAGCTCACGCCACGTCCTCTAGACTCACCCTGGGGACTGTGGTCCGCAGTGGACGAGAGCACGGGCCCTCGGCCAGGCTTCCAGGGTTCAAGTCTCGGCTCCGCCACTTACTAGATGCATGACCTCGGGCCAGTGACTTAACCGCTACACCTCAGTTTCTTCACTGGTCATGTGTGAATAATTATGCCTGCCCTATAACGTTACGGTGTGGATTCATACACGCAGATCACTGAAAATACAAAATCCTCTAAAAGATAATGTGTATATATTTTTTACTTGGGAGGGGCACCTTACTCAAATATAGCCCTCAGCCTGGGTGAGATGCCAGCCAAGCGCCCCAGCACCGCTGACCTCGAGGCACAGGGCTCCCCCTTCGATGAGCATCGAGGCCATCTGTAGTCCTGGCCCTGGCCAGAGCGCAGCCTGGAGTCACCTGGGCTCCAGCTCCTGTCAAGGTCTCCATGGGGAGGCGGAGGATAGCATCAGTAAAGCAGAGCCTCAGAGCACAGGGAGGCCTGGATTCCAATTCAGAAACCTTTGGGCAATTATTTAATGTATCTGAGCCACCAGTTCCTCATCCACAGAATAGAGAAAACGGCAGTACCCATACCATAGGGCTGAAGTAGGGAATTAAACGACATGGTGTGTATTCAACCCTTAGGATAGGGCCTGGCACATAGGAACTGTTCCATAAATGAGATAAGTCTGCTATCATCACCATCATTTCTCTTAAGAGTTTAAAGACAGTGTTCTTGCATCTTCCCTGGTCTACAGTCTATCGGTCATTTGTGTTCAAGGGGGAAATGGGGAATTGAAAACCATCAATACTTTAATTTTATTTACAACTATAAACTGTGTGTTTATGTATTTTATATTTTATCTAGCAAAATTAGGAAGATAGGGTCTCTCTGAGCTATCCTCAGACTTGGTGCAGCTGGGTGTGAAGTCCAGCTGCCCCCTGGCTGGCTGCCCCTCAGGATGCCTAGCAGAGTGGGCCTGGGTGGGCCAACCACAGACGCACCACCATCTGGTGTCCATCTGCATGCCTGCAACTGGGAAGGGGTAGAGCGGAAGTCCAAAGAAAAATCCTTCGCAGCCAGGATTATTCATTCACTCATCAAACATTCCCTGTGTACCCAGAGTACGTGGTCTGGAATAAAAACAAGACAGTCCTGCCCTCCTGGAGGCCTCAGTCTTAGGAGGGTGAGAGATCAGTTAACAAGAGGGTTATCATAGCAGACACCTGTGGTCCTGGGAGGAGAGAACAGGACTTGGGGGAAACATCAAGTACGTAACTTGGTAAGCAGAGGGAGCTGGGCTGGCATAGCTGACTTCCGGGAGCCCGAGGTTGGAAAGACAGTTCTGTGTAACTATTCAGAGAACCCCGGGTCTTACCTAAATGCCTTCTGTGTTTAGGCAGCGACAAGAATATCCCTGGTTAAGAAAAGACTGTCCAGGGCTGAGCTGGCCGTTCTTTCCTCTAGATGTCCTAAATTCTATTTTTACCTAAGTTAGAGTTCATGCGCTTGAACCCACAAAAACAGTTCCATGACTGTGGCTTCTAGTAACAGTTAACGTTAGAAATAGGCTTCTACAGGTTGATCCTTTCCTCTGGAAAACCACTGCGGTAAACACTGCAAATTAGGTTGTGCTTAGTAATACAAGCCATAAATCCATTTAACGTAAAATCCCCGTTTAAGATGTCTCGATAGGACCACCGCTGCATCCCAGCAGTCAGGAGTGGCAGACAACCCCAAAGCACCTATTATTATTATTTTTTATCTAGCAAAGCAGTTAGTCACTAGGGATAGAACAGCAAGTCAACTGTCTTTTAATCCTGCCGCATCTCTTATGAATATGTTCTTTCATTAGGTAATGCAAGCAATATTCTTTGCAGTGTTTTTCCTTTCGCCTTAGTTGCCAAGAGAGCTCAGGGTTAAATTTATAGCATGATAATGGTCATTTAACCATGGGAGGTTCCGGTATATGTGCTTCAACCTTCTTTTAATAGGGCTTTTGATTTATTAGGTCTAATTTCGCAGTATGCCTACGTATGGGTCTTACATCGGCAGAGAGTTCTAGAATTGTAGTGGTATGACCTCTGACCCAGGTTCTTCTTAAAGGGCCTTTATTGCTTTAGCATCAGTGGAGTAAAGGTGCTCAGGCAGTGTTAAAGGCTTAACTCACGTCACTGGCCAGGGGACTCGCATTCAGGCCTCCTTGCCCTCTCCTCCATGAGTCCCTCCCGCCCTCAAACCTCTCCCTGCTTAAACTCCTGACCATGTGGCTTGGGCTACTGGGCAAGACATGATAAAGTTGGCACTCAAACAGGAGGGCGAAGAGTGGTGTAGGGACATTTAGGGAGAAAAATCAAATTCTTGAACTTTCATCTGAAAAATTTCAGAGGGGTTAAAGACACAAGTGAAAAACTAAAAGCAAGGAAGAAAATATTGGCAAAAATGTCCCAAATCTTGGGATAGGTCTAGCCTTCCAAAGCAAGGCTGGGGCTCAGTCACTTCCAAATTTCCAGTGTGCCTAGCATGAGGCCCAATACACAGTAAGTGCTCAGTGAATGCCGAGCTGCTCTGGAAGCCGAGAACTCACCAGCGGGTCTCCGTCAGCGTCGCTGGGGGGCATCTGCTTGCTGGTTGACCCCTCGCGAGGCATGGAATAGCCGTCGAAGCCGACATCCTCAGGCCGGAGCTGCAGGAGGGGAGGCCACTCGTGCTGTTGAGGGCTGGCTGCCCAAGGATAGGTGTCCATCACCCACTTGGCGGGGTCCTCCCAGGGGGCCCGCCTTCCATACAGCTGGAAACAGACAAAGAAGGAACAGTTAGGAAGTGGTCCGAGACCTCTTCTGCAGGCCTGGTTTTGCAACTTTCTGAAAAACTCTCCAAGCCCAGTATTATGCTTCCCTTGATGGAGTAATTCCACTTCCAGAGGAAATCCTAAGGAAATCATCCAAGGCACGGACATCTTGATGTGCTAAGACCAAAGGCAGCATGACCTAGGGAGTAAAAGCACTGGCTTTGAAGTCAGCCTGACCTGGGTTCACACCTCAGCTCTGCCACTGACTCACTGCGTCGCCCTCAACTCTAAGCCTCGCTGATCCAACTTGAAAAACAACTCTTTGATTTGAAGTGTTTGCCAGTTTCCGTGATATGAATACTCTCACCGCGGCCAATCAACTACCAACATGATGTCAGTGAATGTGGAGCTGGAAAGAGGTGCTGTCATCCCACTGAGTACCCCCCCCCGCCCCTCCACGGCACACAGATGGGATGCTGGGTATCAGCAGCCCAGGCAGAGGTCACCAATGGCTCTGGCTCGATAAAACCCCATTTCTTAAAGTGAGGCTGACTCTCAAAGAGCCCCCGTGTAGAGGCGCTGGTCACTTTCAAAACAGCAAATTGTTAAAGGGGTTCCGTGTGGGTACTGGAATTGTAACTGCTTCTCCTCCCTCATGTGTTTCTCAAAATTGCCCAGAACAACTAATTTGCTCTTAAAGCGGGATTATCACATAATCTTGTAAGACCAGTACCGTGCCTCCAAGCTCCTTTCCTTAGGCCTGAAATACCGAATAATACAACGATTTTAGTGACTTCTTCTGGCAATTTCAAGAAATACATACACTCTCCAAAGAACAAAAGCCTAGGCTGCACCACTTCCCAAGGCGAGGCTCTGCATCTTACGTGGCTGGGTGCCTTCTCTGTATCTTTCCCCTTTAACACCACCCCTGCCGCCACACCTTACAGCTCCCTGCGTGCCAGGGATTACGAGAAGCACTTGACAAATATCCTGTTTAACTACCACGTGGTTCCAGGAGGAAGCATCACGACCCACGTTTCCCAGACGAGGAGCCAGGCCCAGGGACGAGAGAAGGCAGAACTGGAATCCAAGTCTGCCCAGGTCCGTGGACCGCTGAAGTCTGAGCAGATGTGGCAGGGCTGGCTCACAGCCAGGACAAGATGTGCCCACCCAGGAGAGTGCCACCTGTGGCTCTGGAAGGGCACCCCCTCTGTAGGGCACCACAGGGGTACAAAGACCAAAGCCCCCTGAACCACAACGGCTGCAGGGGGGGACTCTAAAGTGGAATTACATCTGGACTGCAGCCTGTCTGCCCGTCTGCCTGTTCCCTCTGTCCTCCCAGAACTCTTACAGTTGAGAGGGGAGGGAGGGGGACGTGGGGGCAGAAGCCTGACAGTACAGGAGAGCTGAGCTCTGACTGATAAAATCACGTCTTTCCCAGGTCACAGGCTGCCTCAGCTGGAAGGAACTGGGGTCCCAGCCGTCCCATCTACCGGATGGAGAACTTACGGCTTAAAGAGAAGAGCCAGTTGTGAAAGGTTTCGGAGCAGTGCTGGATTTGAACCCAGGACCCTGGCATCCTTGTCTGGGCCTTTCCCTTCTCCACCCCTCCTGAAAGACTCCACTCGGAGCCACTCGGTATCGGCCAGAGCCACATGACTCAGCCAAAACCGGAGCAGGGAGATGCAGGACAGGCTGTCCACCTGACGAGGACACGTCACCTGGGCTGGGCTTGCTGTCCCTCCGCTGTCTCACGATTGCCTAAGCCCCGTCCGATTGTCTCAGGGAAGTGCCTGCCCTGCCCACAATGCAGACAGGCCCGCCACCTCCCTCCATCCATGGTCTCCTCCTCCACTCGAGATACACAGCCTTCTACGAGCTCAGCGCTTTCAGACATCAGCGCCCTTCCTGTCTAGGGCTCCAGTCCCGTCTACTGCGAAACCTTCCTTAACCTGGGGCAGCGGTGACTCCCAGGCCTGAGAGCTCAGTCTGGCATTGGAAAGGCGACTCACGGTCCGAGCAGGAAGGGATCATGTGAAGGTTCGTGTGCGCATGGGTACGAGTCAGGGAGGAAGGGAGCACAAAGCGCTTGGGGATATTTAGACCTGAAAAAGCCTGTTGCACATGAGAAATGTTCCTGCAACTTGTAGAAGCGTCTCCCTCCAAGGGCTTTCCCTACAGCACTCAGCTGACTTTCCCAAGCCAGATTTCACATGTGTGAGGCTGAACCAAACGTCGTTTCTGGTAGCTACTGCTTCTGTCTCCATCCTCCAGCCTGGAAGAGAAGATGCTCAGGGCTGCAGAACCACAGAGCCTAGAATCCCGAGCTCATCAAGTTCCTAGAGGGTCTGGCCCCGTGGCTTTAAAATTTTTGCTCTGTTCCCCTGACCCCACTATGAGTGGTCTGAGGAACTTCGGGGGTCCACAGAGCCAGCCTGAAAAAACTCTCCTAGCCCACACTTTTCAGATTACAGATGGGACACCCGAGGCTTAGCAGTGGGAGGTTTGCCCAGAGTCTCAGAGGAGGTTGGGTCATGTGATCAATGGCTCCCCACTCTCCCCTTTCCACCAGGGGGACAGGGGTCTTTTGAGTGACTCTGCAGGCTTTAGACACTTTGGCAAGTGTTTACAATGAAAATTCCAAAGGGGAACAGGGCTGAGGGCTAAGTCATAAGACAAATGCACACCTGGGCATATCTAATGTCGTCTGCAAGAACAGAGAATATTTTTACAAGCCTCCCCACTTGCCACTGGACATGTCTAAGTCCAGGTGATGAATGGCTGGGTAAGTACCGTGGCAAGCAAAGGATGTGTCGTAACGCTCCTTGGTCCCCCTGCAGAGCCCTAAGGCAGCTCTGGGAAACAGCAGACAGTCGTACAGACAGACAGACAGACAGACAGGACATTCACTTTCCCCAAGGCAGGAAGAGGGAGCCAGGACACTGGAAACTGAAAACTTGGCCACTGGGCACCTTCTCACTCTGTGGGATGCACGTTTCTCACACACGAAGGCATCAAGGTACACATTCTGGAAGAGCCTACAAGCAGTTGCGTGCGCGAACACACACACACACACACACACACACACACACACACACACACACACTCACTCTACTGGGAAAAGACTCAGGAGCCAAAACTTGCAATGATACCTGGTATCCACTAGGGGGCGATGCCACATCTCCTCCAGGCAAGGCTGTGCCTTTTGGAGGGGCTGACTGGAAGCCCCTGGTGAGACCTGTCGGCAGCAGGGTCTCTGTGCTGCCAACCACCACCGGCAGCCCCGCCAGAGCCCAATCTGGGGACTCCACCTCTTCTTAGCTTATGACCTTGGCCAAGGGCTTACCTGCTTTGAACCACAGTGCGCTCACCTCATGGCCACACCACTCCTCGCAGAGTCAGGGCAGAGTAAGTGGCCTGCACAGCGCCCAGCACACAGTGAGCTCGGGACTCAAGGTAACACGAAGGAGAGTGAGGGATTTTAAACTTTTCTTTTTGAATAGAAGAGTCTTTGGGTCAAATGAAATCTTATGCAGAACGTCACGCTATGAAACACAATACTTGGTTCCCTGAGCCATCTGAGGGGTCTGGGTGGGATAAAAGGGGTCTCAGGACAGCTTGAAAAATCACGGAAGTAACTGAGAAGTCAGCTACGGGCTACGACGCTGGCTCAATCCACACGCCACCTAGTGAACTGGGGAAGGGTCAAAAACTGTGAGCCTTGGTTTCCTCGTCTATAAGGTGTATATTGGGCGTTGAGAACTAAACGGAATCATGCCTGTCAGGCCCCTGGCACAGTGCCTGGTAGGTAGCAGCCTCTCAATAAATGTCATCAAAGTTTCCTTCAAAACTAGAGACATGAAGAACACTCCAGGGTTCCTCATGAACCTGCAGATTCCATGGGGTCTCCCAGGCTGCAGGATGGGATGAAGCCACAGGTTTGGGGCAGGAGGGCTCACTTTTGAGCAACTGGGTACAATGCTAACTCTGGCTGCCTCCCCTGGTTGTTTCCATGTTCTTGAAAGACTGTCCTTCAAAAGACCTCAACAGCACACGGAAGTGATGACTTTTCCTGCCTCACAGTGAACTGGTGAGTCTCCTGAGACGGTGACATGCTTCTGTTCCCTGTCCTGAACGGGCTGTTCCACAGCCACCCCCAAATCCTTTCACCTATGGCCTCCTTGCTCTTGGTGGCAAAGAGACCCTTGAAGATCAAATCCATCGGCAACCTCTCCAGGATGCGCAGGGAAGATCAGACCCGACTTTCAATAGCCATGCCCACAAGGTCTTCTTTCAAGCTGAGGTCCAAGGAGCAGGGCCTTAGCACTGTCCATCCTTACCGAGGACCAACGAGGGGCCTCTGATGTGTAGCTGGAGGCTAGAGCAAAGCCTACCCCTCCTGGTCGGTGCCTCCTTGGGCACCCACGTGCTTTATTCAACAGCACCCACGACTTTTTCCAAGCACACTCTAGGTCACTCCTGTCCTGCACCAGGAGACATATTTGGGCAAAGAAGCAAAGGGGAGAAGTGAGAGGTGAGGCAGAAATAGAAGGAAACAGTGCCCCTTCCTCCCCTGCAATTCCTGTGGCTTCTATCGAGCAGCGCGGGCTTCTACTGCAGTCTCCGGAAGCCCCTGATGGGAAGAGAGAGAGGCTTCTGGAACGAAACAGACTCCAGGAATCCAGTAGGCGGGGCATCCCAAGCAAACAGGAGTGACTGGGTGGCTGTTTGGGTTTGCGGTCCTATCAAATCCGTTTGAGTAAAGACTAAATTATGGCTACTTTACCCAGTGAAGTTTTCTACCTAAAGAGAGTCCACTGACAGATCTGAAATCGTTCATATTTTCTTTCAAAAGCCACATTCGGGGCTTCCCTGGTGGCGCAGTGTACCAAAAAAAAAAAAAAAAAAAAGCCACATTCGACAAAACAGAAATGCTGCCATCAATGGGAGAAATAGCTGAAGGGCATTAAGAGGTACAGTTCCTGCTGTGATGTGATGTGATGTACGGCATCGGGAATATAGTCAATAATATGGTAGTGACTGTACGGTGACAGATGGTAACTAGACCGACCACAGTGTAGTTTCGCAATGTACAAAAATATCAAATCACTACGTTGCGTGCCTGAAACTAACATACCGTATGTCAATTATAATTAAAACAATGCTGCCATCGATCAAGGATCTTCAGACCCTGGAAACTAAGGCCGGTCAAGGGATTGCTGAATTTCTCGCTACTCTCTGCCTTCACAATCACTTATATCTGAACACGGTGGCTTGAATACGCAGCCTACATGCTCCCATGCAATGAAATACCAGGGACCAGAGGCACACCACCTTCCTTCTCAAGCCCTGGTTGTCCTGAATGTCTCCGAAGACCCTCAGTGCTGCTGCATGTTACAGATACAAAGCAGCTGAACATTGGCCAGGCTCAGCTGAACGTACACACGTGACAAACCCTGACGGAAGCCATTAAGGTGTGCCGTCACACATGTGCATGTGGGTGTGCACACCCCCCCCGGCCCGGGTCCTCCACCAGCATCTCTCCCACTGTCCGGTGCTGAGGAAACACAGCCCTCAGAAACCCGGCTGCTAAGCTGGTTCCTGGACTATTCAGCCGTGCGTGATGCCTGCTAATTACTCAGAGCGGTCCTGAAAGCCGACAACCTTCTCAGGCCACCTCCAGACTCAACAATAAAACTGCTACGATCTCCAACTTACTGCTAAGCTCCTAGCGTTAGCCCCTGGGTTGAGTGAGAAGTGAAGAGAGGATTTGGGCTTTCCGGCTGCAGCAGGGCAGGAGGGATGGGCAGCCACGTGGGCCCAGGGTCACCGGTGAGGGGTCCTGGTGTCAGGCAGCGAGTGCCATGGGGCTTAGGGCCAAGAACCTGAGGCCTGGATGCAAATCCCAGATTCTTCAATTTCACTTCCTCACCTTGGACAAGTCACTTATTCACTCTGAGCCATAATTTTCTCTTAAGAAATGGGGATAAAACCAAAAAATCTCTGCCTAACCCCAGGACAAATGCAGAGCTTGAAGCAAACAGCAGATGCTTTGCAAACTGTGAAGTGACATATTCCAGGTCTTGTGCACTCTCTGTGCTGAGCACTTGATGGCCATGATGTCACTGAACCCTGGCAGTAACTCTCTGTGGCACGGTACTATCGTTCTCTGTTCCATCGATGAGGGCACTATGGCAGAGAGAGGCTGGATGACTTGCTTAGGGTCACATAGCTAACAGTGGCAGAGCCAGGATTTGCAGCCCAGTGTCTCTTACACTGCGCTGGACGGATGGCTTCACAGGTGAGGGGTTGTCACCTCACGTCAGTCAGATTTCTGAAGAGGGAGATAAAGACAACCCTTCTCGTCGCTAGAACAGTCCCTTGAACTTTGAGGAGGTCAGTGGGCAGTGTGCTTCTTACCTGGAGTCCTTCTCTGACGGCTTCCAGGAGATAGGGGATGATTGAGTAGTTCCACAGGTCGGTGAACCACACCCTGGAACCATCCACGTCGATGGGGCACGACAGGAAGAGCCGGGGGCCTGGGGACCACAGGGAACATCAGTCAGACTGAAACGGGGGTGGGGCAGGAGAAGCCAGCCCGGGCACCCCTCAAAGGAGGGACCCTGCATTTTCTGAGCGAGGGCAGAAATACCAACTGTCACGTGGTGGGCACAGAGCAGCAGGACGCTTGGGCTCCCTAACGCCACCCTGGGACCATGATCCTCTCGGGAATCACCCCAAAGGGAGGCGAGGCTTTATGCAGAAAGATGTTCATTGAGATGTTAGTCCTAACCTTTGCAAATGGAAGCACAGTAGATGTCCGAGAGCACAGAAACAGTTAAGGAAGTGACGGTGCACCCACATTTGATTATTTTGCAGAGCAGTACAGAATGCTCATGAGACAACGTGAAGGGAAAATAAAGAACATACTGTATGTACACTATGACTGCAACTACATAAAACATGTACGGACGAGGACAGAAAAAATAAGCCCAAATTACAATGATTACATCAGGATGGTGGGATGACCAGTGATCTTTTTTTTTTCTCTGAAGCTTAACCTTTAGGAATGTCGATAACACTACTTTATTTATAAAGCAATGCCAATCCCACAGGGTGGTTTCCACCTGGGGGAGCCTCGGGGTGGGGGACCCTCACTGAGCCCATAGTTTCTGCACCAGCCTGGGGCTGGACACTTCTCTCTGCTGCTCCTCAGCCCCCGAGCTCTGGGCAGGAGAGAAGGGCAGGGCGGCCCAGGGTCTGTCTAGGCTGTGCCTGTCCTTCTGTCCCCTCCTCTAACCATGTGGCCAGTGCAGCATCCAGCTACCAGGGCCCAGGGACAGCCATCCGAGGAGGCC
Organism: Neophocaena asiaeorientalis asiaeorientalis; assembly: GCF_003031525.2. Taxonomy (NCBI): domain Eukaryota; kingdom Metazoa; phylum Chordata; class Mammalia; order Artiodactyla; family Phocoenidae; genus Neophocaena; species Neophocaena asiaeorientalis. The sequence goes on along the minus strand of NW_020175186.1, from coordinate 2,002,133 downwards.
AGGGCCCCGGGAGCAGCAGTTCCCTCCCCTGCCAGCCCGCCTGTCGGCACCCACCCGGCCTCCCCTCCCCACCTATGGTGACGTCCGAGGAGCTGTGAGCCTCCAGGAAGCGGTTGAGGTGATGCCAGACCTTGGGAATCCAGTCGATGACTTTCACCAGCTCCACGTTCCGTACCCGCCCACCGATCTCCGTCTCCATGAGCTTCCGCCTCAGGAACCGGCCCAGGAAACCCTTCACGGGCTCCGTGTGGTTGGCACACAGCACCCACCTGGAAGAAGTCAGGAACACTTTTCCATGACAAGGACTATGGCCAACCTCACGAATCAAAGCTCACTAGAGCTGGAAGGTGCTTATGTTAATACTCAACTGAACCCTGCACATATATCAATTCACAACTCCTCACGGCAACCCTGTACCATGGATATGACGGCCACCCATTTCACAGGTCGAAATTCTGAGGCATGGACAGGTTATGTAACGCGTTCAAGATCAAACAGCTAGTCAAGAGAAGAGCTAAGACTAGAACCAAGACAGTCCAACTCCAGAGGCTGAGCTCTGATCACCGAACTAACTGCCCCTTGTGCTTGTGACAGGTTCCGTGCTGGGCTGTGGGGCTGTAACAATGACTCAGACACAGTCCCTGTTCCCCAGGAGCTCGCAGTCTAGCGGAGGAGGCAGATAAGAGGAACGAGAGATGACGAAACCCGGGGAATCAAGGAAGGCTCCTCAGAGGAGGGGACATCTGAGCTGAGACCAAAGGAGATGAATGGAGCAGCCACACGAGGCAAGGCAGGAGCAGGGGTCGGGGCGGCGGTGGGTGCAGAGCATCTGCAAAGGCATGAGCAGCAGTGTGGGGTGTTCGGGGAGACTGCCAGAGGTTCAGTGTAACCAGAGTTTAGACTTGACCTGCCGACCGAAGGGGCCTGGATTTCATTCTGGAGGCAATGGGGAGCCATCGAAGGACTTCTTGCATGAGGATTTACGGTCAGATTTGAATTCTAGAATGTTCACTCCGGTTGCCACTGGCACAGAGGATGGCCTGCAGGGGGCCCAAGGGGCAGGCAGGCATACTGGTTAGAAAATGACTGCAACAGTGTGCTGGGAGATGACGTGGCGGTGACGGGGGAAGCAGGAGCAGAAAGGTCTTGAGGGACATTCAAGAGAAAGCGTGGATAAGACTGGGACAGCCTGGATGCAGAGGTGACCCATGATCTCAGCGACCCGGCGGGGCTGGTATTTCTCTGATAACCGCGATTCTACTTTCAACAGGGATGTCGGCAGAATGGCCATGAAAATGAGCCGGAGGGGGGGGTGGTCTCACCCCAGGAGACGGCTGTTCATCCTTACCTAAGGCCCCAGGCAGGGGAGCAGTACGTGGAGGCCACACAACCTAGCGTGGCAGAAGTCCCACAGCCCAGCAGTGGGGTAGCTCGGTACGGGGCTGGGGCCCAGGGCTCACAGCAGCTGGAGCTCGAAGGCCACAGACTCTGCTCCATGGAGACATTCATAAGCATGAGCTTTCACTGCTCACGTCCACTTGGGACAGACAGACGTGCCACTGGTGACGTGCAGGGTTGCATGAGGACAGTCCCTGCCCAGAGCTGCCCCCGGGGCACTGCTGTCCCAGGACTTAGCATCAAAGAGATCTGGGTGCAAGTCAGCCCTGCCATCGACCGGCTGTGTGACCTCACGCAAACCACTTAATTCTCCCCATTTGTAAACTGCGAATGATGAATTTAACGACTTGAGGCTTTTGTGAGAAATGAGTGAAGCTGGGAAAAATGCTCACAGTTCGCGGCATACAGCAGCTACTCAAAAAGCGACTCCTTACCTGAAGTTATGATGAAGCTGCAAGTTGGGAGTAGAAGAGGTAGCCTGGTTCATTGTGCCAATTATATAAGGGCTGCGGGGGAAATGAAGGGTAAGAGAGTTGGAGAAGGAGTCGCAGCGTCCCGGGGCATCTAAGGGCCTAGGTAGATGGCTGCGGGCTGCTGCCCCTCCCCCCGTGCGGCCCCAGCCCCTCCCTGCCACGTGCTTGCAGCGCTCCTACCCCCTGTAGCACACGTCTCTCCCGGGGGCCACGAGGTCCAGAGCTGCCTTTACCATTTGTGGTCCTTGCAGTTGAGCAGCCCGTTGAAGATCTCGCCCAGGGAGCTGACATGATGCAGGTTGTCCAGGATGATGACCAGAGGCATGTCCACAGCGTTGTTCTCGCTGGCGCACTGGTCGGCGAGGTTGGAGAGGTACTGGCGCAATTCCTGCGGAGGCCGGGCAGGAACGAGTGGGTGAACGCCCCCGGGAAGACGCACGTACTCGGGGCCTTCCCCTGCCCCGGGCCGGCACTGGCAGAGGGGCCCTTCCTGAGGCCTCACGGTAACCGGTGCTGAGTACCTGTCCGCTACAGGGCGTCTGCCTGGGCGCAGGGGGTGTGGGTGGGGGAGTGGTGAGGAAGGCCTGGGCCCTGGCTTCTGGAATTCACTAGGCAACAGAAAACCTGGGCAAGAGCAGGCACCATGGGGGTGTCCAGGCGCGGTGCTGTAGCTGTCCAGCGCTCTCTAGAAGCGCTACTATTTCTTACTCTGCCAACCTCCCAGGAAGCTCCTGAGTGTAAGTGCCTCATACATCTCTCTAAATGCACAGCACTGCCTGAGAGCCATCTACACAGAAGCCCTTGATGAGTCAGCACAGCAAAGGACCCCCTTGCCCCCCACACACATGCCCTGCTGACTAGTGCTGGGGCAGACAGACAGTGAATGGTGCAGGGGGGGTGGTCTCCACGCACGGGGGTCCTTGGAAGGTCTGCGTGAAAGGGGAACCTTTGGCCTTAACTGTGAAGAATGGGCAGGGCACTGACGGCTGGGGCAAGGGGTGCGTCAGAAAAGGAAAAGAAAGAAGAATGTGCGATGGGGAAAGGCCAAAACGGTGAGCTAAGGGCCAGCCAGGGAACCCAGAGCAATTTCCTGGTGGTATTACCATCGCCACGAGGACGGAGTGACCCTGCGCCAGGCACGGCTCTGGGACCTCACACACGTGAACTTCTGTGCCCCACAATAACCCTCTGGGGGGCACCGTGGCTGTCTCCACGTTACAGAGGAGGAAGCTGAGGCATCCCTCAGTCAGTGAGCAGCCTGAGACGGCAGAGGGTCGGCAGCAGGGCTGGATCTGGACTTGGTGTGGGCGCCTCCCCATGCCACTGTCCTGCACGCTGGCTTGGATGCTCGGGGGGTCGTATCTCCTCTACTTCCTACACACACACACGCCTCCCTTTTAAGTCAAAATGTGGCTGTTAGCAATAGAAGCCGCCCAATTTTTTAAGTTACTAGTTATCTTTCCTTTTAGCTCCTCTGCACTATGGGTTCTTGGCCTCTGGCACCTGACAATGCCACGGATCCTGAGGCTCGGAGCCCTCTCTTCCTCATGCAGGCTTGCAGGGCATAGTTGGGGAGCTCTGCTCTGTACAACGGTGCCTGGCCAAGGGGAGCGAGTGGGGGCTGAATTCAAGCCTGGCTCGACCTCCAGCCATGCGCCTAGGATCCTTCTCTCGCTGGTCCCGGGAGGGGGCGCCTTCCCTGAGCTTATTCACAGAGGATCTTGGTACAGGGGCTCTGACCACTTCCCGTAGTCCTGCCCCTGTGTCCACGTCACTTGGAGAACTTGTGGTGCAAATTCCCAGCCCCACACGACCTACTGAAACAGATCATCTGGGAATGAGGTCTGGGAGCTGCATCTTCAAGGATGCCAGGTGATTCTTGAGGTGAAAGAGTCACTTCCAATTCACCTTTGACTTCCTGGCCCCTTTGGCCAGTCAGAGTGAATCACCCATCAACAACCACTGCATGGCTAATGAGCAAGTTTGAGAAAACACCTCATAACCCTAGGCGGGGACTAGGTCAGGCTGTCCCAATGTTTCCACTGCTCCCTGTGAGGCAGGATCAAGCCTATTTGCTGGCTCTGGGGTCTCAGACATTGACTTGAGCTCCAGTCTACTGCTCAGTACTATCTGAGTGGCTTTAGGTAGATGGTCATCTGCCTCGAGCCTCAGTTTCCTCATCTGTAAAATGGGATTGTGACAGCTACTTCCTTGAAGGTCCTGCTGCGGGGCGTTCAGTTCGCTGCTCCCAGCGGAAGCAGTCTGCGAATGCGAGCTGTTGCTGTTCTTATTATTGTTGTTCCACAAGAGAAGGCTTTCTTCTGGAAAAACATGAGAACCTAGTAGGCACGTGATGAATTTTTGGTAAACTGAAGTGGAAGCATCTGGGTTGACCTTAAAGAACTACCAGCGCTGAGCATCGTGCCCAACTCACAGCGGGGAAGCAAGAAATGAACTACATCGACTTACACGTGGAACTTCTTGCTGGGAAGTTTTGGATCAGAGCCTTCCTTTCTGCTAGCTCCATTCTGACCTCCTTCCCCAGGCTTTTAGAACCATCAAAGGTGAGCACTGTAGGAAATGCTGCTTTGCCATCACGGGGGTGGTGGCATCACTAGTTCTCAAAGGGCTAAGGAGCCGCCTCTGAATGCCCTCCTCACCTTGCTGGACTTGTGGTCCACATTGAAGGTGGCGATGACCCCGTCTGTCAGCTCCCGTCCCTCCCGGAGCACCAGGTACTCTGACAGCCGGTTGGCCAGGTAGGTCTTCCCAGTGCCGCTGGGCCCGGAGAGGATGATCCGCCGATGCTCCACCAGCAGGGAGACATAGCGCTGCAGGATGGGCTTGGGGATCAGGGACTCGAACACCAGCGAGTCCAGGCTGTTTTCCGCGAGCCCTGTGTTTGAGAGAGGAAGTGTTCGCAGCCCTGCAGAGAGGGTGGCTCTCTGTGCCTGCCCACCTGGAACTGCCAAAATGCAAGGCTATCCCTTTCCTGGGCAGCCCCGCCCACCCAGGGACACCGCAGGCTCCCTTCACCAGCACGATGT